>NC_073638.1:52441818-52744848 GCF_029407905.1 Bubalus kerabau
ACAAATAGATGTTTCTCCAAAGAAGATATACAAATGACCAACAAGCATATGAAAAAATGTTCCACATTACTAATCATTAGAGAAATGCAAATTAAAACCACAGTTACATATCACCTCATACCCACTAGGGTGGCTACTATTAAAGAAACAAACAAACCAACAGAAGATATTAATACATTTTGGCCAGAATGTGGAGAAATTGAAATTCTTGTACACTGTTGGTGGAAATATAAAATTGTGCATCCATTTTAGAAAACAGTATGATAGTTCCTCAAAATTAAAAATAGAGAGACTTCCCTAGTGATCCAGTGGCTAAGACACCAAGCTCCCAAGGCACGGGGCCTGGGTTTGACCCCTGATCAGGGAACTAGATCTCACGTGTCACAACTAAAAGTTTGCAGGCTGACACTAAAAGACCCTGCATGCTACAATTTAAAAAATTAAAAATAGAATTACCATACAATCCAGCTATTCCATTTCTGGTTATATATCCAAAAGAATCGAAAGCAGTGTCCCAAAGAGATAATTGTATACCTGTGTTCACAGTAGCATTCTTCAGGATACATTCCTGGTGGTCTAGTGTTGGACTCTGCATGTCCAACACACAGGGTGCCATTCAATCCCTGGCAGGGAAACTATGATCCCATATGCCACGTGGCGTGGCCAAAAAAAAAACAAACAATGTCATGGTAGCATTCTTCACAATAGCCAAAATGTGGAAGCAGTTCAAATGTCCAAGGATGGATGAATGGATAAAATATTAGCCATTGTAGTATACATACAATGGAATATTATTCAGCTATAAAAAGGAATGAAATTCTGACATGTGGATGAACCCTAGGGCATTAGGCTAAGTGAAATCAGACAGACACAAAAGGACAAATAATGTGTGATCCCAATTATATGAGGGAAAATCACTGCAGATGGTGACTGCAGCCATGAAATTAAGATGCTTGCTCCTTGGAAGAAAAGCTATGACAAACCTAGAGAACATATTAAAAAGCAGAGACATTATTTGCCAACAAAGGTCCATCTAGTCCAGTAGTCATGTATGGATGTGATGCTAAGTCACTTCAGTCATGTCCAACTCTGTGCAACCCTGTAGACGGCAGCCCACCAGGCTCACCCATCCCTGGGATTCTCCAGGCAAGAACACCGGAGTGGGTTGCCATTTCCTTCTCCAAGGCATGAAAGTGAAAAGTAAAAGTGAAGTCGCTCAGTCGTATCCGACTCTTAGTGACCCATGGACTGCAGCCTACCAGGCTCCTCTGTCCATGGGATTTTCCAGGCGAGAGTACTGGAGTGGGTTGCCATTGCCTTCTCCGATGGATGTAGGAGTTGGACTATAAAGAAAGCTGAGTGCTGAAGAATTGATGCTTTTGAGCTGTGGTGTTGGAGAAGACTCTTGAGAGTCCCTTGGACAGCAAGGAGATTCAACCAGTCCATCCTAAAGGAAATCAATCCTGAATACTCATTGGAAGGACTGATGCTGAGGCTGAAGCTCCAAAACTTTGGCCACCTGATGCAAAGAGCTGACTCATTGGAAAAGACCCTGATGCTGGGAAAGATTGAAGGCAGGAGGAGAAGGGGATGACAGAGGGCAAGGTGGTTGGATGGCATCACCAACTCAATGGACATGAGTATGAGCAAGCTCCGGGAGATGATGGACAGAGAAGGTTTGCGTGCTGCAGTCCATGGAGTTGCAAGGAGTTGGACACGACTGAGTGACTGAACAACAACAACAAAAAGAGTAGCCAAATTCATAAACATAAAAAATTGAATGGCCATTGCCAGCGACTGGGGAGAAGAGGTAATGGGGGACTGCTGATATAATGGAAATAGAGTTTCTGTTTTACAGAATGAAAATGGCCTAGAGATGTGTTGCACAAAAATATGAATATACTTAACACCACTGAACTATAAGCTTAAAATAGTTAAGACAGTAAATTTTCAGTAGTCTATATTTTACCACATTTGTTTAAAAGATTACAAAATTGCTTAATTATGTTTACAGATATGGTAGATGGTGAGGTATTATCATTTATCAGATTCGAGACAATTTTTCTCTGTGACCCTTGATTTCTATACCTCAATTTCTAGCTGGTTCATCTGGTTGCTCATAAATTAACCTGATTTCTGCCATTCAAGTCTTCTCAAGCAACCTAAATGTCCATCAACAGATGAATGGATAAAGAAGATGTGGTGTGTATACATATGTTTTTACACACACATATACACACACAGGGGCTTCCCTGATAACTCGGTCAGTAAATAATCTGCTGGCAGTGCAGGAGACCCAGGTTTGATCCCTGGGTTGGGAAGATCCCCTGGAGAAGGAAATGGCAACCCACTCCAGTATCCTTACCTGGAAAATCCCATGGACAGAGAAGCCTGGTGGACTGCAGTCCATGGGCGCAGAGTCGGGTATGACTGAGCAACACTGAGGAACTGATGCACACACAATAAAATATTACTCAGCCATAAAAAAGAATGAAATATTGCTATTTGAAGCATATGAATGGATGTACAGATTGTCATACTAAGTAAAATAAGTCTGGTAGAAAAAGACAAATATTATATGATATCACTTATATATGGAATCTAAAAAAAATACATTACTGTGTGGTGTGGCTAAAATAATAACAATACAAATGAACTTATTTACAAAATAGAAACAGAGTCACAGACATAGAAAACAAACTTATGGTTACCAAATGGGAAAGGGGATAGAGAAGAACAAATTAGGAGTATGGGACTAACAGCTACACACTTGTAATAACCTACAATGGAAAATAATCTTGTAATAACCTACAATGGAAAAGAATATGAAGATGTATACCTGAGGCTAACACAATATTATAAATCAACTAGAGTTAAATGGGCTTCCCTGGTGGCTCAGACAGTAAAGAATCTGCCTCCAGTGCAGGAGACCTGGGTTTGATCCCCAGGTCAGGAAGATCCCCTGGAGAAGGGCATGGCAACCCACTCCAGTAGTATTCTTGCCTGGAGAATTCCATGGACAGAGGAGCCTGGTGGGCTACAGTCCACTGGGTCGCAAAGAGTTGGACACAACTGAGTGACATCACACACACACACATAGTTAAATTGAAAAAAAAATTTTTTTTAAGCCCACTCAGTATATGACAGACTTTTCTACATATAATTCTTAACAGTTTTCTTGTGAGCAAACTGAAGCTGAGAAAGATTTAGTAATATTTCCTATAGCTGTGGGAGAGATGGAGCTATCACCGGGTTCCATCCTGGCTGCAAAGCCTGGGTTCTTCCTCACCAAGTTGTTGTTCCCAAGTTCTAGAGGGCAGACTTCAGTAGCTGTGGTGCCCGGGCTTAGTTGCTCCGAGGCACGTGGGATCTTCCTGGATCAGGGATTGAAGTCATGTCTCCTGTATTGGCAGGCGGATTCTTTACCACTGAGCCACCAGGGAAGCCCACGCTAGATTTTGATGAATGTTGAATGTGTGGACCCTGGAATGACTAAATTAACAAATAGAGAGATGAGTGTAAACACGAATGGCTCACTTGACAGACTAAAGGAACCTTGGAGAGGGTGGGATCCAAAGAGAAGGAAGAGCAGGAGAAGCTGAAAGAGGAAATTGTATCTATACTTACCAGAGCTCTTAGTCAGTCTATCCTGCGCTGAGGACAGAGACCACAGAGCTGCTGCCAGCCTGGAGAAAGGCCAATCCAGTCAGAGCTGCGTGTGACCCTCGTAGCAAAGGAGGCTCAGGCAAGTTGCCCCAAGGAGGGAAGTGCGACGGGCACTCAGGAGAGTTGGCAGGTTGGTACATAGGGCAGGGACACATCTCTCTTTAGAGAGAGCACTCTGGCTCCTGTGGGGAAGGTGACTTAAAGGGGAAGAAATTGGAGGAGGGAAGACCTTACTCCAAACACAGAGCCAATGGAAGTGAATTCCAGAAAGAATTTTTGGAGAGTCCCTTGCCAGGGCTTGGGGAGCAACAACATGGGGGATGGTGAGGGAGAGAGAGGTATCCATTATCCATTCTTAGGTCCCTCGGTGACAGTCTAAAGGAACAGATCTGTTATGCAGGAGGTGGGTGAGGGGGTGGAAGGTGAGGGGCAGTCATGAACAGAGTAGGGGGCTGTCGCTTTTGCTGGGTGTCTCCCATGACTTTAAGTTCTTGTCCGGTTAGCAACTCCAATGTGGGGGACTTTTATGTTGTCCCTTGTCTTAGGATCCTGCATTTGTTCTTTGAAGGATAAAGGCAGGGATCTGGTTAATTTGTCCAGAAGTCGCTGAGGAGACCAGAGTCATGATGGAAGGAAATGATTTTCAGAAAATAGGGAAGGAAAAAGCCTGAGAAAGCAAAGCTGTTTAAAAACAACCCCCCTCGTCATTTCTGTATCATTTAACCATCACCATGCTGTTTGGTACCTCGCTTGATCCTCATGCTGAACCGGAGAACTCAGCAGAGCTGGGTCACTGCCATGCCAGGGTAACAGGGTTTCTAAGCTGGCATGGAAACCTGGGTGATCAAGGGTGTGAAGGCAGAGCACTTG
The DNA here is from genome assembly GCF_029407905.1 of Bubalus kerabau. NCBI lineage: Eukaryota > Metazoa > Chordata > Mammalia > Artiodactyla > Bovidae > Bubalus > Bubalus kerabau. Next base: position 52,446,355 of record NC_073638.1, read on the forward strand.
CTGGACACAGGATGAGGCTGTGTCCTCTTCTGGAGAGTAGAGCATGGACCTGAATTATTTAGTTACTTTTCTTGGGTCACTCCAGAGAGAAGGTAGGGGCACAAGGAGTCTCCTCCAACTTGGGAAGATTCTCCCAGGGAATCTAATCCCAGATCCCCTTTTGAGCTCCCCAAGCCTACGGTGAGGGAGCCGGTGCCCTTGCCAATCTTCTCTACTCCAGCCTCAAGGAGCCTCAGGACCCCAACACTGAAGGAACAGGGTCTGACCCCATCCTTCACCGTGGAGTTGGGGAGACTGGGGCAGGAGGCAAAGGGGGGACCCTGCGAGGGGCTCTCTCCCTTCAGACTTTGGTCTCCTCCACAGCTGACTCTGCAGGAAAGGAAAGACATGCCCTGGAAACTGACACCACTTCTGCTTTTTCTGGGTTGGATGACCTCTGTGTGCAGTGCCCGGACCCGGACAGACCTGCTCAACGTCTGCATGGATGCCAAGCACCACAAGGCAGAACCCGGCCCTGAGGACAAGCTACACAACCAAGTGAGGATGGAGTGTGGCTCTGGGTTGGGAGGGGGCTTGTTCAGACAAGGAAGAGGAAGTCAGGGTGGTGGGGGAGGGGTTGAGGGGTCAAGCCCTTCCACTACACACTCACATCCTGAGTTACCATTGTGGGAGAAGATGAAGGCAGGATGGGGGTGCAGTTGATGTGATTCTAGAGGTGGCCTGCTCAGAATAGGATCCCAAGTTGGCAATAACGTGGAATAAACACTTACTGAGCGCCTCCCAGGTGTCATGTGTGTTCTGTGCATGGTTTCGTATTCCCAGAGGTCCCGCGATATGGGTAGATGATGTTCTCCTCCACCTGATACAAAGGAGGACACTGAGGACCAGAGAAGCACATGGACACCCAGAGGATTTGGACAGGACTTGCCCCTGTGATGGGGTGGGGGTAGGATTTAGGTGGGCACTCCCAGGGGTTTAAAAGGTGAGAGATGTCAACATATATTACTGCATGCTGTGATGCAGCACACCTTTCCTCCTCTGCTCGAAAAGCTACCTTCCAATGAGGCTTAATACAACCACCCTCTTTCAAATTTCAACAATCATTCCATATTTCTATTCCCTGCTGTAATTTTATCCATAAAATTGATCAGATCCTGATTTTTTTCCCTTTTAGCTTCTTACTGTCTCCCTTGACCAGAACATATATATCTGCCTGTTTTGTTCTCTTCTGTATTCCCAGCATCTGGAACAGTAACTTGCATAAAATAAGTACTCAGTAATTATTTTTTAGGGAATAAATAAATTACTTTGTATGAAGTGTCAAGCACTGTATAAATGATAGCTATTGTGTTCCCAAGACAGGGCTTCTCCCAGGCTCTCACTGCCCCCATCAGTCTTGTAACTGTGTCTCCCCCAAGACAGGAGTTTCTGGAGGCCAAGGACAGAAGGGTCCTAATAGTGAACATTCTTAGGACAACCTGCCTGAGACAGGAGAGCAAGAAGAGCCAAATGGGAAGAGGCTGGAGGTGGCAGAGTTTGTGGTCTGGAGGCAATTAGTCTCATGTCTTCCCGACCCAGTGCACCCCCTGGAAGAAGAACGCCTGCTGCTCTGCCAGAGTCAGCCAGGAGCTGCACAAGGACACCTCCTCCTTGTATAACTTTACCTGGGACCACTGTGGCAAGATGGAACCTGCCTGCCAGCGCCACTTCATTCAGGACAACTGTTTGTACGAGTGCTCACCCAATCTGGGGCCCTGGATCCAGGAGGTACTGGGGTCTCCCTCCTTTCACCCCAGCAGGCTGCCCCCAACTCAGTCACAGCTGCTCCTACCAACATCCTTGGTTGACTGAGCCTCCCTGCCCCTACCTTCTCCCCCAGGTGAACCAGAAGTGGCGCAAAGAACGGTTCCTGAACGTGCCCCTGTGCAAAGAGGACTGTCAGAGCTGGTGGGAAGACTGCCGCACCTCCTACACCTGCAAGGGCAACTGGCACAGGGGCTGGGACTGGACCTCAGGTGAGGGCTGGGGGGGCGGGGAGATGGAGGTGTGGGGTGGAGAAAGGGGGTCTGAGGATTTGGGGTTGAGCAAGGATTCCTAGGGATGGCCAGAGTTAAGCTTTAGGCCTAGGGACAGAATGTATGTGCCCACCCTCTCTCCCCCTGCAGGATCTAATAAGTGTCCAACTGGGACCATCTGCCGCACATTTGAGGCCTACTTCCCCACACCTGCAGCCCTGTGTGAGGGCCTCTGGAGTCACTCCTACAAGCTCAGCAACTACAGCCGGGGCAGTGGCCGCTGCATCCAGATGTGGTTCGACCCTGCCCTGGGCAACCCCAACGAGGAGGTGGCGAGATTCTATGCCTTGGCCTTGACTGCTGAGGCCTGGCCCCAGGGAATTAGACCTCTCTTGCTCTGCCTGGCCCTGATGCTGTCACTCTGGCTGTATGACTGAGTCCAGCCTGTCCCCAGGTTTGATGACCAGGCTGGGCTCAGTTCAGCTCCCACAAATGAGGGAGCTGTCAGCATGCTTCCATTCATCACCCATCCCTTTGTCATCCAGTTCCTGCTCCAGGATGGGGCTTGGGGTTTCTCCGACAGCCAGTTCTAATAAATAGACCAACACATCTGAGTCTGATGAATTATTTTGGTTCTGAGTTTGTGTGTGGTAGAAGGCAGATTCCACAGTTTTTGGATTCCTTCAGATTAGAGAAACAAAACATGAGCTTGTTCTGCTACTCACTATGTGAAAATAAATCAGTTGCTTAACTTTTCTTAAACCAGTTTCCTTCTCGATAAAATGAAGATAATAATCCTTCCTTCTCTCATAGTTGTGAAATGTTGCCTAGAAAGCATGTGTGCCCGGTGCCTGCACATTATTAGTCCTCAGGGATCCTGTGGCCCTTGTAGCCTCAAATGAGACAGCCAAGTCCAGGACTTCATTATTTATATTGGGTCCCAGAGGAAGGCCTTTTCCCCAGGCTCTGTGCTCCCTTGTGCTGATATGGGAAAACTGGGGATTGGAGTCCAGGGAAGGCTGGGTGTGTGTGTGTGTAAACAAATTCACCCATGATACTGACTGAAGGGGCAGAGTTGGGGCTTGGCACCTCAGAGAAGAGGGCAGTTTGTGAGGTTCCTGCAGAGCAAACACTGCAGATTCTAGCCCTAGTTCAGCCCTGCTGAGTCCTGGAAGCGTGGCTGAAAGAGGGGCGGAAACTCTTAGGGCTTCTCAGAGGCGGGAACTATCCCCGACACCTTTGTCCCCTCCAGGATTGGTAGGTACCTTTGTCCCCTCCAGGACTGGTAGGTGTGCCTCTCCTGGAGGACTGCTCTGTCGTTACACAGTCCCCAGGAACTGGGCCTCAGTTTATCTCAGGGTCTCCGGCTTCCCCTTGGAGGAAGCCTTTGTCTCCACATCCCAACCACAGCTATCTTCAGAGAGGCGCAGGTACCTGAATGAGAACTCCAGGCAGGTGGTGTTCTCAACTTGAAACTAGAAGCCAGGAGTGAAAACTCAGTCTAGATCTCTCTCGCCTCCTCATAACAAGAGGTAACTGAAGGGGGAAGTTGGCCACAGATTAGAGGACGAGTAATTGGGTTACTGGAGAGGTCTTGAGACACTGTTTCGCGTGTGGGTGGGTCTCAGTCATTACGTTTATCTTGTCTGGAAGGCCCTACAGACCCCTCTCCACATCCCTGGTTTTGCTCCAGCTGGGTAAAGTCACTGTATATTTGAAACAGAGAAAGGAACTCATTGAAATTGACCCAGACACAGATTCTATTCAGCAAAGTGAAAATTCCCAGGTTAAAGGGGATCCTCTGACAGCGGCCTGAGTTGGCGGCAGTGGGAACCAGGCGGGAGGCCTGTGCCTTTAAGGATCCAGGGGGCGGAGGGGCGGGGCAGGAAGCGGACTCCCAGGAGACGCCGCCACCGGCTAGGTCTTTTTTTGGGGAGGGGTGGGCCAGACCCTCCTAAGAGCAGCTGACCTTTCCGGGCGGCCCAGGGGCCCTGCCTCTCCTGGTGGGAGAGTAAGAGGCCAGGGGACGACGGAGCGAACCCGGTCTAGGGGGCTCCTGGCTCCGCGTCCCGCCCACAAAGGCTCAAGTTTGTTGACTTGGAGGGAGTAGCTGGGGCGGGGGCGGGTGCTAATAATACCCGTTCGTTCCGCCGCCGCGCTTTACAGTTTACACAGCTGTCACCTTCGTTACTCCTTAATTAATAATAAAAATAGCCGCCCTTCGGGAGCGCCCACTGGATGCCGGGCCCCGTGCCGAGAGCTTTACAAGCACAGTCCCCTGGACTCTGCCCTCAAAACGTTATCCCCATTTTACAGAGCCGGAAGGCGAGGCTCGGAGAGGCGCCGTGACCTGCCCGAGGTCAATTGGCCGGTCAGCAGCTCTGGGATCAAGGCGCTGGGCCCGGGCGAGGCGGGGCGCGCGGGTGCTACCCCCGGCTCCGCGGAGAGCAGCGGGGGCGGAGCGGCGGGCGGGGCGGAAGGCGAGGGGGGTGCGGCGGCGGCGGATGGCCATCTTAAGTGGCCGCTGAGAGTCCAGGGCCGCTTCCCCGGGGAAGGGGGCTTCGGAGCAGCCCAGGAGGTGGGAGTCTGAGTACGGCAGCCGAGGCTCTAGGGATAGGTCGGGAGCCCGGGGGGCTGAGGGAACTTTCTTCTGTGTGGGCAAAAGGAGGCCTGCTCTCTTGACTGCTGAACCCCTCAAGGCCGGGGCCTGCGGGTATGGGGGATGGTGCCAGGGAACTTGGCCGAGAGGGGGAAGGGCTCTGCCTGGGCTGAGAGGGGCTGCCAGGGACGGTGCTTGGGGATTCGAGGACACTGGAGCTCTTCTGGGGGTTTGTAAGGGATCCCCCCCACGGGATTTGGACCCAGTAGAGTTTGAGGGTTCAGGTCTAAGAGGGGATTTCAAGGGAGTTGGGGATGATGGGGAGAGGGGACGACAGGGGAGGTTCATCATGGGATCCTTTGCAGATTTTGGTAACTCGATCCTACGAGTCTGTAGGGAGTCCGAATGGAAAGGATTTGAGGGTGGGATCAAACGTTTATGGGAGTTGGGGGGTTGTATAATTGCCAATGTATTAGGAAGGGGTCGGGATCCCGAAGTGTCGGGCGCAGGATGGAGGGGGAGGGGGGGACTTGGGCTTCGATGCGGGGGTTAGGAGCTGGATCGCCTCTGGTGATGGCGGGGCAGGATCATGTGGGGTTTGAGAGGCCCTGGGACTTGGGGGGTCCTGGGTCCTGCGGGATGCAGAGGGCAACTTCCCCATGGGGAAGAGGGTGGGGGCAGGGGCGGGCCGGGCCTCGGGCCGAGCGGTGGGGGTGGGGGCCGGCCGCCCGGCACGGCGCTCCGCTCCTGCCCCTCCCCCGCCGCCTCTGAACAAACTTTTCTTTCTCTTCAAGTTGAGGCCGGCGCTGCTGGCGGCGTCGGCTGCGCGGCAAACCCGGCGGCAAGCGAGGCGGAACGCGGAGCTCCGATCTCTGGGTCGGCCTCGCCGGCGGATCCTTAGCCCCGGGACCCGGGCCCGGTCCCAGCCTCAGCCCCGAGCGTCCCGGGGCGGATGGCGCGGGACGGTGGGCGCGGGCGGCGCTGAGCCCTGCGCGGGCCATGGCTTCCGCGTGCGGAGCGCCGGGGCCGGGGGCCGCTGGGCCGGGGGCCGCTTTGGGCAGCCCGGCCCCCGCCTGGTACCACCGCGACCTGAGCCGCGCCGCCGCCGAGGAGCTGCTGGCCCGGGCAGGCCGCGATGGCAGCTTCCTGGTCCGAGACAGCGAGAGCGTGGCGGGAGCCTTTGCTCTCTGCGTCCTGTGAGTGGGGCCGGGGCTCCAAGCGGGCGGGGACACGGCCCGGGCTTCCTTGAGTGTTGTGGGGGTAGGGCCTGGGACCGTGGGACGCCAGCGCCCCCCAGAGTGAGGACCTTGGCTTTCTGCCGGACTTAAGGAAGGATGCTGGGAGCACTTCCTTCCTGCTGTGTGTCTGGGGGCAGAGTATGTGGGGTCCTGCTGCCCCGGGTGGCTGTAATTGGGGAAAATGCAAGGAGTCTCTGGTAGACCGGGTCAGGCATCCTCCAGGCAGGCGTGAGTGTGTACATTCCAAGGTTGTGTGCATTTGTGTTTATGTAGGGATCAGGTATCTGACTAGGAGCCAGGGCCAGAGGAACTGATGGCCTGTGTTGGGGGATGCCCAGCAGCTTCCTTATGGGGACTTTCTGAATCCCAGGACTGAGACTGGGGCCTGCCTGGATATGTATGACTGGGTCTGGGGGGCAGGGTAGTGTGGAGGAGAAGGGGAGGGGAGGCTGTATGGGGCCTTGTCATTATTTCATGAATCAGTGAGTGAGTGTGTGTGCTCTAGCTTTGGGAATGCGGCTGCCCTAGGCCTGAGCTGTGGGTGCTGAGTGTGGGGCTAGACTTGGCAGCTCTCCAAGTGGGCCTGGTTTTGTGCTTCTACCCATCAGCCATGTGTGGCGGTGGTGTTGGGTGGGTTTGCACTTTCGGTTTTGGAATCTTCCTGAGCTGCAGGCCCCCCCTCCCCCAACCCAGATCAGCCACTGGGTGGGCTCCTGTAGGCCTCTGGAGTGGGAGGTAGTGAGTGGGAAGCTGTGATGCTGCTTTGTTTAACTCTAGTTATGTTGCTCAGCTCCATGAGCCCTCCCAAGTCCCTATCCTTGTCTCTTTCCCCTCTGTTCTCACATCTTGGGGGTACACTGGCCTAGGCCAGGGGTTTTCAGTTGGGGTTGATTTTACCCCTCGGGACAGTTGGCAGAGATATTTTTGATTGTCGCAACTGGTATCATGCTACCTGCTCCTAGTGCGCAGAAGCCAGGGATGCTGTTCGACAGCACACAGGACCGTCCCTCACAACAGAAGAATGCTGTCCATAATGTTCGTGGTGCTGAGGTTGAGAAACCCTGGCCTAGGCAGTGGACCTGAAGAGGAAGGGGCTTATATCCCTTAAGTTTCAGCTTATGTCCCACGTCTGAGGCCCAAGAGGGGAGACTGACGAGAGACAGCCTGGGCAGATGAATATCTTAAGAGTCCTGCATACCAGCCCCCTGTGAGGCATACCCCCTAATTAGGGAGGGGAGGGAGGCAGGTGCTAGGTCAGCTGTTGAGTGGGAGGGGGACAGCTGGGCCTGTGTCTGGACGAGGAACATTATTGTCCCAGGAGGGAAAAATTCTGGCTCCATTACCAGGGAGGGGCTGGGTGGGGTGGGGGTCTGTCTGTGTGTGGGGGCTTCAGCTTTACCAGCTGACTCGGGTTACTCCCTGCATCTCAGGAACCTAGAGGTGGGTGATCAGAAACAAACTTGCTTACCTGTACATGACACCTATGTGTACAGGGGAAACAAAGACACACCCCTGCCCCTGTAGTCACAGGCAATCCGACAAGCAGGCCAGGATACAGGTCCTGGTCTCTGTCCTGACTAAATGCTAGCTTGGCCTCTTCCTTGGTGGCCTTAGGCAAATCACTTTTCTTCCTTGAGCCTCAGTTTCCTTTTCTGGAGAATGGGGATGATAATAATAATAATATCTTCCTTAAAGTGTGAGGATTAAATGAGATCATGTCTGTAGGACGTTGAGTACCTGGCTTGTCACAGAGATAGGACGCAGTTAATGGGATGCTATTATTGTTGTTGTTGTTGTTTGCTATTATTGTTATAAACACAGACCCACAGTCCACAAACCAACACACCCAGTCACACACAGATACCCACACAGTTTGTGCCCAGTGGTCAGGAGAGTCCCCAAAAGGAGATTTTACCTGAGAGGAGAGGGTGGCCCTGTGCCCAGGGTATAGGGTCTCCTCAAATAGACGTTTGATCCTCTCTAGTGCCAGTACCCACCTACTGCCCGACACAGGGTCCAGGTGACTCCCTTGGGCAAGCCTGCCTGGAGGCGTGGCTGTAGAAATCCTCCACCCCCACTGAGCGCGGGCTGTGCCATTTGGACCAGGCTCAGCTGTCACCTGCTCAGCTGTTGCTGCCATCTGTCAGCACCCCTCGTGCCCCTCCTCAGCTTGGGGCTCCTAGAGGCCCAGGTCCCCCACCGGGGGCCCCCATGTGTCCTTCCAATTTCCTGGTGTCTGAGGAAGGAAAAGGAAAGCCCTAGGGTGGTATTCCCACATCCCCTCAGCAAGACTGCTTCAGACACACCTGACTCCAGCAGAACCATACAACCAGTGTAAACACAGGCGGCAGACGCACGTGTGATAGCACATCACCCATGCACGCAGACGAGTTACCCAGGCTTCTGAGGACTCTTAACTCTGGCGGGGGGCCCAGACTAGTACCACAGCCCAGAGGGTCTGTTTAGACAGCTGTGGAAGCCACAAAAGAGCTGCCTGTTGCTTCCCCGGCCTTGCAGTGGGTGTGGAGCATATGTAGGTCTGGGGTGGGGTCCGGTCATTCCTGCTCTGCTTAGCACCAGCAGGATAGAGTGGACAGGCCCCATCATTAACCCTGTGCAGCCTGGGTAGACAGTTTCAGGGAAACCTAGCCAAGGGGCCCCGGGGGCTGGGCCCGCTGGTTGGCCGGAGGAACAGATGCCTTGGGACTTAGATGCCATCCTGGGGGAGACAGATTTGGACCCCCTGCTTTGCCATCAGGTATCAGAAGCATGTGCACACATACCGAATTCTACCTGACGGAGAAGATTTCCTGGCTGTGCAGGTAGGAGCTTGGACCCTGACCCCGTCCTTGATTCTAGCCTAAGGTTGGGGACCAGGTGACTGACTCTTCTCCCACTCTCGCTGGCCTGCAGACCTCACAGGGTGTGCCAGTGCGACGCTTCCAGACCCTGGGGGAGCTCATCAGCCTGTATGCCCAGCCCAACCAGGGCCTGGTGTGTGCCCTGCTGCTGCCCGTGGAGCGGGAGCGAGAGCCGGACCCGCCGGACGACCGTGACGCCTCAGGTGCTGCCTGGGTGCCATGTACCTTCCCTGCCCCTCACCGGACGTCCCCCGTGACTTCCCACCCCATCTTCTCAACCTGCCTTCTCTGAAGCCCCCTGCCACTCTTCTGGTGCCTGGGCCATTTATTCCCTTCCATGGAACTCCCTGACAACCATGGTACCCACCCCCACCCGCCACTTCACGGAGAGCAGGAGGCTCATACCGCTGCCTCCTGGCCCCTGTCCATAGATGGGGAGGACGAGAAGCCCCCACTGCCCCCGCGCTCTGGCTCTACCAGCATTTCTGCCCCAGTGGGGCCCAGCAGCCCCCCAGCAGCCCCTGAGACCCCCACAACTCCAGCTGCTGAGAGGTGAGACCCCCCAATCCCTCCTGAGCAGGCAGTCCTTGTCTTTTCTGAGAACCATGTCCTCAACAAAGGTGGGAAGACCTTTAAGGCACTCCCTCCCCGATCCCCAGGAGGCAGACACCCTGGTCTGTTGCACTCTCATTGCCACTTGTACCATCTCCTCTAGGGAATTGGGGGGGGTGCTAGGACAGTATCAGCGGGCCTCCACTGACCTCTTACCCCTCCCCCAAGTGCTCCCAATGGGCTGAGCACTGTCTCGCACGAGTACCTGAAAGGCAGCTACGGGCTGGACCTGGAGGCCGTGCGGGGCGGAGCCAGCAACCTGCCACACCTCACCCGCACCCTCGCCACTTCATGCCGGAGGCTGCACAGGTACCTGGGGCACCCAATGCCATGCGCCCCACCCTTACCTCATAGCTGTCCTCTCCCGCTCCCTTGCTACACAGATGCCCTGACCTTTGACCTCTGGCTCAGTACAGAGAGCCTGCTGTTGCCGTCTGACTCTTCCTCATCTGAACCCTTGTATCCTCATGGTGGCAGCTGAAACTCCTACACACTCAGCCCCTTTTCCCTGTACCTGGGTCAGAGTGAGGAGTTCTGACCTAGTGTCTCCATAGTGAGGTGGACAAGGTCCTGTCAGGTCTGGAGATCCTGTCCAAGGTGTTTGACCAGCAGAGCTCACCCATGGTGACCCGCCTTTTGCAGCAGCAGGTGGGACTGTGGAGAGAGCTCTGGGGGTGGGTTTGTGTTCCGGGACTGGGCGGGGGGCTCCTGCTAGGTGGTCTCATGGACAAACCTCATTCGTTCTCCCTGCAGAACCCACCACAGACCGGGGAGCAGGAATTAGAGAGCCTGGTGCTGAAGCTGTCAGTGCTAAAGGACTTCCTGTCAGGCATCCAGAAGAAGGTGCCCTGACTCCTGACCTCTGACCCCTGATCCCCTCACCTGGCCACTTGCCTTGTCTTGATCTGAACCCTGAATCTGTAGTTCAGCACTGACACCAACATCAGCGGTGGCCCTCCCTGCCCCTGCCCTCAGCAAGGCTCCTGACCTGGCCTGCCCTTGCTCCCTCCAGGCCCTGAAGGCCCTGCAGGACATGAGTTCCACAGCCCCCCCGGCCCCACTGCAGCCATCCACACGTAAGGCCAAGACCATCCCTGTGCAGGCCTTTGAGGTACATAGTGGGGGGTGGGGGGACATTCCAGGGCAGAAAGCGGGTGGAGGTGAAGAGGGTGTTACCTGCTCCCCAGGTCTTTTCAGCAGCACCCCCACTTCCTTGCCTGCAGGTGAAGCTGGATGTGACCCTGGGTGACCTGACCAAGATCGGGAAGTCACAGAAGTTCACACTGAGTGTGGACGTGGAGGGTGGGCGGCTGGTGCTGTTGCGGAGACAGCGGGACTCGCAGGAGGACTGGACAACCTTCACGCATGACCGCAGTGAGCCAGGGCCCAACCCAGGTTGGGCAGTAGGGTGGGCCCCCTGGGTCTGTGGGCACAGGGTGGTGTGACCCGTTCTCCATCCCCTAGTTCGTCAGCTCATTAAGTCCCAGCGGGTCCAGAACAAGCTGGGTGTCGTGTTTGAGAAGGAGAAGGACCGGACGCAGCGGAAGGACTTCATCTTCGTCAGCGCCAGGGTGAGCAGCGCATAGGCCTGGCCGCCGGGGGCCGCAGGGGTCCCTGCCAGATGGGAGGAAAGAGATGTCATCCCTTATGGGGCAGGCGGTTATGATGGGGTGGAGAGTAGGTGTGCTGAGAGTGGGTGGCCCGAGGGTGGGCTGATAATCATTCGGTGAACATTTACTGAGCACTTGCTGTATGCTTGAGGAGTGGGTGTGTGGTGGTGAGCCAGAGGTGTGTCCCTGTCCTTGAGGGACAGGCCACCTAGCAGGGTAGGCCCGTGGAAGGGGACTTCCTGGCTGCCCACCTGTGCCTGACTGACCGCTGTCCCCTGCAGAAGCGTGAAGCCTTCTGCCAGCTCCTGCAGCTCATGAAGAACAAGCACTCCAAGCAGGACGAGCCCGACATGATCTCCATCTTCATAGGCACCTGGAACATGGGTCAGGCCTGCGGAGGGACTGGGGTGGGAGAGAGTAAGGGCTCCAGGCAGGGGCCTGACTGCCCCGTCCCCTCCACCTCCAGGAAGTGTGCCGCCTCCGAAAAATGTGACATCTTGGTTCACATCGAAGGGTCTGGGGAAGACCCTGGATGAGGTCACGGTGACCATACCCCATGACATCTATGTTTTTGGGACCCAGGAGAACTCGGTGGGCGACCGCGAGTGGCTGGACCTGCTCCGCGGGGGCCTCAAGGAGCTCACAGATCTGGATTACCGCCCGGTGAGGGGGTGTTGTCGTGTCCAGCTCCTTTCCCCACACACTGGCTGGCTCCCCTCAGCTTAACTGGCTCTCCTTCTGGTCCCTGGGAATATCCTTTAGGAATGCTGAGTCCTTTATGCTGTGAGAAGGCCACTCTTTCTGGTCCCTCAGGAAAAGGTGTGGCAGGCCTTCTTACCTTGTGATTTCCAGCACCGTCTATAGTGTGGGCTGGGCAGGGTGAGGGTGAGGGAGGTGGGGATAGTGGCCCAGCCTGAGGCAGGGGTAACCCTGCACCCTCTCCCCAGATTGCTATGCAGTCTCTGTGGAACATCAAGGTGGCTGTGCTGGTCAAGCCAGAGCACGAGAACCGCATCAGCCATGTCAGTACGTCCAGCGTGAAGACTGGCATTGCCAACACCCTGGGTGAGGAGAGAGGGTGGGGTCCCTCTGGCCACTCTTCCTGCTTCCTTTCCAGCCAGGGTCTGGGGTCTTCTCCTATCTATAGAACTCTCTGAACTTTGCAAAGCATGTTCATATTCTAAATCTCTTCCAGCCCCACCAGGAGGCATGGCCAGGATAATTATCTCCATTTCATAGATGATAAAACTCGAGCCCAGAGTGGTCAAGTGACCTGTCCCAGGTCGCACAGGCTAGTACGTGATAGAGCCTGGCACCAGCATAGTGCCCAGGTCTCCCTGTTTGCAGTCCAGTGTGCTACCTCAGGATAGATTGTGCTCAGTATCTACAAAGCCTTGCCCCTTCACCACCGGGGTCCCTGTGATCTCCAGGGACTCTGCTCTCCTGTGCAGACAGACTCAGACCATCCAGATGGGGCTGCAAGTGCCCGGTGTGGACCCCAGAGAAGGCGTGGTTGTGTATGCAGGGAACTGCCTGCCTGATGTTGTGGGGGAGTTGGGAGGATCTTTCCACTGCTGCTTCAACGGGTGGGGGGTAAAGTTGGAAGCCCACCGAGGGTGACCCAGACATTCTTCTGTTGCCCTGACAGGAAACAAGGGGGCCGTGGGTGTCTCCTTCATGTTCAATGGCACCTCATTTGGCTTTGTGAATTGTCACCTCACCTCAGGAAATGAGAAGACTGCCCGGTGAGGGGGTGCCTTCCCAGTCATCTCTTTAGCCTTATCCTCTATTCCTGAGGCCTATTCCCTCTCCCGTATTCTAGTCCATGACCCTCCTACATCCCTGTCCCCCAAGGCCTCCTTTCTTACCTCAACTCAGGACCCCTCTGTCTATCCCTGATTTTGACCTTGTCCCCAGCTCCTTCCTCTGTCCCCAGGGACCCTGATCCCTGCCCTGTCCCCAACCCCAGCCAGAGACTTCTTATTTCCATGTCTGTGCCTGACATCTGACCCTGGAGCTCCCCCTACCCCTACCACAGGCGGAACCAGAACTACCTAGACATCCTGCGGCTACTCACGCTGGGCGATCGGCAGCTCAGCGCCTTTGACATATCTCTGCGCTTCACTCACCTCTTCTGGTTCGGGGACCTCAACTACCGCCTGGACATGGATATACAGGTGTGAGCAGGGCCTGGTGGGTGGCGGGTAGGGAGGCTGGGCTGGGGCCTAGCTGGGCTCTCACCTCTGGCTTGAGAGGGCAAGGCCCCAGTTTTTATGTGCCCTCTCCCCTCAGGAGATCCTGAACTACATCAGCAGGAAGGAGTTTGAGCCCCTGCTCAGGGTGGACCAGCTCAACTTGGAGCGGGAAAAGCACAAGGTCTTCCTTCGATTCAGTGAGTGTGGGCATGGTAGTGGCAGTCCCTGAGGGCCAGGGTCCTAGTAGGATCCCCGGGTCTTCAGGGCCCTGACCCCTCCATCCCTGCCTTTCCTAGGTGAGGAGGAGATCTCCTTCCCACCCACTTACCGCTATGAGCGGGGTTCCCGGGATACATATGCCTGGCACAAGCAGAAGCCAACGGGGGTGAGTGAGGAGAATGGGTTAGGCCCAGGGAGACCCCCCAGGACTGTGGTGAATCAAGAGTGTGTGTGGGGTCAAGCCTCTGCACTTACCATTCCAGCCTCTATGGCCCCTTGAGGCCTCGGGGGTGATCCTGGGTGTTGGAGGTGGATGTTGGACCCAGTGTGGTAGGGGCATGGGCCTCAGCTGAGCAACCCCCAGCTGACCCCTGACCACACTGCCGACCCCGCCCCAGGTCCGGACCAACGTGCCTTCATGGTGTGACCGGATTCTCTGGAAATCCTATCCTGAGACCCACATCATCTGCAATTCCTATGGTCAGAGCCTCCCAGCCAGGGTGATGGGCGATCCCGGGTGGTCCCTGACCTGACTCTGCCTTGGCTTTGGGAATCAGGAGCAGAGAGTAAGGAGCTTTCACCTGAGCCCCCATTCCTACTCCCCTCCCCCAGGTTGCACAGATGACATCGTCACCAGCGACCACTCCCCTGTGTTTGGGACGTTTGAGGTTGGAGTTACCTCTCAGTTCATCTCCAAGAAAGGTGGCTATTCTGGCTGTGCTGTGGGTGCGGCATCCATCTGGGTGGGTGCAGGTGCTAGCCTGGGGGGTGTGCATAGCTTTGAATATATCTGAGTGTGTGTGTGGGTGGGTGTGTAGGGGCGGGTACATACATGCATGTGCAGGAATGTGTCTGAATATGTGATGTGTAAAGGTGTCTGTGTTCCTGAGTCACCGTGGGAGGTATATGCCCGTGAGCAGGTGTGTGCGTATGGAGGTAATTGTGTACATGTTCCTGCCTGCCTGGGGCTCCTCGTGTACCCGTGTGCCTAGTGGCATGGTGGATTGTTGGCGGGCATATCCTGCAGGCACTCTGGTTCCCGGCCCCTTCTCAGATGGTCTCTCATTCTTGGGTTGTCTGTCTGTCCCAGCCCCAGGTCCAGGCTTTGGGGTCTCCCTGGGCTGCTTGGGATGGAGGAGGCCCCTCCTGGCCTTCCCTCCTGCTCTGCCAGGGCTCCAGATTCCCTGCCCCAATGCTCAGTCTCTGTGTCCTGTTCCTTCTGCCACCTCTCAGCCCTCCTGTCTGCATTCCTCCCTTTGCTCCTCAGGGCTCTCAAAGACCTCAGACCAGGCCTACATCGAGTTTGAGAGCATTGAGGCCATTGTGAAGACGGCCAGCCGCACCAAGTTCTTCATCGAGTTCTACTCTACCTGTCTGGAGGGTCTGAGGCGGGGCCCAGGGCTGGGTGTGGGCCATGGGGGATGGGAGGCCTGAGGTGCCCAGAGTGGGCAGCCCCCTAGTTAGGGGGAAGGGAAGCTGAGAGGTGGCACTCAGTTGGGTGTCCCCTCCCCCAACCAGAGTATAAGAAGAGCTTTGAAAATGATGCCCAGAGCAGTGACAACATCAACTTCCTCAAGGTGCAGTGGTCCTCACGCCAGCTGCCCACGGTGAGGCTTGGGGGTGAGGGCACAGAAGGAAGTGCAGCCAGATGCCACTTGGAGCCTGCCTGGGAGGATGGGAAGAGCCCACAGTGTGGGCTTGTGTGTGGAGTGGGCATGAGTGAGGACGAGGGCATGTGCTTTATTTGCGGGGGGAGGGGGGTTTGGAGACCAGGTTGCAGTTCATTCATTCGTTCCATAGATACTTCTCAAGGCTTCACTAAACGTCAGATGCTGTGTTGGCCATTGTTGATGCAGAAAATCAATTAGTTACAGGGCTCTTGAGTGCTCTGAAAGGCCCATGGAAATCTTTCCTTCAGGTGGACGGGAGTGAGCATGGACAAGCTTGAGGGTGGGATGAGCCACAGTCATGGCAGGAAGTGGGGTGGGGTGTGCTTTATTCCTCACTGGGCCTCTCTGCTCCCAGCTCAACCCCATTCTGGCTGATATCGAGTACCTGCAAGACCAGCACCTCTTGCTCACAGTTAAGTCCATGGACGGCTACGAATCCTATGGTGAGGGCAGAGGGGGGCCGAGGGGCACAGAAAGCCAGGCAGGGCCCTAGGAAGGCCTGGCAATTTGCTGGTCTGTTCCATCTGCCCTTCAGGGGAGTGCGTGGTGGCGCTCAAGTCAATGATTGGCAGCACAGCCCAGCAGTTCCTGACCTTCCTGTCCCACCGCGGCGAGGAGACAGGCAACATCCGTGGCTCCATGAAGGTGCGGGTGCCCACAGAGCGCCTGGGCACCCGTGAGCGACTCTATGGTGGGGGCTCCATTGGGAGGGGTTTGGGCATACAATGGGGCGGTGCGGGCAGGTCTAGGAGAGGAGGACCAGGGCTGCCGGGTGGGCGTTGGAATCCTGGAACATTTGGCAGTTGTACATCCAGGTCTGGGGGGGGCCTGCCCTAGGGAGTAGCTGGGAAGGGGCTAGCTAGCCCATGGGTGTCTATGGGGTGCAGGACCCCAGGTCCCTTCTAAGTCTCCTTTCCCTTCCCCTCCCAGAGTGGATCAGCATTGATAAGGACGAGGCAGGAGCAAAGAGCAAAGCCCCCTCTGTGTCCCGAGGCAGCCAGGATCCCCGGTGAGCTGGGGCTCTGTGGGGAGTCACTTGAAGTGGTGCCTGGGGACTCATGGCCAGCCCCTGCTTCATCTCCCTCCCCTGTGCACCCTGCAGGTCAGGGAGCCGAAAGCCAGCCTCCACAGAGGCCTCCTGCCCCCTGTCCAAGTTATTTGAAGAACCAGAGAAGCCACCACCAACTGGGAGGCCCCCAGCCCCGCCCCGAGCTGCTGCCCGGGAGGAGCCCTTGACTCCCAGGTGAGAGAAGGAAACTGTCATTCCCATCCCTTACCCATCTTGATCCATCACTGTGCGTGGCTCTCAGGGTTGGTCTGGGGATCATCTACTGCTTGGGTCTCTGTGGGGCCCTACGCCCGTGGCCACTGGCCAGCCAGGCCTCTTGAAGGTGTGGTTCTCTGAGTCAAAAGGAGCACAGTCAGCCTCTCCTCTCACTTCTGTCTTAAAAAATAGACTTAGAAATGGTTTCTGCAACAGCTCCCTTAGATACTTAACTTGAGCCTTCTGTTTGGAGAAGGCCTGTGTCTCAGCAGATTTCCCTGGGGTGTTCTATGGAACACTGTCCTACAAGATGCCCCACTGGAAAACGGTTTGTTGTCAAATGAGTTTGGGAAATGGTTGTTACTAGATTCTTTTCTTAGATATTCCCAGTGCACAATAGTATCAGCAAAAGCTCTGAGCTTGTGGACAGGAAGGAAATCCTTTTTCAGCTGTGTTGAATATAGTTTCCCAAACTTAATGGGCCAGGAAACTTTTCCATGCAATAACTATTAATATCCTGGGGAACTACAGTTGACCCTTGAACATGGCAGGGGTTAGGGGTGTATAACTCATAATCTTCCCTCTGGATCCCCAGTTCCTGTGTATCTGAAGTTCCACATGGATTCAACAAATGTGGCTCATATATCGTGCAGTACCGTAGTAGTGAAAAAAAACTGCATAGAGTTGGACCCGTGTAGTTCAAGCCCATGTTGTTTAAGGTTCAAGGTCAAGTATAGTGTTCCATGGATCATACTTTGGGAAAGTGAGGCTTGCTTTTTAATTATATCCAGTTGTCATTTGAACATAAAAACTCCTGGTGCATTTTCAGTCATCTTCAGCTATTATCAGGCACCTTGGTTTTATCTTCAGCCTTGAATAAAACTAACCTGAATCTGTGAGTAAGATTCCTCAGTAGACTGGGCTCAGATGCCTCCAGGGCTTTCCACATCTGGCTGGTCATTCTCATTGAAGGCTTTTATTGCCCTGCCTTCTGGCCTCTGTTTTCACCCATTTTACAGCTTTTACAGTTACAAAATCAAAAAAAGGTTGGAGACTCTTAGCGAGTGAGGCAAGGAAGATTGAGGGTTATCCAATTGTCTCCCCAGTTTTAGAGATGAAGACACAAAGGGGCAGAGAGGGAAGGTGACGGGGCCACTGTCACATGCAAGTCTAGGGGTGGGGGCTTACATCTCCTGACTCCCCACCCGGTGCTCCTTCCACCACACCCACTGCCCTTCTCCCCTTGATTCTGGGCCCTGATTTTATTCTGCTCCCAAACCCAGGTTGAAGCCAGAGGGGGCTCCAGAGCTGGAAGGGGTGGTGGCCCCCCCACCCAAGAACAGCTTCAATAACCCTGCCTACTACGTCCTTGAAGGGGTGCCACACCAGCTGCTGCCCCCGGAGCCACCCTCACCTGCCAGGGCTCCTGTCCCACCTGCCACCAAGAACAAAGTGGCCATCACAGTGCCTGCCCCACAGCTTGGGCGCCACCGGCCTCCTCGTGCAGGAGAGGGGAGCTCATCAGATGAGGACTCTGGGGGCACACTGCCCCCTCCAGACTTTCCACCACCACCACTGCCGGATTCAGCCATCTTCCTGCCCCCTAGTCTGGATCCTCTGCCAGGGCCAGTGATCCGGGGCCGCAGTGGGGGTGAGGCTCGTGGCCCACCACCTCCCAAGGCCCATCCAAGACCCCCGCTCCCGCCAGGGCCCTCACCCGCCAGCACTTTCCTGGGAGAGGTAGCCAGTGGGGATGATCGCTCCTGCTCAGTGCTGCAGATGGCCAAGACACTGAGTGAGGTGGACTATGCTCCCGCCGGACCTGGCCGCGCCATGCTCCTGCCAGGCCCCCTGGAGCTCCTGCCAGGCCCCCTGGAGCTACAGCCGCCCCGTGGGCTGCCCTCAGACTACGGCCGGCCTCTCAGCTTCCCTCCGCCTCGCATCCGGGAGAGCATCCAGGAGGACCTGGCAGAAGAGGTGTGTGGGCCTGGGGTGGCTGTGTGCCTGCAGAGTGTGCCTGCCCGCGGTGGGGGCATCTCTTTACTTCACCACTCAGCACTCAGTGGTGTCCCCTCTGCCCTGGGCTGGGCACTGGGGAGCTAAAGGTGGCAGTAATCAGCCCCTTGCTCTGCCTCTCTCCCCACCCCAGAGCACGCGGCAGAATATGGCTGCCTGCAAGTCCTGTGTGTGCAGGCCCCCTCAGTGCTCCCTCTAACTTGCTCTGTTCCCTCAGGCTCCGTGCCCGCAGGTCGGGCGGGCTGGCGGGCTGGGTGAGGCAGGCATGGGAGCCTGGCTGAGGGCCATCGGCTTGGAACGCTATGAGGAGGGACTGGTGCACAATGGCTGGGACGACCTGGAGTTTCTCAGGTGGGGGCGGGGGCTGGAAGTGGATGGGGTGGGACTGACCTTGGGGGCGGAGCTAGGGGCTCTCTGGACCACCTGACCTTTCTCCCAGCATCTCTTACCCTTACAGCGATATCACTGAAGAAGACCTGGAGGAAGCTGGGGTGCAGGACCCGGCTCACAAGCGCCTCCTTCTGGACACCCTGCAGCTCAGCAAGTGACCGCGGTGGCATTTTGAAGCTGCGAACCGAGCGCCAAACCCGCCCTTGAAGGCCCAGCCAGAGCCCTGAAGTTTAAGAGTTATAAGGGGTCGGGGCAGTACTTTTCTGCCTATTTATTGGGGACCTGTGTTCCCTACTGCCCAGTCATTTGCCCAATCATTGTCCTAATTAGGACATCCTACCCCTCACCTTTTAGAGCCAGGGCTCTGGAGGTCAGTTGCCATGGTTACCGAGGACCTCGGTTATTCTGGTGCTGTCTTCCTTTTCTGGGCCACTCCTCCAGCCCCAGGGGGGCCATGGGGTCCATTTGGGTACGTCTTGGGTCCCCACTTTCACCGTTGTTCCTGCCACCCTCCACCCAGGCTGAACCACTGGTGAAGGGGCTCAGCTGGGACCTCTCCCAACCCCCTCTCAGGGGTGTCCGTCCGGAAATGAAGGAATAGCCCAAGACCCGGGCTGGGATTTATTTAAGCTTTTCTGTGTGGGCTTAGGGAGGGCGGGCACTTTAATGTTATTAGGGCTGGTTTGGGTGGGGGCAAAGAATCTTGGCCACAAAGCGCCAGTTTGCTTAGTTTTGTCTCCTGGTCTATACCACCTGCACTGCAGCTGTGTGGCAGCTGGGGGTTCCTCGCTGGTCATAAGGGGAACTGGGCTCTTGCAGGCAGCCTATCCCCTTCATGGGTACCGAAGGGTTCCAGTGTGATGTCAATAAATTAAGTTTTATTTGGATTGAGCAAAACTCACCTCAATAAATTACAAGTTTTTCAAAGAAAACAGCAACAACAACAAAAAAGACAGGAAAGAGGAAGCCCCTCTGTTCCGATGCCCTGGCAGCTCTGCTCATCTCAGGGCCTCCCCTCTGTGCCAGACCGGCTGAGGATGGGTGGGGAGGAGTGAGGGACAAAACGGCGGTGGGACCCTTTTCGCCACTCTTTATCCCAATGATGACCAGCCTTTGTATGGGTGGGGTCACTGTGGGTGGGCCCAAGGGCTGGGGCAGCAGGCTGGTCACCAAGCCGAGGGGAGACCCAGCCAGCTGCAGAGGCAGGGGAGGAAGCCGGGCTGTTCCATTTGAGGATTCACCTTTGAGCACTGTTGGGGCAGGCACTGTTTGATCCCCTTTTCAAAGACAGCCAGGCTAGAAGCGGGGGCTCTGAGCTCTCCTGGAGGGCATCCCAGTAAAAAGTACCCGCCCCCGCCCCCGCCCCCACCCCCACGGTGCGGAATTGGGGTGGGTGAAGACGAGAGGAGCCCTGACTTGGTCTCCGAAGCTGGGGAGGGCACACGGAGGGGTCAGACACAGTGGGAGTGGGGCCAACAGGCAGACCTGGGATGGGAAGGGGCTGTGAGGCCCTGGAGGGGCAGGGGTAGGCAGGCCCGGAGCCTCTGGAGGCCAGCGGCTAGAAGAGATTGGTCTTCAGAGCGGGGCCGGGCTTCCGGTGGAAGGAGGACAGAACCCCCGAGAAGGGCCCGGGCCCGGGTTCCGCCGGCTGCCAGGCCTTGAGCAGCTCCGCCGCGCCCGCGCCTGGCCCGCCGCCCCCACCGCCCGCCACGCCGGCCCACAACGGGCCCTTGAGCTGCTGTGGCCCCGGCCCAGGTCCGGGCCCGGAGCCCAGGGCGGCGGGCAGCGGGCTGGGGCTCAGGCGCGGGCTGGCCAGGCCGGGCGCGGGCGGCGGCGGCAGCGACGCGGTGCTGTCGGGCGTGGGGCTGCACGTGGACTCCTTGGAGTCGTCGTCCTCGGACGAGCAGCGCGCTTCACCCTTTTTGGCTCCCGCCGCGCCTGCCGCACCCTTGGCGCTGGCCGCACGCTCCTGTTTGCGGAACTTGGCCCGGCGGTTCTGGAACCAGACCTGCGGGCATAGGGACCGGTCAGCCCGGGGCCGCCAGGCGCGAGTGAGACCTCCATCCGGAAGGGGCCAGGTCACGATTACTGCCAACCAGCCTTCCGAGTCTTGGCCCCTCGGCCCTCCACCACTGCTCACTGCCCTCCTCATGGCTCGCCTCACTCCCCTGCTCCACTGGTCCCTTCCCCCAGGTCCTCAGCGTCTGCCCCTTGGGATCTGCCCACCTGCAGACCCCGCCGCCTCCCGGTGTTCTCTGCCTCCTGGACCGGCCTCGGTTTTCGCTCTCCTCCTTTCCCAAAGCCCTTGCCCCAGGTCCTCGCTACAAGAAGCCCGGGGCTGTAGAGAGCGGGTTAGGGCACTTGGGAAACCTTTTGTTCAGGGTCTTCAGTAAATGCGCTCCAGCTGAACATCTGAACTCAGATTTATAAGATCGACAAAAGTCTGTCCCGACCCAGCTCCTGCGCCTACCCTGAACCCCGGGCGTTCCAGGCTCAGAGGTTTGGCTTTCCCCCTGTTTGGCCTCGTTTGGCCCCGAGGCCACCCTAGAGTTGACCCTCTACCCACTCGTCCTCCATCCTGGCTTCCCAAGCATCACTCTGCCGTGCTCAGCCCTACCCGGGAGACTGAGGGGAAATCGTGACGCTGAATAGCTCCGTTCTAACGAAGGCCTCAGGCCCCGTCTGCCCGCCGCCTGCCTCCCGGGGCTGCCGGTCCTCTCCTGCCCTGTCACCGCCAGCCCGCGCCCTGGCTCCTGGCCCTAGCTCTCTGCCAGCAGGCTGCACCCGCCGGCTGCCCGAGTGAGGCCCTTCTGTCCCGCGGACCCCCAGGTGTCAGACACTAACTTCCCGCCCTGCTCCGCGCGCGCGCGCGCTCCCCGCACACATCCGCGAAAACACACCTGCACGCGAGCCTCCGTGAGGTCGATCTTGAGGGCCAGCTCCTCGCGCGTGTAAATGTCGGGGTAGTGAGTCTCGGCGAAGACGCGTTCCAGCTCCTTCAGCTGCGCGCTGGTGAACGTGGTGCGGATGCGCCGCTGCTTGCGCTTCTCGTGCAGGCCCGACGGCTCCGGGAAGAACTTGTAGGGCACTACAGATGTGTGCGGGAGCGGGGAATCAACGAGGGTGGGGATGTGAGGAGCCGAGCCCGGCCCTCTGGGTTCTGCGCCTGAGGGATCGCTTACGGTCCCCTACCCCTGACCTGGCCCCTGGGCTTGGCCCTCTCAATCTCAGATCGCTTCACCACCGCTGGATAGAGCCGGCAGGGATGAAGGCGGACAGGGCGCGGTGAGACCTGGGACCCAAAAGCTGCAGCGAGGGAACCAAAAATCTGATCCTCTGGTCAAGACTCTTGACCTGTCGCTGCCCTCCGCAGTGCTCCTTCCACCTCCCACCAGTCTACCCACCCCTGCGACCCTCAGTCGACCTGACTTCTGATCCTGTTCTATCCTTCCTAGCCTGCGCTGTCTGTGAGGTCTCGCCAACACCCTGTCTCTCCAATAACCAGTCTCATGGACTGCAGCTGGGTAAATGAGACTCTCCTGCCTAGGTCTATCTTCAGCCCTGCCACGGACTCTCTGACATTTAAAAATTTGGCCATCTTCACCCTGCATCCTTCTTCTCCCCAGGCCTCATTTCCTCAGCCCCATTTCACATCCCATTCTCCTCCAGGTGTCCCCCTCTCCTCTTCCTCATCTCTCTCCATCCTCATCGATCCGCAACTTTCCCCTTCTGGACCATTCTTCTCTTTGTACCCATTGTGAAGGGTTATTTCTCCCCTCCCAGCTTCCTCCATCTTCTCTTTGCCCTTCTTCTTCCTCCCAGGCACCTCTTTCTACCAGCTCCTCCAAAAACCAGCCCCAACTACCCGTCACTCTTTCTGTGCAGTCTCCCATGTGCCCCTTCCGCTTCCCATTGCTCCGCAGACAGCATTTCTGACACTACCTCCCCATTCTTGTCTCCAGCCCCTGTTTAGGTCTCCCCATTCTCCAGAGATCTCCATTATCAGTATCTTTGTCATATCTTCCTAGTTCTCTATCTCCCTTAATCCTGTCTCCAGCACCCCATGCCTAGCCCCATCTTCCTCATCTCTGTTTTCAGTCTTCCCAGGTCCCCATCTCCTATAATTCCTGTCCACATCATCTGGTATTTATTTAATCGCCCCAGCCCTGGGTCTCCATTTCTCCCAGGGACTCCGATCTTTCCATCTTTGCTCAGTCTTTGTGTATCTGTCCCCATCTTCGTCATCTCAGACTTCCAGCTTTCTGGGGGCCCATCTCCCCGTTTTCTGTTTCTATCTCCACAGTCCCCATGTGCATATGACTCCGAGTACCCAATCTCCCTATCCCTGTTTCAGTTCGACTCCAGTTTCTCCCTGATTCTCATTTCTCCAAGCTCAGGTCTCTCTCACTATCCCTCCCCATCACACCAGTCCCAATCTTCTACTAAGTCCTGTGGTCCCAGGAAGGAAGGAAATGAGATTGGGTGGGGCAGCTTTGACTCTAACTGGAGAGATGAGGGTGGCTAAGAGCCTTCATGAGGTTGAAGGTTCAGTTAGAGACTTGGATGAAGGAGGCTTGGGCATCTCCATGGGGCTGCTTCTGGGTTCTGCAGGACTCTAGCTGGGAAAATCTCCAGGGGAATGGAGAAATTAAAGTGGCTTAATGACCTGAGCATCCTTTTCTTCTGGCCACAGAATGGGTTTCAGTGGTGCAAGAGGGTTTGGGCACATGTAGGATGGGTTCGAAACCAGGCAGTAGGGGCTTGATGGTGCTGGAGCTCTAGGAAGGCTCCCAGCTGGGCAGCTCATCTGCCGCCCAGGCCCATGGTGGGGCCGGGCATGAAGTGGGGTGGTGATGATAAGGATGGGCAGTCTGATTGGCCTGAGCCGGGAGCAATCTTCCAAGGATACAGGGTATGGAGAGGTTTGGTGGTCAATCGTTGCCTGTGGGCAGGGGAGGGCCTGGTGAAGAGTCTGGGGCTAGACCAGGGATCTATTTATTTCCTTGACCTGAAGAGCACAGGATAGGGATACAGCAGTGAGAAAGAGGAACAGGAAGGATGAGAGGGTGGGGCTCAACTCTGCCTAGGGAACCTCCTCTTACTCGAGAGGCTGTAGGTCCCGCGGGAAGTTGAAGGATCTGGCTAGGGCAGAGATTGTGGCGGCTGTGGGGGACCGTCGCAACCACTTGCCGAATGGGCAGGGGTTGGGGATGCCGTAGGATTTGCAGGGAGGTTTGGACCAGGGCTGGGCTCACCTGCCGAGTAGGGCGCAGGCTGATGGTCCCGTAGAGCGCCAAGCGCGCAGTTGGAGGAGCCGAGCGCGGGGCAGGGAGGCCCGGCCGCGGGGAAGGCGGGTCGCAGGGGACTGTACTGGAAGCCGCCGGGCTGGCTGCAGGCGCCGAAGTCGCCGTAGGCGGACGCCTCCATGGCCGCCACGCACGAGTCGTACGAATTGAGGTAGGAGTAGTCCATCGGCCCGGGGGGCGGGGGCGGGGACCGGGCCTGGCCGGGTCGGAGTCTGGGTCCCAGGCCGGATTGGGGTCAAGATGGGGTTTGGAGCGCCAGGCGCTGAGGACCCGAGGCCAGTTCTGAGCGCCCGCGAGACCGCCCGCCCCGTCGCGGCCGCGCTCCGCTTTGGTGCAACGCAAGTGCAGCCCAGCCCGGCCCGCGCGCCTTTTAACGCGCAGGACCCCGCGGAGGGGGCGGGGCGGGGCGAGCTCGTCGGGGCGGGGCCTGGACGGCCAAGACCCCGCCCCCAGTCTCCCCGACCCCCCACCCAAAGGGTAGCCGCCGCCTTCTTAGGGCTCGAGAGATGCAGGGCAGGCTGCCCGGGGCCCCATCCCTAGAGTCCCCATCCCGCCCCAGTCCGGACCAGACCTTCAGTGTATGCATCGTGCCAGGCCGTAGGGTCCCGACCCCTCTCCCTGGCCTCCCCACCTGCGGCCCCGCAGAAGGGAGGGGAAACAGGCCTGGCGGCGCTCGTGTGAAGAAGTTAATTCAATTCGTCCAGTTAACCGAGTTATTCTGATTCAGTCCCTCGGCCCCGCCCCCATCGAGGTCCTATCCCGGAGGGGACCACGGAGGCGGCTCAGGAGGGCGAATGGCGATAAGAACGAGAAAGAGATGGGACCTGGGATGGGGATAGAGGATGTGGATGAAGAGAGGAGACAGAGTCGGAGACAGGGAGAGAAAGGGACAGAAACAGTGATGGAGAAAGATGGAGAAAGGAATAAGAGATAAGGATTCACAGAGACAAGGATGAGACATGGAGGAGAGAGCTAGATGGGGGGCGGGGTGGAGCAGAAGGGAGACAAGAACAGAGGTGGCGACCAAGGTGAAACATGTACAAGAGGAAGGAGAGGATGGAGGTAGGGACAAGGCAGAGAGACAGAGGAGACAAAGATAACAGAGAGACAGAGGGGGGATGGAGAAAGCGAGTGAGGCAGGCATGGAGACAGAAGCCACATGGACGAGACACGGTTGGAAACAAGGATTGCAATGGAGATCAAGAGAGAGATGAGACAAAACAGGGCCGTGATAGTGAGACAGACACACAGAGACTGAGTTTTAGTGAGACAAGGCCAGGGACAGACACAGCGGAGGAACAGAAGCTAAGGGGCGGAGAGAAAGAGCCTTTGGAGAGCTGAGACGCACCAGCTGGAGCGCCTGGCGGGCAGAAGGATTGCTGTGAAGGCGCCACCTGAAGCTACTGAGGGGGAGGGCTGCCTCTATCCTGGCCTGTCCTGAAGGCCACGAAGCCCTGCCCCGCACCTTCAAGGCCCAGCCTGCCCCTCCCCTCCCCCAGGTCCCATAGCTCAGTCCCTCCCCCTATTGCTGCTGGTGTGAACCTCTGGTTCCCAGCACCCTGGGCACAAAGTATGTGTGTATGTGGGTACGTGTGTGTGTTGAAGGTCAAGACCAGGCAGTAACCAAACAACCACTTCACTCTCAGCTTCTACCCACTCCTCCAGAGGCCATTTTCTTTTTCAGGAAAACCACCTAGATTCAGTCTGGACCTGGCCACAGTGTGCTCCACGGACTTAGCCCTTGGCCTCCACACTGTGGGGCCACAGGATACAGAATCCAGGAGAGCAGAACAGAGAACTCTTCACCCCTTGCAGCTCACCTGAGGAGGATCTAGCAGCTTCCTCACCCAGCCCCTAGCCTCCTGCTCCGTGTTGGCAGATCCTGCCCATGAAGAAGTGGAGACCCAGCAAGAAGGCAAGGAAGTGGCAGCCCTTCGGTACCAGCCAGAGTCCTAGGGGAATGAGAGAAGGGCTCCTTAGTTCCCTCCCCCCTAGCTTAGTTACATAGTGGGGAGCATGCCCACCCTCAGATCATCCACTTCCCCGGCCACTCATTCTTTAACACCTATCCCCCATTTCTGTAACTACTGCTTGTAGGGGGCTTGAGGTGTTTTCTCTAATTACTTTTTAGGAGGTCTAAACTAAAACTGACTCAGAATGTTCTCTCTGCCCGTGTGGGAGGTGCACCTTGACCCAGGGAACCAAAGGATCTCAGAACTGGAAATCAGACAGTGCCACTGCTCTCTTCCTTAGAACTCCCGTGGCTCTCCACTGTCCTCAGGATCAAGTCCAAGCTCTCACTCTGGCCCACAAGGTCCTCCATGCCAGTGCTCCAGCCTGCTTCCCCCTCACCGTGGTTTTCTTTGCAGCCCTCACACATTGATCTTTTAGCTCAGAGTTGTTGTCTCCGGTTGGAATGTTCATTCCAGTCTCCTCTCCACCACATTCCCCTCCCCGTCCCTTACCCTCACCAAAAAAAAAAAAAAAAAAAGCCAAAACCTGGGAGACACTTGTTTGTCATTAGGTCTCAACTTAGATGTCACTGCTTCCCTGAAGCCTTCCCTGATACCCCTAGACTAGGTTGGGTGTCCCGTAGTACCTCCTTCTCTTGGTTACTCACCTTGGTGAAGCATTTGCAGTAAAGTGCAAGGTGTAGGGCAGAACTGTGTCCTCATGTTGATCTCTGGAGCCCTCCCTCCCACAGTGGCTAGCACATCACGGTACTATCGCAGGTCTTCCCATATCTGTTTGTTGAATGATTCATGAAGGCAAGGCTGAACTCTTTGTGTTGGGGAGTCCTGCCTTGTGTCCAGGAAAGGAATCCCATCCTGGACTCCCATTCCCCACTCTTTGGAAAGGGATCACCCTCCCTTCTTCATCCCCTCATTCGCCAAGGACAGGAAACTCCCTCCCTCTGGGCCAGCCTTCTGCCTGGGAGAAAGTCCTTCCTCGTCTGAGGAATTTTCAAGGGGCCATATCCCTTCCACAAGGACAAAGTGGAAGCAAAGGGGCAACTGACGCTTGTGTGTAGGGACCAGCAGGGACGCGAGGCCCTGGTTCCATCTGTCTCCGTTTCCATGATCCATCCCTGTCTTGTCTACACTTTGATCATGGAGCCTTTAAGTTCCTTTTTCCCTCTAAACCGATTTAAGTTGGGCTTCTGACACAGCCAAGAGTTCTGACCAATATAATCCGTAAATGCTTGACACCTTTACAGGGAATCAAACAAATGGCTGTAGTGATTGGAAGTTTTGTGGTAACGTGCCTGTTGCTGGCTCAGCTGGGCAGAAGCTGCCCTTCCCCTGACTCAGGACTCTGCAGTTGGAGGCTCATGTCTCTTCGAGGAGCCGTTTGTGCTGAGGCTGGCCCTGACACTGAGGTGAAGTCCAAGAAAATGGTTGAACCCTGTCTGTTGTTGGGTTCAGGTGTTTCAGATGGTGTAGGTGGAGCAACTTTGGAGGCCAGGCTGCGTGTGTGTGAGATATGGGGACACCCACGAGGGCTTCCTGAGAACTCAGAATAAAAGGAGACAGGTAGAATGAACTGGGCTCTGCAAGGGCCTCAGAACAGAGAGGCTAGTGGTTGTCATCTGATGTGGACGCTCATTCTAACTGAGACCCTCCTCCCCCAAATGTGTGCACTCTTGGGGAAATAAAAATGCTCTGACATGAAACATTGTCCCAGCAACCCCCCACAAAGCCTCCTCGCTGAGCATGTCTTCACTTCCATAGCTGATGATGGGTTCTGGATCACTGGGTTCCAGCTCTGGCGCTGCCACTTTCAAGCTGGATGACAGGGGGAGTTACTCAGCCTCTCTGTGCCTTACCTTTCTCATCTGTAACCTGGTTTACTTTAATGATTAAGTGAATTAAAATATCTGAAGTGTTTGAATAGTGCCTGGCACACAGTAACCATTAAATAAGTTAGCCACGGCCACCACCACCCCTCTCTCTCTCACCAAGTGACTGAGGCCCGTGACTGATAGACCCAGGCCACAGTCTGGTTGAGCTCCTCTGATCTGTTACACCTGATACCGAGATATGTAATCCAGACATGGACCCCTGTCTTTGCACCACAGCATCACCTCTACCTTTGAGATTTCAGAAGATACCAGTGCACTGCAGAGTTAGCTGGGATCCCTTAATTTTATGCCGGTGAGGAAACTGATGCCCAGCGAGGGGTCCTGGAGGAAAAGTGAAAACAGTGGGAGTGTGTTGTGATGGGGGATTCCTTCCACAGAGAGAGCTGTGTGCAAAAAGGGGCCCGATGAGAGGGTGCAGTGGGGACTGACTTCTCTACTGCTCTGGTCCCAGCTCTGTGAGCCTGGACAGTGGAATTACCTTGAGAGCAGAGGAGAAAGGACCCATGCCCTGGAGAACTCTTGCTGCCTGTGGTCATTTGGAGAACTCCCAGGCTTCTTCTGCAAGCCAGCACAGATCTTGACCTTCCATTGAACTCTGAGCAAGGCTCTGCGGGGCTCAGAGTGTGGGCAGCAGGCTGATCCCCAGATCCATGGCACTCCTGCCAGTCCTCCTCTCCTCTAGGGGGAGAGCACGGAGCGCTGGCTCCTCCTGCCTTAGACATGCATCTCTCAGCCTCTGAAGCAATGCCGCAGTGTCATTGCTGAACAACTGTGACCGGAAGCCAAGCTTGATCAGACACCCATGTCTGCCTTCTAGTAAGGGATGGAGTTTATCTATTAGTGAAAAGTTAACACATTTTTGGTCTTGCTTAAGGACCTTAGAACTCCTTTCATTTGCATTTATCAGTATCAACTCCATCAGTAACCTTCTTCCAAATCGCTATTCTCTCCTGCTATAAATTCTGGTCCAGGGAAGGTTGGAGGCAAACATATTAACTGTATATTCCCAATCTGTCTATCAGGACCTGACCTATAGTCTTGAGAATTCCCTGGCAGTTCAGTGATTATGACTCAGTACTTTAACAGCAATGGCCTGGGTTCTACCCCTGGTCGGGGAACTAAGATCCCACAAGCCAAGCAACATGGCCAAACAAAACAAAACAAAACAAAACTGCAGTTTCTTGTTCATCTCTCTATAATGGGGACAACTGTTCCCTTATTGACTATTTTTTTCCCCACTAGTACCATAGGCTATACAGTCTTCTATTAATTTCCATTTTTATTTGTAACTTCTAGCATTAGGCCTTTCCAGGGATCCTAAACATCCAAAATATTTAGCTTTCAGAGATCTCTGAAGAATGAGAAAAGATCTTAACTCAGTTCTAACAAATATTTCTCGAGTATCTGGTCTATGATGAAAGAGGGGGCACTAGACACATGCAATGGCACCCCACTCCAGTACTCTTGCCTGGAAAACCCCATGGACAGAGGAGCCTGGTAGGCTGCAGTCCATGGGGTTGCTAGGAGTTGGACATGACTGAGCGACTTCATTTTCACTTTTCACTTTCATGCATTGGAGAAGGAAATGGCAACCCACTCCAGTGTTCTTGCCTGGAGAATCCCAGGGACGGGGGAGCCTGGTGGGCTGCCGTCTCTGGGGTCGCACAGAGTCGGACATGACTGAAGCAACTTAGCAGCAGCAGCGGCAGACACATGGGGATAAATTAATCCTGGATGCTTTCTTTTTTTCAGACAGACTTAAAAATGGTTTTTTTTTTCACTTATTTGGTTGTGCCATGCAGCGTGCAGGACCTTAGTTCCATGACCAGGGATCAAACCTGCGCCCCCTGCAGTGGAAGCGAGTCTTAACTACTGAACCATTGGGGGATCCCCTTAGATGCTTTCTTTAGGGATCTTCCGATTTGGCGGGCACAAAAGCACTTATTTATGGGGAGGTTTTCCTTAAAATGTCTTAGTTGTCTGGGCAAGAAAATGACACATAGAGGGTGAGATGAGTTCGCTATTTTTTTTTTAAAAAAGGGTTTGATCTTACCAAACATGCCATACCTTGCCAAGCTTCTTCAAACTTTTGCACGTGGGAAGGGACCTGCCTGAGGGCTGCCTTAGTGGTCATCTGTGGTGTGGCCAGCCCAGCATGGCTCTTCTCTTGGGAACTATCTCCTCTTTCCACGTGGCTACCCAGGGAACCGTTGTTCTTATACAATCCTACCCTCAGCCATAACTGGTCCCAGGTGTGGTTACCTGTTTGAAGATGGGTCAATAAAACCCTTTTTCATCATTTTTTCTTATTTGAATTGAGAAGTCATTCTCTTAAAAAAATTGTTTTTTTGCTTATTTATTTATTTTTGGTTGCACTGGGTCTTTGTTGCTGCACAAAGGTTTTTCTCTGTGGTGAGCAGGGGTTACTCTCTAGTTGTGGTGCATGGGCTTCCCATTGCCATGGCTTCTCTCGTGGAGCACAGGTTCTTGGCACTCAGGCTTCAGTATCTGCAGCATGTGGGCTCAGTAATTGTGGCTCGCAGGCTCTAGAGTGAGGGCTCAGTAGTTGTGGCACATGGGCTTAGTTATTCCGTGGCATGTGGAATCTTTCCAGACCAGGGATTGAACCCGTGTCCCCTGAACTGGCACTGGGATTCCTATTCATTGTGCCATCAGGAAATCCTAAGTCATTCTCTTTTGAATGATGAAAGCTATAGATATAAAGCTCAGGGAATGTTTCCAGCCATATTCCCCCATGAAGGGAAGGAAGATGGAGGCAGTGAAGAAAGAATAAATAAAAAGTTGAGACAAAAGCTATAGAGGCTCATGTTAGAATTTAAGAGCCTAGTTCCAGTTATTCTGGAGACATCCTTACTTATTTTTGCAAATTAGTTATTCAGCCCTTTATTGAATTTTGTTATCCAATACAGTCTTCTTTAGGTTTAATCTATTTCAAGTTGGATTTCTGTCACTTCCAAACAAAGAGATTCAAATAAAAAAATTGATATAAGGTATGCAGTGAGGCCAACGGCAGACCCTAAAAACTGGAACTAGCCTAATTGATCGGAGAAGGCAATGGCACCCCACTCCAGTACTCTTGCCTGGAAAATCCCATGGATGGAGGAGTCTGGTGGGCTGCAGTCCATGGGGTTGCTAAGAGTTGGACATAACTGAGCGACTTCACTTTCACTTTTCACTTTCATGCATTGGAGAAGGAAATGGCAACCCACTCCAGTGTTCTTGTCTGGGGAATCCCAGGGAAGGGGGAGCCTGGTGGGCTGCCGTCTATGGGGTCGCACAGAGTCGGACACGACTGAAGCGACTTAGCAGCAGCAGCAGCCTTGTTGATAGAGTGGGATGCAGTGAGAAATCCCTCCACTTTGAGCCTGGAAATGAGATGTCCTTGTTAGGTATTAATGAAGTAATTGGGAAAACTATTGCATGTTTTCTCTTAGAACTTAACCTCAACTTTCCCCTTTGCTTTATGGTTGCAACTTCAGAGGATTAAATTTTAAAAATGGTATTTGGCAACCTTGAGAAGGTGCTTTAAGAGGACAAGTGGGTCTCCCCTGGTGGCTCAGTGGTAAAGAATTTGCCTGCCAGTTCGGGAGACATGGGTTCAGTTGACAAGGGTTCGGTCTTTGATCTGGGAAGATCCCACATGCCTCAGAACAAGTAACCCTGTGAGGCACAACTATTGAGCCTGTGCTCTGGAGCCCATGCTCCACAACAAGAGAAGCCATTGCAATGAGAAGCCTGTGCGCTGCAATGAAGATTAGCCCCTACTCACTGCAACTAGAGAAAGTCCGAGCAGCAACAAAGACCCAGCAGAGCCAAAAATAAATAAATGAAATTATTTAAAAAAAAAAAAAGAGAGAGAGAGAGAGAAGATAAACAGATGAGGAACAGCAGGATGATTCTAACTCATAAGGAAGCCTCTGCCATGGCCAGCAGTCTGAGGCTGCCATAGCAGGATAGTCACGTGACCTGCAGATTGGCCATACTCAAGTTTTCTGCCACACTCTAGAGTGAATATATTTGATTAGGAAACAGTGACTGACAGATGAAATGGGAATATTTGGGAAGATCTAGAGGAATTGGGCTTCCTAGGTGGGGCTAGTGGTAAAGAATCCACCTGCCAGTGCAGGAGACATAAGAGATGCGGGTTTGATCCCTGGATCAGGAATATCCTCTGGAGAAGGACATGGCAACCCACTTTAGTATTCTTGCCTGGAGAATCCCATGGACAGAGGAGCCTGGTGGGCTACAGTTCATGGGGTTGCAGAGTTGAACACAGCCGAAGTGACTTAGCACGCAGAGGAATTAGAGAAGTGGGGTTCCCCCAGTTCTTCTAGGCACCCTGACCTGACAGTAGGAGAGAGTTGGCTTTTTTTCCCCCCCCACATCCAGCATCTGAAACCATGGTCTAAGTTAGGGGAATTCCCCACCTAATAGATTCCAGATACTTACTCTTTGAACTTCCCTTGAAAACAAGATTGCATAGATAACTAATGGGAACTCAAACAGGGGCTCTGTAACAACCTAGAGGGGTGGGATGAGGAGGGAGATGGAAGGGAAGTTCAAGAGGAAGGGACATATGTATACCTATGGCTGATTCATGTTGATGTTTGATGGAAACCAACAAAATTCTGTAAAGCAATTATCCTTCAATTAAAAATAAATTTAAAAAAACCACATTGCAGATGCTTGACCTGTTCTCAGCCAGTCATGTACATTGATCATAGACTAAGCTAAGGAGTCTATAGCTAAGGAACTGAGGACTCAGTGACCATAAGAATCCTTTCCAGGGGAAATGGGGTTGCAGCAAGATCTAGTTCTGGGTGCAGTGGGGCCATTGCTGGTGTGGTTGCTCAGTGGGCACGAGGGACTCATATTCCTCCTTCCATTCTGTTTCCTAGAGTGTGATTTCTAACCTCAAATGTTCTAAGATAGCTGCTGGAGTTCCAGTCATCACATTCACTTTCTAGGCAGCAAGAATGAGGAAGAAGGGACTTCCCTGGTGGTACAGTGGTAAAAAAAAATTCACCTGTCATTGCAGGGGCCGTGGGTTTATTCCTGGTCTGGGAAAAGTCCACGTGCCGTGGAGCAACTAAGCCAGTGTGCCACAGCTACTGAAGCTTGCATGCCTGGAGCCCACGCATGACAACGAAGAGTGGCCCCCACTTGCAGCAACTAGAGAGAGCCCACTAAGCAACAAAGACCAGCACAACCAAAAGTTAATTCATTGATAAAGAACAACATACCAAACAAAAAACCCCAAGAGCACCACCAGCCACAGAAATACCAGACATCCCCCTGCCCAGGATTATGACTGGCTGCTGTTCTTAAAAAAACAAACAAACAAACAAACAAGGAAGAAGGAAAACAAAAAGTATATCTCTCAGTGAGATATCTCCCTATAAAGAACCTTCCAGAAGTTCCATGCAAAACTTCTGCTTACTTCTTTTCTGCCTAAACTCAGCCGTATATATGGTCACATCATACTTACTGAGAATTTAGGAAAGGCATGATTTTAGCTATGTACATTAGTATTACAAATAAAATAGAGTCTTTATTGCTGAGAAGTAAGGATAGAATGGATATTAGGCAACTGTATTAGTTATCCATTGCTGCATAACGAATTACCCCAAACTTATTAGCTTAAAACAACACACACACACCTATTAAGTCACAGTTCCTGTGGGTCAGGAATCTGGGCATGGCTTACCTGAGTCTTCAGCTTCAGAGCCACCTCCAAGGCTGCAATCTAGGTGCCAGATTCGCAATCTCAAATGAAGGTTTGACTAAGGAATGATTTCTCCCAGGCTCACTCACATGGCTGTCACCAGGACCCATTTCCTCCAGGGATGTTGGTCTGAAGGGCTGAGTCCTCACTCATGTTGGCCAGATGTTGACCAGAGGTTGCCCTCATTTCCTTGCCATATGGGCCTCTCCATCAGGCAAACATGTAAGAAGAGCCAGAGAAATGCCAGCAAGACTGAATTCAGCCTTTTATAACCTAGCCTTGGAAATGACATACTGTCACTTTGGCCATTTCTCTTCCTAAGAAGCAAGTTACTGCTCACATGTGAGGAGTGGGAATTATCCGAGGGCCTGAGCATCAGGAAGCAGGGATCTCGGGGAGTCACGTCCAAGGCCATGTGCCACAGCAGGCAGCTAGTATCTCTGTTACAACCCCAACTTACTGCTGAAGATAGCCAGAGACTACAGCACCCTCTCCCTGTCTAATGGGATCACTTGACTTGTTTGAAGACTATGCAGACTTCCCTGTGGGGAATTATGTGTAAGAGGAAGCCAAGTCTCCTCATGCCCCATCCCACTGACTTAATTGTCTCCACACTCGTTATCAGAATCAGATCGGACATGCATCAGAGTCACATATGAGGTCAAATTCAAATTTAGTGGGAAGAAGTCCTTCCTACTATAAGAATTTAAAGATTTTTCAAATGTATATTGATAAAATCTGGCAAATATATGTGAGAATGGATTCTGAGAGTATAGGACTAAGGGTGAGGAACCTAATTTAAAATTAGGCTGAACTGACCAATATGAGTGCACTTACCAGAGAGCCTGGATTCCGTGTGCTGATTATAACAGCTGGGAGCTCTAATTGCCTTTTTTCTTTTTTTAAAGAGGAGTTTATCTTTTCTTTTTTTTTCTAAATAAATTTATTTATTTTAATCAGAGGCTAATTACTTTACAATATTGTATTGGTTTTACCATACATCAACATGTTCTTAGAGTCTTAACATCTTATTATATCACCTATCCACCCATCTATCCATTCTTCTATCCATCTGTCAATCTGTTGTATTTTTCTGATACATTCACAGTAAGTTGCGGACATTCATACATTTGGCCCCTAACACTTCAGCATGCATGTCATTAAGTAGAGAAAATATTGTTAATTTTTCTGGTAAAATTTTCATACATAATGAAATGCATAAAGCTAAGTGTACCATTCAATGAGTTTGACACATGCATCCATCTGTGTAGCCCAATCCCTTACCATCATCACAGAAAACTCCTTCATGCCTCTTTCCAATCAATCCCAAGCCCACTCCCTCAGAGGCGGCCACTCTTCTGATTCTTTCCCATTACAGATTAATGTTGCCTGGTCTTGAATTCCTCTGAGTACTCTTTGTGTAAATCTTCTCCTACTCAGCATAGTA
The DNA here is from genome assembly GCF_029407905.1 of Bubalus kerabau. Lineage (NCBI taxonomy): Eukaryota > Metazoa > Chordata > Mammalia > Artiodactyla > Bovidae > Bubalus > Bubalus kerabau. Next base: position 52,481,405 of record NC_073638.1, read on the forward strand.
TTTTTGAGATTCATCCATGTTGTGTGTATCGATAGTTCATTGCTGAGTAGTATCTCACTGAATGACTATTCCTGTGTAAGTAGAATTCTAAGATGTCTCCCGAGATTCTTGCCTCCTGGTACAATCTCTAGTGTGGTGAAGATGATGGGATAGCACCCCCACGATTAGGTTCTGTCATAGAGCACATCTGACTTTTTAAAAAAAGCTATGTATTTATTTTTGACTGCACTAGGTCTTTGCTGCTTTGTGTGGGCTTGTCTCCAGTTGCAGTGAGCAGAGGCTCCTCTCTAGTCACAGTGAGTGCGCTTCTCGTTGTGGTGGCCTCGCTTGTTGTAGAGCGCGGGCTCTAGAGAGCCAATGGGTTCAGTAGTTGTGGCGTGCGGGCTTAGTTGCCCCACAGCATGTGGAGTGTTAGAGGACCAGGGATCGACCCCATGTCCCCTGAATTGGTAGGCAGATTCTTTACCACTGGACCACCAGGGATGTCCTGCTTTTTTTTTTTTTTAAGAAATATTTACATTTAGCTGTTTGGCTGTGTCAGGTCTCAGCCGTGGCATGGGGGATCTTTGGTTTCGGCGCGCGGACTCTGGTCGTGGCGCATGGGCTGCAGATGCGCAGCCTCACTGGTCACAGCACTTGTGCCTACTTGTTTCACAGCAGGTGGGATCTTAGTTCCCCAACCAGAGATCCAACCCATATCGCCTGCTTTGCCCAGTGGATTCTTATCTATTGGGCCACCAGAGAAGTCCCAGCACATTTGACTTTTAAAAGGGGGATTATATGGATGTATCTGACCTAATGACATGAACCTTTTACATTGGGTCAAGAAGTCTTCAACAGTGAAGTCAGAGAGATTTGAAGCATGAGAGACCTTTAACAGGAGGAAGATTCCTCATTGATGGATGGAGGGACCACATAGCAAAGAATGTGAGTGATCTCTAGGGGTTGAGTGATTTCCAGCTGACAGCCAGTGAGAAAATAGGACCTCAGTCCTTTAGTCACAAGAATCTGAATTCAGTAAGAACCTGAATAATCTTGAGACTGGATTCTTCCTCAGAGCCCCCTGAAAGGAATGCTGACACCCCCTGACTCAGCTGACACCCTGAGATCCAAAGCCTATGATAGTCCAGCCACATTCTGGCAGATGAAAACTGTGCCAGACTTTGAAGTACAGACTTGTGAGCTGAAATGAATGTTGTTTTGAGCTGCTAAGTGGCGGGGTTATTTGTTACACAGCAGCAGCCAGCTAATACTGCAGTGTGTTTAGCCATTCCCTTTTGATGGACATATAGGTTATTTCTAGTTTGGGACGATTATCAATCATGTTGCTATGTATATTTATGTTCAGTTTTTTTTTGTGTGTGTGTGGATCTATTTTTTCATTCCTCTTGAAATGGAAATGTTGAGTCATAGGATAGATGTTGTATTTAGTTTTCTAAGAAACTGCCCGAGTTTTCCTAAAGGAGTTGTGCCATTTTATACTTTTACTGATAGTGTATGAGAATCCTAGTTGCTCCACATACTCTTGAAAGTCAGATAGTCTTAGTCTTTTTTTTTTTTTTAATATTTTCCATCCTGGTGGATGTATAGTGGATTCAATTGTAGTGCTTTTTTTTTTTTTAGTTGGTTGACTGACACCTGGATTCACTGATGAAGTTGAATGAAATTGAGAATCCTTTGATACAATGAAGAAGAAAGAATTCAAACACTTTGGGAGATGGGAGTGTTGGTTTATAAACCCTCCTTCTAGGTTTGTAAGTTATCTACCCCTAATTCCATCCCCTGGAGGGCCCAGATGACATTCTCTTCTCCAAGGTATTGAGAAATACACTTATGAGAGAGTGATGGCATCTTTGGAAAGTGCTGTGGCATCTGGTTCTGCAGGCCTGTGATGCTCGAGAGAGACTACATATAGGGCCAAAGAATATGGGCAGTTCATTAATATTCTGATACGTAAAACCAAAAGTCCTGAGGAACTGGTGAGCAGAGGGCAGCCTAAGACAAGATGCAGAATTATGACCTCTCACCCAGTTTCCAGGCCTGGGTTAGTTCACAGCCTTGGAGTCCCCTGAATGAAGTGAAAGCAAGCACGCTTAGGTGAGATGTGTAAATATCTGTCTATATATTCCTGAAGATTTCCCTAGTGGGACCTGTAGTCATTTCTCAGGGTAAATTATTGGTTGAACTATGTCTCTCAAAAAGATATATCGTGGGACTTCCCTGGTGGTCCAGCAGTAAAGAATCTGCCTTGCAATACAGGGGACTTGGGTTCAATTCCTGGTTGAGGAACTAAGAACACACATTCTGTGGAGGGACTAAGCCCACCTGTGTGCTGCAACTGCTGAGCCTGTGCACCACACCTGAGGAATCCGTGTGCTTCATCAAAAGATCCCACTGGACTCAAGGATGATCCTGCCTGCTGCAACTAAGACGTGACACAGCCAAATAAATAAATAAAAATTAAAAAAAAATCAAAGACTGACAATTCAGTAAAACATAGTTTTCCTTAAAAAAAAAAAAAAACACAACAAAAAGGCATGTTGAAGTCTTCACCCAGGTACCTTTGGAATAGATGACTTTATTTGGAAATGTGTTCTTTCCAGATATAATCAAGTTAAGATGAAGTCATATAGAATTAGTGTGGGTCCTAATTCAATGACTGATGTCCTTATAGGAAGAGGACATCTGTAGGACTGATGTCCTTATAGAGACACACAGAGAGGACACCATGTGAAGACGGAGGCAGAGGTTGGAGTGATGCAACTGCGAGCCCAGGAACATCAGGGACTGCTGGTGACCCCCGGAAGCTAGGAGAGAGGCATGGAATGGATGCCCCTCAGAGCCTCGGAAGAAACCGGCCCTGCCGACACTTCGGCTTTGGACTTCTGTTCTCCAGAACTGTGGGAGAATACATTTCTGTTGTTTTAAGTCACTCGGCTTGCGCTACTTTGTTAGGGCAGCCTTAGGAAATGAATAGAAAAACTGACACTGGGACTGTTGGCGCTGGCTGTAATGCGAATTGGGACTGTAGCGGGCACCCTGGCCTACCATTCAGAGCAGAAACAAGTGGTAAATTGACTTGATTCTCACTTACTGCACCATATGTTCAGTCTGTAAACCCCTTAAACCCCATGATTTCTCTAGTTTCAGAGTGTATAGACTAGAGACAGCAGTTGGTAGAATATGTCTTTCTAGTCCAGGGAATAGGGCTATTTTTTTTTTTTTTAATACAGCTATTATGGTTGAAGGGGTTGGTGGACTTCCCTGATGTTCCAGTGATTAAGAATCTGCCTTGCAATGCAGATGTGAGTTCCATCCTTCGTCAGAGATCTAAGATCTTACACGCCATGCAGCAACTAAGTCTACACACTGAACTTACTGAGCCCTTAGAGAGTCCTCACACCACCACAAAAATTCCATGTGCCACAACTAAGACCTTCAGTTCAGTTCAGTTCAGTTCAGTCGCTCAGTTGTGTCCGACTCTTTGCGACCCCATGAATCGCAGCACGCCAGGCCTCCCTGTCCATCACCAACTCCCGGACTTCACTCAGACTCACGTCCATTGAGTCAGTGATGCCATCCAGCCATCTCATCCTCTGTCGTCCCCTTCTCTTCCTGCCCCCAATCCCTCCCAGCATCAGAGTTTTTTCCAATGAGTCAACTCTTCGCATGAGGTGGCCAACGTACTGGAGTTTCAGCTTTAGCATCATTCCTTCCAAAGAAATCCCAGGGCCGATCTCCTTCAGAATGGACTGGTTGGATCTCCTTGCAGACCTTAGGCAGCCAAATAAATAAATATTAAAAAGAAAGTCTTCCAATCAAAATTATGAACAAAAAGTAATGATGCATTGTTGGGGGAAATGCAAGACTTGGTAAGCATCCAAGACCTGAACATTCATACGTGGTGATTCCTGTTACTCACCTAATTCCTGCTTAACTCACCCGACAGCGGATTATTGAAGTGTTAAGACAGGTGATGACTCCAATTGTGCTGCTGTCCCAGGTATGATTTCTTTACTAGAGCAAAGAGCCTAGCAATAGAGCCTCTGCCACCTATAAATAAGTTATTAACTTGTAAATGTTTTTCCTCTATTTCAATAAGCTAAGAAGGCCAAAAGTAGTTTCAGCCTGGCAACGGCAGCAGTGTATCTTCACCATTTTGCTTCAGGACCACCTTAACTTTGCCTCTGGGCCACAGTTCAGTCCACAGAGACTTTGATTACCTTAGCATGCAATGAGACATTACACCAGTCCACTATGATTATGATAAAATGCAGACAAAATCTAAGCAGCAGGAAGTATTAGGTACCCTGCATGTCTTAGTGAGTTGGTGTGTCAGTGTTTGGGATTTTAGTCACTTTGGTACATGTGTAGTGATAACTCATGGTTTTACTTTGCAATTCTCTAGTAACAGGATGTTGAGCATTTTTTCATGTGTTTGATATTTGATACATCATCTTTGGTGAGATGTCTGTTCAGACCTTTTGCCTATTTTAAAATGAGGCTTTTAAAAATTATTGAGTATTAAGGGTTCTTTGCATATTTTAAATACTAGTCAGATATGTGTTTTGCAAATATTTTCTCCCAGGCTGTAGCTTGTTCTTCCATTCTTTTGAAGAGCAGACGTTTCTAGTTTTAATGAAGTCCAACTTCCTCTTTTCTTTCACGGATTGTGCTTTTGGTGTTATATCCAAAAAGTCATTTGAGAGCTCCCTGGTGGCTGAGTGGTAAGGACTTAGCACTTTCACTCAGGGGCCCAGGTTCAATCCCTGATTGGGGAACTAAGATCCTAAAAGTGGCACAGAATGGCCCAAATCAATCAAACAAACAAAAACAGTCATTGCCAAACTCAAGATCACCTCAGTTTTCTCCTATGTTGTCATCTATGAGTTATATAGTTTTGTATTTTACATTTAGGTCTGTGACCGACTTACATGTGTATTCTTAATAATTATTTTATAAAAAATGAAACAAAGAAAAAAATTTAATCAAATTAAAAGTACAGAATTAAAAACCAATCAAGACACAATGAAAAACTTCTTCTCTTTTCTCCCCACTTCTAGTCTCAGAACCCAGAATCCACTCTCTAAATCATTTTAGCTGTATCTTTTGGTATTGCTCTCCATACATTTAGATAAATAACAATTTTAGCTAACATTTACAATGGGTCAGGCTGGATCCTAAGTGCTTTGCATGCACTGTCTAATCCTTATAATCACCTTATATGGTAGGCACTATTTCTATTCCTATTTTAGAGATGAGAAAAATTGAGTCACAGAGGGATTCGGTAATTACATAAAGTCACATGGTTAGCAAACGTCAGAGCTGGGATTTAATCTCAGACAGTGTGTTCTTCCAGGATAATGTTTACTCTGTGATGTCTTGATTGGCTGATTTTAGACTACTGGCTTCCTCCTATGAATAATTATAACTCACACCACCTAAGGCCCCAGTGTGACTCTAATATCCCAATATGCCATATTTCATGGAATCTAAGACACCATTGACTGTAAGTTACACCTTTATATACCACTAAAAAAGAAAAAGAATAACCAAAATAACCACAACGTTTTCTTACCCCTTAGAATTTTTATATTTATTGAAAGAGATCTTTTACATTTTAGATGTATAATTTATTATATACTTTGGTGCTTGTGAGCAATAAAAAGAAAAATATAAGCAAATAAATTGATTCAAGTATTTCTAACACTTATGTCAGAGTGCCATTTTTTGAATTATTTTTTGCTTTAAACATGTCAGTGCCCACATTTAATTAATTTAACACAATGTTATACTCTGAAACTTCAAAAGTATTGGTGATATGGAGAGGGATCTACAATCATCAGTAATTTTCTTCCAAACCATTGATATTTCCTTCTGCAAGTTCTGGCACTTTCTTGATTTTTCCAGAAAGTATAAATGAAAACTCAGACTTACATTCTTTCCTCAGATAATACTGACATGCTGTGTGGACTGAAATCTCCAGGAGTGGCAGCTATCCAGTCACGCCACTGGAAACAGCTATCATGTTTGCACATGGCAATAACATCTATGTCACAGCCATTCCCTGGCTGGTAGTGGTTTTGAAGGATCTTGATTTCAGATTCCAGTTTTTATAACATATGTGTCTTGAAGTACATGAAAAACCGTAGTTGAAAAAAAAAATGCATTTGCACACAAATTTTAGTTATGTCATTTGGTTGGACTTTTTGTCTGTCATGTATGCATAAAATATGTACCATGATTAATTTCCTTGTATGAATTTTTGCTTTTCCAAGAAGTAATAATTGCCTACTTAAAAAATATATTTTAATTTATTCAGCTGTTCTGGGTGTTAGTTGCAGCGTGCAGGACCTTCGATCTTCTTACAGCATGCAGGGTCTTAGTACTGCATGTGAACTCTTAGTTGTGCACGCGGGATCTACAGGGATGGAACCTGGGCCCCCTGCCCTGGGAGTATAAAGTCTTAGCCACTGAACCATCAGGGAAGTCCCAATAATAACCTGTTTTTCATTTGCTTAGCTTCCTAAGCCTCTATCACTATCACTCTCCTAAGAAACTGTAAAATTCTTGGAGATCCTCTTTTCCACACAGTCAGACATGTCAGGTCTTCTATCAGTCCCATTATTATTATTATTTCCTGGAGACATCTCTCCTGGAGCTTTCTGGGGCAGACTGGATTACTGTTCCCAGTCCCTCACTTCCTTCCAGTTAGAGAATTATACACCTCTGCTTTTGCCGTGTGACTTTGCAGTATCTTTCTCAAAGTAGGAGGAATATATTTTCCTGTCCCATTGATGTTGAGCTTGGCCCTGTGACTTGCTTTAGCTCACAAATTTTAATAGACATGAGGGGAACAGAGAAGTTCAATGTGCTTGTGTAATCTGGCTTGCTTCTTGAGTTTCCACAAACCACCATGAAAAGGACATGGTTTGGACAGCTTTTGGTTCAAGGAGAACGAGAAAACATGGGGAGAAGATTTGAACCTAAACCTCAATCTATAGGTAAGCCCACCTGAGCACTGCTGTATTGATTGAACCCTAGCCAACATGTAGAGCCATGAACATGAAAAATATTGCTGTAAGCCCCTGAGGTTTAGAGGTTTTATTACACAGAAAAAGCTGATTAATATACCTTCTATCCTCCTGCATGAATCTGGACTAGCTGTTGTTCTATAGAGCTTTGTCCTGCGATATGCCTTTGGGTATCTATTGGGCCAGATCCCCCGCTTTTTGAATTCTGTGACTTTCTTTATCTTGACTTATTTCCTTGTTTTAATGGAGCACTTCCTCAAGTAGCTTCCTGAGAATGGGTGCAAAGTAGGAATATTTTTTGAGACCATATCTGAACATGTTTACTGGACCATTACATTTGATTAATAATTTGGCTAGGTTTGTATTTCTAAGTTGAAAATACTTTTCTCTTGTAATTTCACCGCTGTCTTTTAGCTTCCTATGTTGCTTTTGAGGGATGTCAATATGGCTCCTTATTCTTTGTATGTGAATTTATTTTTCTTTTGGAATCTTTTAGAATCTTCATGTCCTGAGGGTTTTGATATTTTATGGTGATATGCCTGTGTAAGGATCTGTTTTCAACCATTGGTCATTTGGTGGGTCCTTTCAGCCTAAAAATTCATGTCCTTTAGTGATGGACAGTTTCTTGTGCTACTTATTTGATAATATTCTCTGCCTCGCTTAATCTCTTCTTTCTCTTTAAAACTCTTATTAGATGGATGTTGGGCATTCTTAATTGCTTTTTCTAACTTTATATGTCCTGTAACATTTTCCGTTTCTTTTTGTTTTACTTCTTGGGAGATTTTCTCAAGTTTATCTTCCAATTATTTTATGGATTAAAAAAATTAAAATTCCAGAAGTTATTCTCTTCTGTTATTACTTTTAAAAGAAGAATCTTGTTTTCATTTCATGGCTATATTCTCTTTTATCTCCCGAGATATCATATATTGTGTGGGGGGGTAGTTTTCCTGTTGTTTTCTATATTGTTTCTGCTTCACCTAGGGATCTGCCATTACTGAAACTTCTAATTCTTTGATGAGACTTCCTGGAAGGGGTAGGATTTCAGTGATGCCATCATTCCAAGAGAATTCAAGTCCCTAGTGAGGTTTTATAATTACCATGCCAAAGGTTCCCTGGGTTACAGAGAAGAGATCCTATGCAATCAAAGATGCGTTTACCTGTTTGGAGACCATCAGCACACTCATCTGTTTGGGCTTCAAAAGCTGTGTGGTCCTTCCAAGCAAAGTGGAAAGCAGTAGGAATTATTGCTCAAACAAGGCCAGGCCTTGCCTACATTTTAACCACTTACGGAGATCTACATTTCTTTATGTAGATCCAAGCTTCTCTCTGAGATCACCGTCCATCTTCCTGAAGAACTTTCTGTAATATTTTTGTAATCCAAGTCTAATGGTAATGAATTCTCTTAACCTGCATTTGTCTGAAGAAGTATTTAATTTTCATTTTTGAGACATTTTCAGTGTATAGAATGCTGAGTTGACAGTTCCTTTTTTCAGCACTTTATAAAGGTGTCACTCTATTGCCTTCTGGGCTTCCTAGGTGGCGTAGTGGTAAAGAATCTGCCTGCCAAGCAGGAGACCTGAGTTCGATCCCTGGGTTGGGAAGATCTCCTGGAGAAGGAAATAGCAACCCACTCCAGTATTCTTGCCTGGAGAATCCCATGGACAGAGAAGCCTGGGGGGCTCTATATAGTTCATGGGGTCACAAAGAGTCAGACAGACATGTGCAGTAGTTTAAAGATACGCATAGAAATTCTTTGCTGTTTTAGAAGACGGAGCTTAATTCTCCTCCTCTTAAGTTCAGGAGAGAAGTAGAGATACGTTACTTTCTTTTCCGGGTACAAGATGCAATTCAAAATTTTTTCTTTTGCTTTTTTTGTACTGAAGTTTAATTGACATAACATTGTTAGTTTCAGGTGTGTAACATAATGATTCAATTGTATATATTGCAAAAATGATCACAGTATGTAGTTAACATCCGTCACCATACACAGTTACATTTTTTTTTCAGATTACATCCCCATGGCTTATTTTATAACTAGAAATTTACTTTGTACCTTTGACCCCATTAAGTCATTTCACCCACCTCCCATATCTTGCCATGCCTCTGGCAATCACCAAATTGTTCCTCTGTATCCATAACTTTTTCTGTTGTTGTTATCGTTTTTTAAAGATTCCACATATAAGTGAGATCCTCAAGGTCCATTCATGTCCCAGATGGCAAGATTTCATTTTTTTTAAATGGCTAATATTCCAGGGTGTGTTTATAGCTCACATTTTCTTTATCCATTCGTCCATCAGTGGACTCGGGAAGGTTATTCCCAAACCTTGGCTACTGTAAATAACGTTGCAGTGAACATGGAGATGTATGTATCTTTTCAATATCAATACCCTGAAGTGGAACTGCTGGGTCATATGGTAGTTCTGTTTTTTCGAGGCCCCTCCATCCTGTTTTCCATAGAAAGCTCACTTGTAATGGCAAGACTACGGTAGAAACAACGGTGTGGCACCTCTGAGACCTGGGTCACACAAGACAGTGCGCTTCTGCCCGACCCTCAGACTGCTCTGAGCGTGCTGACCGCCGCACTGTGAGGGCTCTAAGCTGTGTGCTTTAGGCATCAGGAAATTATATTTCTTTTACATATTTAATTGTCAGAAAAAGGCCACTGGATAAGGAGTTATTCTAATGGGAAGAAGCTACCAAAGATAAAATCTCAAATCATGAGGTTATGCCATAGAAAGCTTACTGAGTGATTTGCTCTCCCAGCAAGCACCAGGTAAGCATCTGGGCTGTGTCTAAGTATGCCCAGAGAAGCCGCAGAAATCAAGCGGAGGATGACCCTAAGACAGTTCTGTAATTTTAATCTTTTAAAATATGAATCTTGACTTCTTTGATATAGCTCTAGTAAACATGTGGTTTTGCTTTTCAAAATTAATAGACTTTATTTTTTAGAGTAGCTTTAGATTCACAGCAAAACTGACTGGAAAATACAGAATTCCCACACTTCACACCTGCCCAGCCCTGCCCCAAAGTCTCCCCACTATCAACACCAGCATCAAAATGGTACATTTGTTACAACTGATGAACCAGTATCAACACATCATTATCAACCAAATTTCATAGTTTACATTAGGGTTTACTCTTGTCCATTCCGTGGATTTTGACAAATGTTTAATGTCAAGTACCCATCCTTATCATACAGAATAATTTCACTGCTTTAAAAACTCCCTGTACTTTACATGTTTATCTCTGTTCCCCACTCAAGTTTCAGGCAACCCTACAGATTTTTACTCTCAGTAGCTTTGCCTTTTCCAGAATGGAATCATACAGTATGTAGCTGTTTCAGATTGGTTTCTTTCACTTAGTGATATGAATTTATGGTTTCTCCATGTCTTTTTCCAGAGAAGGCAATGGCACTCCACTCCAGTACTCTTTCCTGGAAAATCCCATGGTTGGAGGAGCCTGGTGGGCTGCAGTCCATGGGGTTGCTAAGAGTTGGACACGACTGAGAGACTTCACTTCACTTTCATGCATTGGAGAAGGAAATGGCAACCCACTCCAGTGTTCTTGCCTGGAGAATCCCATGGAGGGAGGAGCCTGGTGGGCTGCCGTCTATGGGGTCGCACAGAGTTGGACACGACTGAAGCGACTTAGCAGCAGCAGCAGCAGCATGTCTTTTTCTGGCTTGATAGCTTATTTTCCTTAAAAATGTTTTTTCATGGAGAGGTATTTTTATTTTAAATAAAACAATGTGTACATGTCAATCCCAAACTCCCAATCTATCCCTCTCCTCCCGACAACTTGTTTCTTTGTAGTGCTAAATAATATTTCACTGTCTGGATGTACCACAGTTGGCCTATGCATCTGCCAACTGAAAATATCTTGGCTGTTTCCAAGTTCTGGCAATTATGAGTAAAGCTTTATACACCTTTGTGTGCAGGTTTTTGTGAGGACATATGTTTTCAACTCCTTTGGGCAAATACCAATGAGTATGACTATAGGATTGTATGGTAAAAGAAACTGCCAACTGTCTTCCAAAGCGGCCATACATTTGTGTACTCCCACCAGCAATGAGTGAAAGTTCCTGTCGCTCCCCTGTTGTCAGCAGCTGGTGTTGTCAGTGTTCTGGATTTTGGCCATTCTAATAGGTGTGTGGTGGTATTTTGCTTCTTAACTTGCATTTCCCTGATGACATGTGATGTTAAGCATCTTATATTTTTATTTGCCATTGATGTATCTTCTTTGGAGAGATATCTGTTCAGATCTTCTGCCCATTTTGTAATCTGGTTGTTCATTTTCTTACTGTTGATTTTTAAGAGTTCTTTGTATATTTTGGATACCAGTCCTTTATCAGATATATGTTTTGCAAATATTTCTTTCAGTCTGTGGCTTGTCTTCTCCTTCTCTTGACCTTTAACTTTGATACATTATAAATACTTATTTTAGGGACTTCCCTGGTGGTCCAGTGGTTAAGAATCTATCTGCCAATGTAGGGGACACATGTTTGATCCTGGTCTGGAAAGATCCCACATGCCAGGGAGCAACTAAGCCCATGCGCTCTAGGGCCCATGCTCCGCAACAAGAGAAGCCACTGCCACGAGAAGCCCAGGCACTGCACTGAAGGGCAGCCCCTGCTCACCACAACTAGCGAAAGCCTGTGTGCAGCAACAAAGACCCAGCACAGCCAAAAAACAAAATTATTTTAAAGGATTTTTTAAAATCAATGTATAATCTTTTGATATAAAAATTGAGATAACGCACATAATAAAATTTACCCTTTGAAAAAGCATATGATTCAGCGATTGCACAAAGTTGTACGACCATCACCAGTATGTAATTCCCTAACATTTTCACCATTTCAAAAGAAGTCCTGTATGTGTTATCAGTCATTCCCATTCCCCTGTTCCCTCAGTCCCAGGCAACCACTTATCTACTTTCTCTTTTATCTATCTAGACATTTCCTCACCAATACTTGTTATTGTCTTTTTTTTTTATTATACCCATTCTAGTTGGTGTGTAGAAATATCTCATGGTTTTGGTTTGCATTTCCTTGATGGCTAATGATGTGCTTATTGGCCATTTGTGTATCGTCTTTGAAGAAATGTCTATTCCAATGTCTGTTTTCCACTTTTTAAATTGTCTTTTTATTGTTGAGTTGTAAAAGTTCTTTATTTACTTAGGATACTAGATTGGCTGGAGAAGGATGGGGGTTTTGGAGGAAGTACAGTTACTGTTGATAAAATTCGGATGTGACCATGATACAAGTGACTGAGGTGGGCAGGGGCATAAAAAAATCACTAAATCGAGCAAAGTAGGGTTTTGGATAAATCATTCATTGGAAGCTGAAGCCAGCAGGAATGATGGCATGTGTTGAGGAAGGGAGAAAGTGATATGGGGCCTAAGATCTTCCTTGTATGAGGGACAGTTGTTGAGAGATCAGTAGACAGGGCAATGACAGAAGGGCTGGAATAGTCACCTGCTGAATTAAAAAAAGCTAGGAGGAAGGATGAGCAATAATCACAGAGAAGCAGTGGGGGCTCACTTGCTGCGTCTGATGATAAAAGCAGCTTCTGTCTATGAGGGCTACAGGGGAAGAAGCATCTTAAGGGACAGCCAGAGTAAACAATATCTTCAGGGGACAGTCAGGGTAAAAAACATTCTCTGACAGAAATCACAGCAATGTTTTCTTAGGTCAGTCTCCCAGGCAATAGAAATAAAAGCAAAAATAAACAAATCAGACTTAATCAAACTTATTAGCTTTTGCACAGCAAAGGAAACCATAAACAAAATGAAAAGACAACCTATGGACTGGCAGAAGGTATTTGCAAATGATGTGACAGACAAGGGCTTAATTTCCAAACTATACAAACAGCTCCTACAACTCAATAACACACACACACACACACACACACACACCATAAAAAAATAATGGGCAGATGGGCAGAAGATCCAAACAGACATTTCTGCAAAGAAGAAATACAGATGGCCAACAGGCACATGACAAGGTGCTCCACACTGCTAATTATTAGAACGGGAACCCTTCTATACTGTTAGTGGGAATGTAAATTGATACTGCCACTAAGGAGGCAGTATGGAGGGTTCTTAAAAAACTAAAAATAGAACTACCATATGATCCAGCAATCCCACTCTTGGCCATACATCTGAAAAAGACATACTCTAATTTCAAAAGATATACTCACCCCAATGTTCATAGCAGCACTGTCTACAATAGCCAAGACATGGAAGAAACCTTAGTGCCCATCAACAGAGAAATGGATAAAGAAGATGTGGTATATAAATACAACTGAATATTCAGTTCAGTTCAGTCGCTCAGTCATGTCCGACTCTGCGACCCCATGAATTGCAGCACGCCAGGCCTCCCTGTCCATTACCAACTCCCGGAGTTCACTCAAACTCATGTCCATCGAGTCGGTGATGCCATCCAGCCATCTCATCCTCTCTCGTCCCCTTCTCCTCCTGCCCCCAATCCCTCCCAGCATCAGAGTCTTTTCCAATGAGTCAACCCTTCTCATGAGGTGGCCAAAGTACTGGAGTTTCAGCTTTAGCATCAGTCCTTCCAATGAATGCCCAGGACTGATCTCCTTTAGAATGGACTGGTTGGATCTCCTTGCAGTCCAAGGGACTTTCAAGAGTCTTCTCCAACACCACAGTTCAAAAGCATCAATTCTTCGGCACTCAGTTTTCTTCACAGTCCAACTCTCACATCCATACATGACCACAGGAAAAACCACAGCCTTGAGTAGATGGACCTTTTTTGGCAAAGTAATGTCTCTGCTTTTGAATATGCTATCTAGGCTGGTCATAACTTTCCTTCCAAGGAGTAAGCATCTTTTAATTTCATGGCTGCAATCACCATCTGCAGTGATTTTGGAGCCTCCAAAAATAAAGTCTGCCACAGTTTCCACTGTTTCCCCATCTATTTCCCATGAAGTGATGGGACCAGATGCCATGATCTTCATTTTCTGAATGTTGAGCTTTAAGCCAACTTTTTCACTCTCCTCTTTCACTTTCATCAAGAGGCTTTTTAGGATATTACTTGGCCATAAAAAAGAATGAAGCAATGTCATTCGCAGTAACATGGATGGACCTACAGATTATCTTACTAAGTGAAGTAAGTCAGGCAGAGATAAATATTATACCACTCATATGTGGAGTATAAGAAGTACAAATGAACTTATTTACAAAATAAAAACAGACTCACAAACATAGAAAACAACTTATGATTACCAAAGTGGAAGCATGGGAAGGGATAAATTGGGAGTATGGGATTAACAAATGCAAATTACCATGTATAAAATAAACAACAAGGATTTACTGTATAGCACAGGGAACTATATTCAATATCCTGTAATAAACTATAATGAAAATTGGGGAGAAAAAGTACACACAGATATAAACAGATCACTTTGCTGTTCACCTGAAACTAATACAATATTGTAAATCAACTATACTTCAGTAAAAATGATGACAAAATGGTGAAGAGATGGCACAAACATTCCAACAAAACGCTCATATAGAAAAATGTTACTGATTGAAGGAAGAGCTGGGGGGGCACAGGGAAGTGTTGAGCAAGGGAACACTATGTGATGAGGTGATGGTACAGACGACCACTGAGGTTCATACCTCTTGAAATTACTGTGATAAACCTGTGAGGCATACTGGGGTTGGACTGGAATGACTCTTGGATGATGGTGGGCAAACAGTTCCAGGATTATGATGGAGGGTGCGTTCCTTACTTCTGATCATGGCCCTGGAGGTGACACACTGGTACCTGCCCTCTCACCCCACACTGAAGGGGTGCTCCCCCTGTCCCAGTCAGCTCCTTAGAGCCCAGCAGGTGGCCCAAATCTTTAGAGATTCAGTACTTAATGGTTCTGTTATTTCATACCTAAATCAATTAGGATCACACAATCAGTTAGTTCAGTCGCTCAGTCATGTCCAACTCTTTGCAAACCCACGAACTGCAGCACACCAGGCCTCCCTGTCCATCACCAACCCCCGGAGTTTACCCAAACTCATGTCCATTGAGTCGGTGATGCCATCCAGCCATCTCATCCTCTGTCGTCCCTTCTCCTCCTGTCTTCAATCTTTCCCAACATCAGGGTCTTTTCAAATGAGTCAGTTCTTCGCATCAGGGGGCCAAAATACTGGGAGTTTCAGCTTCAACATCAGTCCTTCCAATGAACACCCAGGACTGATTTCCTTTAGGATGGACTGGTTGGATCTCCTTGCAGTCCAAGGGACTCTCAAGAGTCTTCTCCAACACCACAGTTCAAAAGCATTAATTCTTTTGTGCTCAGCTTTCTTTACAGTCCAACTCTCACATCCATACATGACTATTGGAAAAACCATAGCCTTGACTAGACAGACCTTTGCTGACAAAGAAATGTCTCTATTTTTTTATATGCTATCTAGGCTGGTCATAACTTTCCTTCCACGGGGTAAGCGTCTTAATTTCATGGCTGCAGTCACCATCTGCAGTGATTTTGGAGCCCAAAAATCACTAATAGAGAAAATTGTTGGGGGTGAAAAACACGGAAATAAATCTGAGAAAACCACCTAGAACGAAGGTTCTTTTTTCAAGTTCACCATACCCTCCTTTTTTGCCTTAGAGTTTCTAATCTTCCCCTTACTTCTCTGAACATTTTTTTCCCTTTTATTTTCTCTAAACATTTTACACATACTTCTTTTAAATTCAGATTCATCTGTTACAATTCTTGGAGTGCAGATTCTTCTACTGGTGGCATCTGTTAAGTTTCTTCTCCTTCGTGGTGGTTTGCTTTTTTTTTTTTTTCCCTTTCGCTTCTCCTCCTTTGAGAGTGTTTTCCCTGTATGCTCATTTCAACTGGACTTGTTTTCCCAAAGGTTCCTTTGTGAAAACTTGGTTACAAGAATATCCTTACTGAACAGTTTTGTCTTTGCTTCCAAGGGATTCTATAGCCCAGGACTGGCTTTTCGTTAATTTTTCATCTTGACATTCTAGTAACACTTGGGTACCGTGAATTTGGACCACATTCTCACAAATGGCAAATATATTTGTTTGTAGATGAGTCTTTCTACTTATAACCCTGAGTGATGTGAGACTTTCTTGTATTTCCCTACTGATCCGCAGGTTAAGGAACTGTGTTTTTCTGGTCTTCATTTCACAAGGAAGTGGTCCTTTGAGACTCCTGTTTCAGTGGTGAAGGCCCAGCACTCAGCCGATAGGTGGGTCCCCAGTCTCGATAAACTCTTTGACCTTGACTCTCACACATCCTCTGACTTTTGGGTTTCCGTTCATTTCTGGCACCTTGGGACTTCCCATTTTCAGTTTCAAGTTCAGTTGTGTGTCAAACATTTTTTTGGCTACATAATATTCAATATTTCTATATTTGATGTGGGAAGGAAGTTTGCCTGGGACTACTCTGTTGTCTGTTGGTTAGAAGTCACCCCAAAACATTCTGCATACTGCAATGAAAGTTCTTTTAAAAATACCAATATGGCTGTTTCATTCCCTTAGTATGGCATTCAAGGCACTGTGACGTCAGGATACTTGCCTCTCTAGCATTTCCCACCACTTTCTCCTTTTCTCCATAGTCACATACAGTCTGTGCGGTCCAGAAACAGATACTGACGCATCTCTTTCCATTCTCTTACGATTCTATGTAGGGTATACAGTGATAGTAGTTACATTTACTTATCCTCTAGTTTGCACACTCTCCAGGTGGAATTGAAGTAACTGACAGGCTACTACTCATATCTCCTAGACACAGAAAACAGTAGTTCTGAATTGTATATTATTATTTTTTTATGAAAATTTTTTAAAATTTAAATTTAATTGGAGGCTAATTACTTTAAAATATTGTATTGGTTTTGCCATACATCAACATGAATCTGCCACGGGCGTACACGTGTTCCCAATCCTGAACCCCCCTCCCACCTCCCTCCCCATACCGTCCCTCTGGGTTATCTCAGTGCACCAGCCCCAAGCATCCTGTATCCTGCATCGAACCTGGACTGGTGTTACGTTTCTTACATGATATTATACATGTTACAATGCCATTCTCCCAAATCATCCCACCCTCTCCCTCTCCCACAGAGTCCAAAAGACTGTTCTATACATCTGTGTCTCTTTTGCTGTCTTGCATACAGGGTTATCATTACCATCTTTCTAAATTCCATATATATGCGCTAGTATACTGTATTGGTGTTTTTCTTTCTGGCTTACTTCACTCTGTATAATCAGCTCCAGTTTCATCCACCTCATTAGAAGTGATTCAAATGTATTCTTTTTCATGGCTGAGTAATACTCCATTGTGTATATGTACCACAGCTTTCTTATCCATTCATCTGCTGATGGACATCTAGTATATTAATTATATAGGTTCTTTCCAAGAACGATATCTTTTCATTTGTCAGATCATGTTCTATGCCCTTCAATATGATTTTCCTTTTTTGTTAAATTTATTCTTAGTATTTTATAATTGTGAACAGGTAATACATTAATAAGGTTCAAAATTCAATTTAAAATTATAAAAAATACAGTTAATTTACCCTTCCATTGCTGTTTTCTCTCTACCCAATTATTCTCTCTTCCAGAGTTACTTTATGTATATGTGAGCAAATACATATACCTATTTATTTCAACTGTTAAAGGAATACTTTTGTTGTTGTTTCTAGTTGATTACTGCTGGAATAGAAAAAAGCTATTGATTTTTGTACATTTATCTTTTATTCAGACACTTACCAAATTTCCACATTAATGCTAATAGGTTTTACTTAGAGCCTCTTAGATTTCCTAAACACACAGTCACATATCAGCAGAACAATTTATTATTTTCCTATACATATACCAATTATTCACTTTTATTGCCTAATTATTTTCAACTGAATTTTCAAATCAATGTTGACTCTTATTTCAGACTTTAATATTTACTATTGGTTTTTGATGAACAGTTTCTTTTCCTTTTACTTGGAGGTTTATCAAATCATACTTAAAGCTGTAAAATTCTGTCAAATGCTTTTTCAGTACATACTGATAAAATGTTTTTCATTTAAAAAATTTCATTCTGAAATAATTTTAGACTTATAGAAAAGCTGCAGAAACAATACAAAGAATTCCTGTATACCCTTCTCTCAGATTTCCTCAGTGAGAATACTTGTGTTTAATCACTCTGTATTTTTTTATGAGTGTAGTTGGCTCTGTGGTAAAGAATCTGGCTGCCCATGCAGGAGACTCGGGTTTGATCCTTGGGTCAGGAAGATCCCCTGGTGAAGGGAATGGCAACCCATTCTAGTATTCTTGCCTAGAAAATTCCATGGATGGAGGAGCCTGGCAGGGGGTCACAAAGAGTTGAACACGACTGAACGACTTAGCACACACACTTGTGTACATACATACGTGCATGTGTATGTGTATAATTTAGTTTCTTGAAACATTTGCCAATTGTCTTTATCTTTAAATATTTCAATGTATATTTTCTAAAAACATGGATATCTTCATAAGAAATATTATCAAAATAAAAAAATGTTTATCTACAGGCATTTAAATAATATTCATGTTCTTGAGATTAATATATTAGTAATATTTCCTGATATAGAAGCCTGTATTACCTTATGTAATAATGTTATAATAATGTTAATAATGTTTATAATGTTAAAAAAAAACCTTATGTAATAATGTTATAAAGTTCAACTTAACTTTATTTGGAATTTTTGCACCTATAGTCATAGATGAGATTACACTATGGCATTCTTTTTTGGCAGTTTATTGGGTTTGAGTATTAATACTACACTGCACTTTAAAAATCAACTGAGCATCTTTTAATCTTTTCCAATGATCTGAAGCAGTTTATATAGTAATTAAAAATCACACTGATCTATTTTTTGGGTTGGGTGATGGCTACAGTGTTATTAACTTTGTGATAATTCATTGAATTGCGTAACTGTGATTTGTATACTTTTCCATATAAATTTTAAATAAAAAGTTCAAAGAGGAATCTTTTAAAAGGGTAAAATTGCAATCACTTTTCCAATTTCTTCTTTTGGTAATTAATTGGCTTATTCAAACTATATCTTGGGTCAGTATTTGCTAGGAAATGATCTGCTCTGTTTTCAAAATTGTGGCCACAGACTTACCCTAAAATTATTTAAAACTCTTCCATATATATGATTATGTCTGATCTCGTCCCCCTCCACTTTTCCCCTTTATCAGACTGAGAAAATCTATTTTATTGGTGTTTTCAAAAAGAATCATTTTCTACTTATCCTTTTTTTTTTTTTTTTTTTTTTTTGCATTTCTACTTAACTTCAGGTTTCATCTTTTCTCCTATGGTTTAAATGTTTTTTTTTTTTTTTTTTTTTTTTTCCTAAATTCCTAAAACAATCACTAAGCACCTTTGAATTTTTCCTTTTGAACAATGAAGGTATTTTACTTCCAAGTCCAGCCTCATGTATTTCTAGACACTCAGTAAGGTGTCTGGGGTCTTACTTTGCCCTATCCTCTCAAGTTCTGCTGCCTGGCCACAAGCACATGACAAATGTTCGCTCCATGAACATAGGATACTGTTGTGTCCTGGGCCTCGCTGTGAAGATCCGTGCTTGCTGCAGGGCCTACCCATCCATCCAAACACCTGGAGCAGCCATCATGTGAAGGCTCTGTGCCAGCTTCTATGAACAGGACAGTGAGTAGAACTGGGTATCTGCCCTTGTGGATCTTACACTCTAATGACAAAGGCAAACACAGAACGAGTAATGCAACTGAGCTAAGTCCTGTCGAGGATGCTGTGAAAGTATAAGGCAGGGGTCCAACATCACCTACAAGGCCTAGCTGAGTCTCTAGAAGTGATACTCAAGCTTCTCAGAATTGGAGGTCTACTCTGTCCCTTATTCTCTTCTCAGAAAGGTAGTCATTGGGTTTTCCTGTATAAAAGCTATCTGGTTTTCAGTTGTATGTCTGCTGGTCCTGGCCACAGCTGACTGAACCAAGAGACTGACAGCTGGGCATAAGAACTTTATCCAACAGGAGTGCTCCACGCGGGATGGTCACTGGCTGACTTAATTAGAGCCTCTATGGGAGTCTGAACAGAAAACAGAATGAGAGAAGAAACAGAGATAGCAGGAGAGGAAGAAGCAGAGAATGAATCGTAAAGTGTTAATAATAACAGCAAGCCCTGTGGTATGGGGTTAGACTTGTGGGCATCAATATGGACTCATGGTTTTTAATAATATACAGATGGATAGATTAGTAATAAATTCAGCTGTGTGTGACACATGTATTAACATATACACATATATTCATTTCCTAGCTTTGTGTGCTGAAAATGCCTAGAAGCAATGATACTCCAGGAGCAATGAATATACCACCTTAGTTTCTAAGTACCATTCTCAAATAAAAGGCATCAGGAGTTGCTTAGAGACATGGCTGAAGTCAGGGCTGGGACAAGAAAAGTGTAAGTAACCTTGGAACACCTTGTGGTACCAGAAAATAAGGTAATACTAAAAAAATGATGGGGCAACATTGAAACAACACAGGAGCCAACTCAAGAGCTCCCAATGGCCAAATCTACAAGCAATGAAATAAACTCTATTAGTACTATTAGTAGGCTACAACCCATAGACTAAAACAAGTATCCATTAGTTTTTACTTATAGGTAAATTATTGAATAAATAAATGAGAGAAAAGAGACAGCTGTTCCTTACAGAATACCAATTAATACATATAGATGGAATAAGAAAACAATGTCATCATTAGGCAAATATAATATTAATGTTTGTTAAAAGCAAGAGCCGGTTGGGAAGATCCCCTGGAGAAGGAAATGGCAACCCACTCCAGTATTCTTGCTTGGAGAATCCCAAGGACATAGGAGCCTGGCGGGCTACAGTCCATGGGGTCACAAAGAGTCGGAGATGACTGAGTGACTAACGCGTTCACATTTACATGATGGATGCTAAAATCAATGGGCAAAATTCTATGCATAAATAAGACATCTGTACAGTTTCTATCCTTCCATGAGATTCTTATTCATTTCAAAGGGAAAATTAGTAATCTTACAGTGGAGAACTGGTATACACAACCTCAGCATGTATCACCTGCTCTGAGTTACAAGGATGGGCACAGCATCACTTGAGGGCTAGTCTTGCCCAAAATGGAGACCCTCAATCTAGCATGTGAAAACAGCAGACAAACCCAGATTAAGGGACACTCTACAAATTTAACTGACCTGGAGGTTTCAAAAATGTCAAGGTCATAAAACGCAAAGAAGGATGGAGGAACTGTCACAGGTTGAAGGAGATAAAGGAAACGCAACCAGACGCAACACGGGATCCTCGACTGGATTCTGGACCAGGAAAGGACATCAGTGGGAAAAACGGCAAAATCTGAGTGCCTAGAGATTAGCTAGTAGTACCATATCATGTTAATTTCCTGGTTTTAATAATTATAATTTAATAATTTTTAACAGATGGTTGGTGAAGTTGGTGAAGGGTGCATGGAATTCTACTATTGTGTGGTAATTTCCTATAAGTCTAAAATTATTTCAGAACAAGAAGTAAAACAATAACAACAACAAAAAAAACTGCTACTAATAAATAAACAAAGAGTGGCAGTCACTGAGGTACAAAGCGGCAGACAGCTCCTTGAGGGGCTGGATGGTGCCTGTTGCAGCACCTGCTGGAGCCCATGTTCCAGCTCCAGCTGCCCCCCACCCGCCGTGTCATGATATTCCTCCACCACCCAGGGGACTGTGACTCCTGTCCCCATTTTCTGCTTCCTGGAAGAGACTTTCTGACACCAAAGGAGGGTTTCCAAAGTGGCCCTTCAGGGGAGGCTGATGGCATGGTCCTCAATGGTGGCTACTGCAGATGGTTCCCAAGGATGTACGTACCAAGCCTTGCTCTGCCCTGCTAATTAAGCTGAGGCCGAACACGCCTGGTGTGTGGAAAGCCTTGGGGGATGGTGTGCAGTCCTCTGCTTAGTGACTAACATGCAGACTGCATGAGGGAGCTATCTATCCCATGTTCACTTAGCTAGGACCATGGTATAGACGGGGCTGAGGCAGACTCCATGGCCATCTGGGTACAGCCCAACCCAAGGATCCCTCCCCCTACAGTTCTCCATTGTCTATGTTGTTGGTCTCCTGCAAGAGGCCCCACAGAGTTAAGCTTGCTTGGTCATTTGGTGCTTCTGTCCAGGCCCCGTGTAGGGTAGGGTAGTACCCAGCCTTCTTCCTAAAGATGCCCTATGCTGGCCTAGTTCCAAGGCTGGAGAGACGTGGTCTGGTCTGACCCCTGAACATGGGGCAGGGAGGAATAGTAGCTACGACACGGCTGTGGAAGGGGGAAGGGTTCCGAGAGTCCCTTCCCCTTGGAATTCTAGGGCATGGGAAAGAGGAAGCAATGGCTTAAATGCAGAAGCTCTGTGTCTGGGCCTCTGACTTCTCTGCTCCCTGTGGAGACATTCTGGGGACTCAGTAGCATGAGAGCCAGCAGAGGGTAGCAGGTCACAGCCTGGTCCCTGTCTTCTTCCAGCCAGGTCTGTTCTCAGCTGCCATACTTCTGAGCTTCCAGAAAACATGATAAAGTTCCAGAGGCTCTGGGACATGAGGATCACGCTGAAGGACAGAGATGAGGGACCTCCCTCTTCTCCCTGCCGTAAAGCAGACACAGGAGCAGCTCCCCTCCCAGAGACCTAGGAGCACATGTGGGCCCCACAACGAAGGGGCTAGGGTGGGGCTGGGAAGGCATCTTCCAGGGGCTGTGAGGAGGTAACAGGCCTTAGGCTAGATGCAGAGGGGTGAGAAGCAGGAGGGGAAGGTAGGTCGGTCACCATGCCACAGCCAAGGGGGCTTTATTAGGTGTTGAGGGCACGTATGGGCAGGTAGGTAGACGCTAGAGGGTGTGGCACACCTTCTCAGGGTGGAGTGGTGCCTGGATGTCCAATTTGTGGGTCTTGCTGTCCTTATCGATGATCTCCAGCCGCAGCTTTGGGGGACGCCTCTCGGCCTGGGATGAGGGCAGTTCAGGACTCTTGAGCAGCTGCTTGTCTGAGTCCTCCACAGTGATGCGCAGGGTGCAGCCCCCCGGCAGCAGGTCCTGCTCATAGGCAGCCGCCAGCTGGTTCACCACTCGGCGCTCCACCTGCAGGCGGTAGGGGAAGCTGTCGTCACTGCCAAAGCCTGGAGGCCCAGCTCTGTCACTTGCTGCCTGGGCAAGAACTTACTCAAAGCTTCAGTTTTTTCATCTGCAAAGGGCTAACAACACGAGCTTGCAAGACAGTACTAACAAGTCAGTAGTCAGTTTCTGAGGTTCCTAGCCCCAGTTCCCTGATGCTGGTAGGGGTTCAAACTCATTTCCCCTCTTGGACAGGGGTTTTACTTGATTATATTGTTTTTGGTTCTGAAGGGGCATCTGCTCTGGGTAGATGCCTGGGCAGGCTGGGAGCCCAGCGAGTGGGTCTAGGGGCACCAGGGAGGGAGGTGTGGAGGTCCTCTCAGGACTCACCTCATGCTTGATGGAGCGGGCGCCATAGTGCACGTTGTAGCCTTCGACCAACACGTCCGCCACCTCGCGGTCCCAGAGCAGAGTGATGTTGTGCCTTTGCTTGGCCTGGGACAGGTCAGACAGCAGCATGTCTGCATGTGGCCCAGGGCTTTCTAGATGTTCCACCCCCACCCATGGGCAGTCCCTGCTCTTACTCTCTTGGCCCAGAAATTCAACTCCTTGTTGACGAGTTGGATGAGCTCCGAGTGGCAAAAGGGGAGGAAGTAGACGATCTCATTGATTCGTCCCAGAAACTCATCTCTCCGGAAGTGAGCCTGCAGGGCCAGGTTAGGGATGTGAGCTTAGTGACCCAGAGTGGATAAAGGAATTAGTGGACCCTACTGGGGAAGATACAGATGGGAGGGCTTCCACATCTTCACGATGGCTAAGGTGATCCCCTCCAACTCGAGGCTCCAGCAGGAAGGACAAGGAACTCTTACTTTTAGGATGGGGCGAATCACGTTTTCCTTGAAGTTCTTTGAGATGGTGATCTTGTCACTGATCTGGACGTCCCCTGTGGAGACAGAAACATAAACTGCCTGCTCCCTACACCTGGGACCTTTGGGAGCTGTGCTGCACCTTGGCTCCATGACAAGAGCCTGCTCTTGCCCCTGACAGTCTGTGTGATCCTGGTCAACATCTTGCGCCCTCTGGGCTTCAGCCTTCTCATCACCTGCACAATCAGAGGACTGGACTGAGTACTTCCCAGGCCCTTCCAGTGCTCATGTGCAGTAGGAATTGCATGAAGGAGGGGAGGGGAGAGGAGAAGAGTCAGGACTGAGACTTGAGTCCCGAGTTGTAAGAAGGGGGCTGGAGAGTTCAATCCTAGACAGAAGGCTGATAGACGCAGTGTCCACCCTGACACACTCCCCTTTCCAGCACTTTCCAGGGCCCACCCATGCCCACCTCCAGGTTTCTGACCTGCCATCCCCTTGCTGCACCAAAGTGTCCCTCCCTGTTAAGTGCACATCCCTTCAGTCCCCTGAGACCCTGGCCTCCTCCTGGCCCCACACCTTGGGGTGGCTCTGTCCCTGCCTCTGTCTGGAGCCCTCCTGTCACCCAAGAGGCCTGGGGCTTTCTTGAGGAAGTAGGGGCACTGTTTGTTGGCCTCCCTCCACTATCTAGTTGGGTGTTTGGTGTCTTCATCTGACCCTGGGACCCTGATTCTATCCTTCCCCCGGAGCAGCGTGGCAGCCGTGTCACTTGACTGTTTGCCCAGAGAACGTGGGCCACGTGCCATACCAAGGTTCTCGGCGATCCGGTTACGGCTCATCTCCAAAGCTTCCTGCCTGAGCTGCAGCGCATGCTGTGCTATCTCGTCGCTGGCCACGTTCGAGGTCATGATGAAGATGGCATCCTTGCAGTCGATGGTCTTGCCTTTTCCATCTGTCAGCCGGCCCTGGGAAGGAACAGCAACTGCGTGGTCAGGGAGCGGTAAGGCCGGGCACCTCTTCCAGGAGGTCTCTCCAGAACCCTCTCCCCCTGGCAGTCAGCGCTCCCTCCTCTGGGGTCTCTGAGCACTGTTCTCACTCCTTGGTTTCAGTGCTCACCTGCTGGGAGAGCCACCAGCTGAGACTGCATCTGCTGCCTGGCGTCTCTCAGGGCACCCAGAAGCCAGTCTGACTGTATAAGCAGCCATCCAACACACCCTCCTGGAGGCCTGCTGTGGGTGGAGCTCTGTGTTGGGGCACTGGGGACTCACTGAGCCTGACACGCTCCAGTCTAGAGGAGTGAGGCCAGGAAACAAGCAGTTAGAATTCAGTGGGTTAGGCATTATGATAAGGGGAAGGCCAGGCTGCTATAGGAGGTCACAGCGTATTCTACAGGGCCACTGCGAAGACCAGATAAATGAACTGAAACAGGTATAATCTCTGCATCTTCAGAGCCATCCTCTGGCCTAAGATAAAAAATAATGTTCTTCCTTTAATCAACATGGGAAGTTGCCTTGGAATCTTTCATTTTTTTCTAGAAGTGACACAGAAGAAAGCATCTTTACTAGACGCAAATGCACCAAGGAAAGAGAAAAGGGGCAACAATAAAGGGAAGAGACAGAAGAACTAGAAAAGTGTAGTTTCCCGGGGCCATTCAGCTTAAGGGTGAGGATCTCCGCCCACTCAGCAAACCTCAAGGCTCTCATGGTACAACAGCACTTTGCAGTCATTTGTAAAGAAGCACAGGGGCTTTCCTAGTGGCTCAGCGGTAAAGAATCCGCCAACAAAGGAGATGTGAGTTTGATCTGGGTTGGGAAGATCCCTTGGAAAGAAAATGGCAACCCACTCAAGTATTCTTGCCTGGGAAATCCCATGGACAGAGGAGCCTGGTGGGCCACGGTCCACAGGGTTGCAAAAGTGTTGGACACGACTTAGCAACTAATGAACAACAATGACATATAAAAGCAATAATCAGTGCCCTGCTGACAGGAACTGGTGGAGTCTGCTGTGATGGGCACCCACGGCCACCCCCGGGGCCCTGCTCGATACCTCTGTGAGGGCAGGGGCTGGGTCTTGTTCTCACTGGGTCTTAGAACAGTGCCTGGCATAGAACAGCCCTCAGCAGTTGCTTGCAGACTGAATCCTCACCACCCCTACAAAGAAACTAAGGCTCCAAGGGCTTAGTTTGTACAAGGTCTCAGAGCTGGAACACAGTCCAGCTGAGACTCTACTGAACGGTCTCACCCCAGCACCCCTGTCTTTCACTGTACACAAGGCTCCTGGGGCCATACCAACAATGTGGGATAAAGGAGGCTTCGTGAAATTTTCTTTCCTAAATAAAAACTTCTCAGAGTTCTAAATTCAGTTTGCATCCTTTGATCCTGACTGGAGAGAAGCTAAGCTACTGGGTCAGGTGTGGGGAGAGGTAGACCTTCTTAGGAATTCACCGGGGCTGCAGACAAAGCATAGCTCCTGCCAATTCTGAGAGCATGGCTCCAGGGAGAGGTCACTGACAGCCTGCGGGGCCCTGCCCCAGGCCAGTGATGCAGGGCCCTGCCCCGGCCTCAGGCAACCATTGCTTCTTAAGTATGTTCCTTTCCCTGGTGGCAAGTTCCTTTCACTCAAGGTCAGCCCTTGCTTCTAAAGCAGATGCAAAGGCAGACTAGCCCTAGCTCTCAGAGGTAAAAAAGAAAGGCATATACATTAACTGAGCACCTACTGTGTACTGGGCATGGTACCAAGTGCTTTTCTGCCTCACTTTACACTGGCCCGTGGCACAGGCCTCTCAGGAAGTGTTAGCTCCAAGGGCGTCTATTCAAAGGGGGCCTTGAGATCCAGTCGTGGTCATTCCCCCGTCCCAGCCTTGAGTGGGAAGAGGAGAAGGAAGGGTACAAGCAGATGTCCCCGAGCTTGGCCATTAGCTCCCCACTTCACCCCCTGCCTACGAGTTACAACACGACAGATCCACTGAGGGCAGTTCTAGTTTTGGGGACCAGGTCTGCGTGCGTGCAGATGACCCCGCTGTGTTCGCAATGCTCGTCCCTGAGGACTGAGCGCACACACGGCTATACTGGCCAGAGCAATAACCCGCAGCCATTCTGTTCTGAGAGATCAAAGCTCTGCTCATAACGGGGCCTGGGGATGGGTCCCTGGCGGGCGAGGGGAGCAGGTGCAGTGCATGACTGGCCCAAGGGTGACTTTCAGTGTTTGCACCTCCTCCTCAGAGTCCTTGGCAATAAAATGTGTCCCAAAGAGGGAGCTGTGGCTGACCCGCCTCCCAACTGGAGTGCACGCATGCGGGTGAGGTGTGAATGCTCACTGCAGGGTCACAGGGGCTGCTCCCCCACCGGCACCCCACTTCTGTCCTTGAAGGGAGGCGCAGAGAGTGGGCTTCCTGGGACTTCTGCCCTGTGCTGTAGGTCTGGGGTCAACTGGGAAGTGAGCTGCATTAGCTCTGCTTGGTGAGAGCTTTGCTAGGGCTCCCACTTTTCTGGGCCTAAGCTTGGGAGATCTGGGATGGGTGGACCTGGTTGGGGGGCGGGGGCGCACGTCTCTATGCCCCTTAGTCCTACTGATCCTAGGGCAGCACTCACCACAGTGGCTGAACTGCTTTTTGCTGCCTGTCTCCCCCTCACTCCTGAGCACTGAGGCAGGGGCTGTGTCTGTTCTGCCTGTTTCCCCTCTGCCTGCCTGCACTAAACCACGCTCTTCTCATTTGCCTCCTACTCTCTGGCAATTCCCTCTCTGGGTCTTTGCGGAGAGGTCGCAAGCCTCGTCTCTGCTTACCAGACTCTCACCAGGTGAGAGAGCTCGTCCATTCCTGTGGCTTGTTACTCTTTCTGTGCTGAAGCACTCCTGAGTCTACTTCCAGCACAGACCTCTCTTGCACTCCAGACAAGCAACTTCCTGGACATCTCCATCTGGCTGTATCCCAGGCATTTCATTTTCAACACTTCTGAACCTTAGCTCCTCACCTTCCTCAATCTGTTGCTCACACCTCTGTGTTCCCTGTCTCTGATAGCAGCAGAACCCATGGGACACCCAGGCCAGAGACACTTCCACTGGTCACCCTTGTCACCTCTCTGTCTCCTCACTTGGGAGTTCTCTCCATCCAATGGCCCTGCTGTAGAGCATGTCTCCCCAGCCCTCACTTGGACTCTTCAACAGTCTCCTCGCTGGTCCTTCTTCTTCCTTCTAGTCCATTTACTCACTGCTGCCTACAGGAGCTTTATAAAAGGAAAATCCAATCATGCTTTTCCCTTGCCTAAAGTCTTTGAAGGCTTCTTCCTCTCCAGCAAATAAATCCACACTCCTTTGCCTGGGATTCTAATCTGCCCCTGTCTATCTCACCCATCTACCTCCACCATTCTGTTCTCACCTTCGCTCACAGTCGGGCAATTACTGAAAGGCTGCAGTCCTCTGGATGGAGCAGGCTGCCTCACGCCTCTCTGTGCCTACACACAAGGTGTCTACTGCCAACCCTAACATACTGAATTAAGTTAGTTGATGGGGTGTTTCCCCTGGTGCTGGGGGCTCTGAGAATGCCTGGAGAGACTAGGTGCCTGGGAGTTATTATTTAAGCTGTGGGTTCTAGGAACTGGAGTGCCTGGGTTCAAACCCTCGATTTTCTCTTCCCAGTTGTGTGACCATGGATGAATCAGTTATCTCACTTTATCTCAGTTTCTACATTTGCCACACTGAGGTAGTAATAATGACTATCTTCATGGTTATTGGGAAGATTAAAGGAGTTCATAAAACAGTGCCTTGCACATAAAGTACAAAAATGCCAACTTTATCGCATCTCTTTTCTACCTGATAGGCAGGGAGCTCCCAGAGGGCAGGTTTGGGTCTGGTCCATAAGCTGTGTACCTGAATCCTATTAACAGTCTAGAATGGAGTTGGGGGAGTATCAGAACACAGGTGTGGGAAACAGAATATGTGACCTTTGAAGGACTGGCCTTCATTCTTCAGTAGGAGCCCTCAGGATAGGGAGCAGATAAGAGCCTAGGAGGAGGGCAATAAAACTGGGGCAGCCAAGGATGCTGGGCTCGGAGGGGAAGACAGTGAGTGGGCAGCTGTGGGGACACTTGGATCTGGCTCTGGCTGGCTTGGTACCTGGTGTGCTATTTGGTCCAGGGGTATCCATTCCTGTATCTCATCAGCAAACCTGTGACATTCTGGGAAGCAAACCCCTTTCCATTTTCCCAGGGCTGGATGGGGCTGAGTGGAAAGGCAGGCTGGACTCGGTCTGCCCATGTGCTGGCTAACACAGCCTCTGCATGGGAGCAGAAGGAAGGCCTCACCTGGAACAAGTGGATATCAGCCCCTCCCCTGACAGTAAGCCCTCCCTCCCCTGCTCAAGATAAGGAGAGGTACAGCGGGGAGACCTGGGCTCTGGGACCAGATGTATCTTGAGACCATTTCTGGCTCCTCTGTACAGTAGCTCTGTGGCCTTGTGCAAGCCATTTACAACCTCTTGAACTTGTTTCTACATCTGTTATAAAAGGTGACTACCTTGCCTGGCTATTGTGATGATTAGTAATAAAGTCTATAACATCTTTAGCACAAGCCTACTACATAGACTGCTGAATAAAAGGAAGCTGTTCTCATCTAGAGCTCACTCGGTCAGTTGAGAGGGAGACTGTTCTCGTTTGTGATGAGCCGGGAGCTGTTCAGGAGAAGAATGCTCCATAAGCCAGGGCACCACCATTCCATCATCACTGCAATGGTCACAGACAGCAGTAACATTACTAACATTTTAAAGAACTGGTGAAGATAATGGAAGGAAGGAGCAGGAGCCGTCTGAGTGAGATTCTTGGAGCTTACTGGATCCAGCCTCCCTGTTTTTCACATGAGGTTCCTAGAGATGGAGCTGAGCTGGAACTAAAAATTCAGGTCTCTCTCTCTCCTGGCACTTCTGCCCCATTCTCTCTTTAAAAGGGACCTGGGCAGCCACAACATTTCAACTTTTGGGCCCTGAGTGTTTTTCCTGGAGTGCCCAGTCTGGGCCCTGGTCCAGAGAAGGGGTAAAGCCACATCTGCTAACTGAGAAGCAGGAACTTGATGAACGACTGACTCCGGATCCACAGGTCCTGCTGCTCATAGCCCTCTCATACCTACAGGTGTCCCCCAGCCAAACCCAGCCCCAGCTGACTCACCTCATCAAACAGCTGCAGCATGATGGTGAGCACATCTGGGTGGGCTTTGTCTACCTCATCAAAGAGCACCACGGCGTTCGGGCACTGCTTCAGCTTCTTGGTCAGCTGGCCACCCTCCTCGTGGCCAATGTAGCCTGGTGGGGACCCGATGAACTTGGCCACCTGGTGGAAGGAGAGAATTAAGTTAGGCAGGCCTTTCCATCCTTTCAGTTTCCAATACGGGGCATGCACGGTAAGCTGGCTTTGCATACTGTTAAGACTGCCTGTTTCAACAAGGTGAGGTTATTTCTTGGGGTGGAAGGAATCCTGCTGTGATAGGAGAGCAGTTGGATCTCTTCTGTGTTTATTCTTCAGAGCAAATCTTATGCAAAACAGATGGACCCCACTGTGTACATATGTCCCCAAAGGACAAATTCCAAGGCTGCTGTAATTATCTCAGGCTTGAATGACAAGTCACATCAAAATACCCAGGCAGAGTCATGTTGACAGGCTTTCCAAACCAGACTTCCCCAAGGACTCTCACTCACCTCATGCCGCTCCTGGAACTCAGACATGTCTAGCCTGATGAAACCCTGTGTGGAAACAAGCACGAGTCCATTTGAAGGCAGGAAGGCAGAGGGAAGGGCTAAGGAGGAGAGCATCTCAAATATCTTCTGGGCTTTCAAGCCACACCAAGATCTTCTATCCCATTCTCATGACACAGTGTTTTCTGGCTCCTTGTCTCCTTTTCTGTCCACTCATCCCCTAAATGATTCCCTCACTCCCTACCTTAATAAACCCAAGTCATGTCCCTGCCCTTAAACTGGCCTGGAAAGTCTTTTTTTTTCAGGCTTCTACCAGGCCTGATCACCGCATCATCCACTTATCACACATTTCCTGAAGGCGTCCTGTGTGTGCTGAGCACTAGAGCTATGTATGTCTCTGTCCTCTAGGAGCACCGGAGTGGGACAGGCTGACACAGACAAAGTCAGCCACCACCAGCGTGGGCCATGATGAGATGGAGGGGAGCAACAAACACCCACACAGCTCCATGGTGCCCTCCACTCTGCAAGTCTACATAGGCACAAGTCCCTTTGCTTTAGTTTTCTTCTATTTTTCAAAGAGTGTAGTTGATTTGTAAAGCTGTTAGTTTCAAGGGTACAGCAAAGTGATTCAGTTATACCCACACACAAACACACATATATATTCATTTTCAGATTCTTTTCCATTACAGGTTATTACAAGACATTGAATATAGTTCCCTGTGCTATACAGTAGGTCCTTATTGCTTATCTTTTTTATACATAGTAGTACATATCTGTGGAGAAGGCACTGGCACCCCACTCCAGTACTCTTGCCTGGAAAATCCCATGGACGGAGGACCCTTGTGGGTTACAGTCCATGGGGTCTCGAAGAGTCGGACACGACTGAGCGGCTTCACTTTGACTTTTCACTTTCATGCATTGGAGAAGGAAATGGCAACCCACTCCAGTGTTCTTGCCTGGAGAATCCCAGGGACGGGGAAGCTGATGGGCTGCCGTCTATGGGGTCACACAGAGTTGGACACGACTGAAGTGACTTAGCAGCAGCAGCAGTGTATATCTGTTAATTAACTGTTAATTAATCCACTCCCCATTTTCCCTTTGGTAACTACAAGTTTGTTTTCTGCCTGTGAGTCTATTTCTATTGTGTAAATAAGGTCATTTGTATCACATTTTAGGCTGCACAGATAAAAGATATCACATGATTTTTGTCCTTCTTTGACTTACTTTATATAGTTTGATAATTTCTAGGTCCATCCATTTTGCTGCAAATGGCATTATTTCATTCTTTTTAATGGCTTCATAATATTCCAACCCCCCTCCCCATCCATTCCTCCATTGATGGACATTTAGGTTGCTACCATGTCCTGGCTATTGTAAATACTGCTGCTATGAACACTGGGGTACATGTATCTTTTTGAATTAGAATTTTCATCATCTTCAGATATATGCCCAAGAGTAGGACTGCTGGATTATATAACTCTAGCTTTTTTTTTTTTTTAAAGAATCTCCATACTGTTTTCTAGAGTGGCTGCACCAATTTACATTCCCACCAACAATGAAGGAGGGTTCCCTTTTCTCTACACTCTAGTTTACTTTTCTTTTAAACTAATAAATCTGATTTATTTACATGTTTTCACGTCATTAAAGTGCTCTCCACAACACTGCTTGCAGCCCTTCTCTCTCCATGGTTGGGCCTAGGGGTGCTTTCCAAGGGAGCTGGCCTCCTAGGTGAGGCCCTACCATAATTAGGCCCAGGGATAGAATACTGTCTAGAGTGGGATTTGCGAGTTAACACAAGCAGAATGCCTTCTCCTTTTTATGAAGAACTCAGGGACTTAAGGTGTTATAAGGGGATTCAGAGGTACCCTGTCTCTCCACCCAGATAAGGGTTCCCCAGAGACTCCTCGGGCTCCTCTCCTACTGGCACCCACTGACTACACTTCTCTTGAGAGCTGAGGAACAGCGGGTGCCAAGACCTGAGAGGGAGGTATTAATGGCTATATCTGAAATGCAGGCCATACTGCAGTTCAGCTGCTGGTCAGAAATTCAGTCTGTGAAGTATTCTAGTTTTCTCTGTCCTGTCACTCTGTATCTGAGGTATAGGGCAGCACAAAGAGCCCTGGACTCGGCTTCCAACCCCAGTTCTCCACTGTCTGTGGCCTTGACCAGGCTGCCTCCCCTTTTAGAGCCGCTGTTTCTTCACCCTACGTCCTCTCCCTGTTTCACCAGAGGCCTGAGGACAGGCCCTAACCCAAGACGTGGGAAAGACCCCGGAGAAGTTCTTAAGGCCACGTGGGGTGATCACTGCTATCAAGGATGAAGCATTAGCCAGTAAGCATCTTCACGGGGCCCAGGCACCTTGGCCAAGAGAGACACAGGCTTCAGGGAGGGTAGGAAGAGAGACATGGGGAAGCTGGGAGTGCTGGAAGCAAAGGCCTGGAAGCCACGAGATGGGCATCTGATAACAGCTGAGACTCACTGAGTGCTTACTATGTGTTTGGCAATGTTCTAAGCAAGCTAGAACCCACGTTCTAAAGGACTTAGAACATGAGTAAGTCTAAGAAATAAGTACTATTACCATCCCCACCTTATAGATTAGAAGACTGTCATGGATTAAAGTAATTTGCCCAGGGTCTCAAACCGACAATCGGACTCCAAGTCTGTGCTCTTAGCCTCTATACTCTGTTGTTTCATATGTCCCACTCCCTCAATCAGCTGGGCTTTTGGCATCTTCATCTTAAGGGTTCTGAGTTTTGTGCCCAGAACCAGTGTCAGTCAATGTCCTACGATAACAGGGAGTATAGACTTCAGTGCTTACTTACTCTTATGTCAAGTTACTAAGTCCTTCTACTGATTTGCTAAATAACTCTGAACAAATCTCAGGGCTTGATTTTCTTAGCTGGAATAATTTTGGTTTCACATGATCTTAGCTTAGGGTTATCTAGAAGTGAGGCAACAATAATAACAATAGTGAAAGTGAAGTTGCTCAGTCCTGTCGGACTCTTTGCAAATCCCCTGGACTGTAGCCTACCAGGCTCCTAAGTCCATGGGATTTTCCTGGCAAGAATACTGGAGTGGGTTGCCATTTCCTTCTCCAGGGGATCTTTCAGACCCAGGGATTGAACCCAGGTCTCCAGCATTGCAGTCAGACGCTTTACTGTCTGAGCCACCAAGGAAGCCAGTAATAATAATAGTATCCAACATGTATTGATTGCTTACTAATGTGCCAAGAACAGTGTACAGCATTTTACATCATTATCTCACTTAACCATCATGATAATTCACTGAGATAGGTACCATTATTGAACCCATTTTACAGATGAGGAAACTGATGTAAACAGAGATCTCAGCCAACTCCACAGAGTAGTTTAGAGCTGAACTCAGATCCCTGCTCTTGATCCCTTCATCATACTATAACTGTGGTCTTTAGAGCTCCACCACCCTATCTCAGGATGAAATCACAGGATGCTGTTAAGTTTTTTTCTCAAGGATTATTAACTCTAATAATGGAAGTTAACAAAGCTGCTCAATTTGGGAAAAACAGTGGAGTTTAATGAGAGAAAAAAAAAGAAAACCTCATAGGAGGTCTGATAAAGAAATTATAAAAATGTGCAAACAGGGATTTCTCTAGCAGTCCAGTGGTTAAGACTTCATATATCCACTGCAGGGGGGCATGGGATCAATTCCTGGTCAGAGAACAAATATCCCATATGCTGTGTGGTGTTGCCAAAGTAAGAAAAAAGTGCAAACAAGTCTTTGTGAAGTAGCCAAGTCTGGAGGTATCAGTGACTCTTTTCAAATGAGGAAGCTAAGGTAAAAGAAAGCCAGAGCTTGAATTCAAATCACCGACCCCCAGGCCAGTGCTTGTTCACTGAGTGAGCCCTCCTTTACACTGGGCCCTGTAGATGACACTCCCCACACATCAGTCCTTGGATCCTGGCAACATCAGGTATCCTGGTTAGCCAGCTTACAGTTCAGAACCCTCAGATTATAAAGGCATGTCTCAAACATGCCTGTTACATGGCCAGATAATATCCGTGCTAAACACAGATGTTGTAATGAGTTGATCCACAGGGCTGGTCAAAGTAGGAGTTTTATAAAAGTACCAACTCTGATTTAAAAATATATGGATGATTATATTGGGCTTCTCACGCCCCTCGTCTCCCTATGTGAAACAAGGACAAGAAGGACAGGTTTATAATCTAGTCTTCTCTTGCAGCAGAGAACAGTTTTGAGAGAATAGCTGACAGACTGGATTCTCGTTTTACTTCTTCCCCTAACAGGTGCCCTTAACGTTGCAGGGTCTCAGTATTCTCATCTGAAAAGTGGTTCTAATTTGGCATTTAAGCTATTTTCCTTGTAAAATCAAATAAGACAGTAGATGGGAGTGCTGTGAAAGGACGGAGTGATGGATAAATACGAGACAAGGGATCAGGTACTTGATGGTTGTTAGAGCCTGAGCTCGCTGTGATTCCCAGTATTTCACTTGATGCTCACAGTAATCTTAGACACAGGACTGATTAGCTTTACTTTGAGGCAATAGCTGAAACTTGGAGGGGTAAAGCAACCTGCCTAGGGCCAGTAGAACCTGAGCCAAGGAATGGCTGACTCCAGAGCCTGGATCACCCAGCCCACTATCTCCAAGGGGAGAGGGTGGTAGGCACTTCCGTCTCCTAGGTGAAGCATGCACTGAAGGATGCCATCGTCAGCTTTCAGGACACCCTTCACAAGTTGAAATCTGCCTCTCGTTTAGATGCTCCAACTGAAAAAAGACTTGCATCGTCCATCTTTTATCGAGCCCTTTCTCCTTTCTACACCAGCAAGTCAGCAGATACTTTCCTTCTACTTCCACTGTTTATGAAGACATATTAAGACAGCTTGGATAAGGAGATTATAATTTGTAATTAAATATTAACCTTTCTGACAGTATTAAAATTAAACCACTCAGAATTCTTCATCCCTAATCAGGTGGTTCCTGCCCTTAACTACATCTTCCCTAATAGTCTCACTAGTTTATGGCCCTTCCCAGAGTGCTAATTGTTTCAATCGCTGCCAACCTGATGAATTGGCCTAAGAACTCCGTTTCAGTTGGAGCATATTAGCATGCTGTGCGCTGCTTCTTGCCTGCCTGCCTGTCGAGTGGGTCTGCCCTGGCTTTGGGTGAGGCAGCTCATAGCTACTGGCAGAGTCAGCAGAAGGGACCATGGACACAGCTCAGGAGGACATAGCCTCAGCTATCTTGTTTTCTGTGGCTGCCAGGCCCTCAGAGAGGTGGTGAAGGGGGAGCCGGGCCACAACAGGACAGGAGTTGGCCAGGACTCTGTTGCTGGCAGAGTTCTGGGCAGTTCCTTATTGCCTCAGCTAGGGAGGCTTTCCACAGAAATTAGGCAAGGGTACCCAGGGTTGTGGGCAACCTGTGACGCCTCCAGACTGGGAAGCTAGGAGAAAGAGAAATGTCTGGTTTTAAGTTGAAATGTTTCTGCAGTCTCCAAGGACTGCTCTGACATTTTTCTCTGTGTGAAACAATTTCTTGTCAGCCTTAGTAAGTCAAACTGAGCAGGTCTTGGAAAGCCAGAGTCTGAACAAGGGGATGGACACTTGTGGGAGCTCTCCATGGCCTGCCAATTGCGCCTAGTTCCAGCCCTTACCTTTTTGGCATCTTTGTGCATATATTTAGCTGTCTGCTTGGCCAGTTCTGTTTTTCCTAGTAGAAGGAAAAGAGAAGTATTGGGTTAGGAGATGACTATCTCCTGGAATGAAAGAATATTAGAAATATTAAGAATATTAGAAATGCATGGATGCTAGAAATAATACATGTTATGGAAGGGAACAGAACAGAAAGGGTGACTCTCAAAGTCACCAAGGGAAAACTGATGGTAAATCTGGGACCAGAATCGGAGTCTGCATTGTATCTTGATTTTTCTGTGGATGGGGACTGAAACTTTTCCTCTATGGTAGCATCTAAAAGTGGGAGGTTGTCTCATACAATCCAGAGCCATCTTGTCCTTCGAATCCCAGCACAAACCTTGCTTTTCCTAGAAGTACCTTGATTCCCTGGCTCATTGTACTGTCTCTCTCTGGACATCCATGGTCTTGCCATCTAAGCTAGGCCCTGGAGCCACAAGGCCAAACAGAGGCTGGGAGAGGATAGAAGCCACCCCTCCCTGGCTTTACAGCTTTACTTTGTAACATAAAGAAAGGATGACGATACCAAAGTGATGGCTCTGAAGGGCCGTTTGGTATGATGGTCAAGTCTTTGGAAGTCACTGCCTGTCTAGTATGGCTCAAGGTCTATGGTATAGTGTGAAGTGATGGTAACCCTTTGGGACCCTACATCAGAGGCAGCATCCATGAAGATGCTGAGGGGGAAGAGGAAGCTACAGATACATGTAATTCCCCATAAAGACAATGGGAGGGCAGCGATGTGGGACTGTGAGGGTGGAGAGTGAGAGGGTGAGAACACTTCAGATAATCCAGCCCAATTGGCTATAAAAATCCCCAACCAACTTCACTGCAACCAGTTCTGCTATGCACTTAGCACTGTGCTGACCATCAGTGGCTTTCTTTAGCTTCCTAGAGGGTTCCGGCCCAGGCTACACTAGATAAGGCTGGTGCCCTGGGCAGTGGAGGTAGTTCAATTACTCCTACAGGGCAGCGTCTGGGGTTGCAGAGTGGCTGGACCAGGACTAACAGGCCCCCAAGGGCCTAGCCCTCCTGGTGAATCAGGCCCTGCACCACAGCTTCCAGAGGGAGAGGCATAATTCCAGCTGTTCCAACGTGACAGATGATCCTCTGCTGGCTCTGTAATTCGAAGGCAGTTGTTTTGGGAACTGGAGTTGAACTAGAGGAGGGTCGTGTGACTCTGGCCCATAGCAGCTGGGGCTCCCCCAGCTCTCCTCCCCACAGGCTGATCTACTCCCTGTTACCTATTCCAGATGATCCCAAGAAGAGGAAGACCAGGGGGTGTTCTTCATCGTACCAGCCATTCTCCTTCCTCCGGATCGCTACGGCCAAACACACAAGACGGGAGGACAGGGAGGGAGGCAGATAAATCAATGACACAAAAGGCAGGATAATTATCACTAAGTATACAATATGTTTTACTGCTCTGCGCCCACTCAAAGTCCTCACTACCATTAGTGCTGCCTAATCTGATTAGCTGGCAAGGCCCCTAGAGACACCTAATCAGGTTAGCATGGATTTGGAAAGCTGCCCAGAGCAGATTTCGGATAAAGTTTTCCAGGATGAGCACTCAGCGTTGCCAGGGAAACTGAAAGGCTGGTGGATGGTGAATGGAGGTGAAGGGGGTGGGGGACTGACTGGTGAAGGAGAATTGGAGAGGAACTTTAGATCCCGGCTGGTAAGCCATCTACTCACAACTGGTTGGCGGCTGAGCCTCCCCCTATGCAAATGGGAGAAGCAGAAGCCCATGGCAGGGCCTTGGGGACTGGGGTGTGAGCTCTGAACTCTTTCCCATTTGGGGGAAGTAAGGTCTGCTGTTAGGAAATATAGCCAAATGTACTTTCTGGAAGCCAGTCAAGGGTACTGTGGAGCTCAGGGCAAGGAAGGGTGAGCCACTTGCTAGCACCTCCACAAACCATGGCCTCCAATGGACAGAGGTGCGGGAGGGGAACAGACATGTACCAAGTTTCTTGGGGCTCAGCTCTGTTACAGTAAGCGCTGACCTCTCCTCTCCAGGAGGAAATATATAATCAAGGGCTCTGCATGCCACACAGAGTGGGAGAACCAGGCTCAGAAGCATCACCCAAGTATAAGAGTAAGGAGCAGAATGAGGCAGAACCATCTGAAGAATCATTTATTTAATAAATGATTAAATAAATGTTATCTCCTAGGCCCAATGGAAAAATCGCCAACATTTTATTACTTAAGACCCATTCAGATAACCCTGAGTAGAAAATATTATTTTCAATTCCATCAGATTGAACAGGAAACTGAAACAAGAGATAAAGATATCTGCCCAAGTCACAATAACTAGTAGGTTACCAGCTGACTGGTGGAGATGGTAGAGTTTCATTGCTAAACCTGTCTTCTATTTTGGTCACATATGGTTATAAAAAGTGGATTAATTTGGGTTGCATAAATGGAAACATGCACTCAGAAGCAGGAAGGGGTGAGAGCACTGTGCAATGTCAAGGTTGGTCTGCAGATGGAACAACATCTATGGTCTGCTCCTCAGAGAGCTGAGGGGAGATGAGCAAAGGGATATATGTTGGAGGACAAGGCCTGGAAACCAAGTCAATGGAGGAGGAGTTGACAGTCTTAGGGAAGCGTCTTCAGTTTTGAGGTGCAAAGATCATACATACTATATACACTGTGTGGTATAATCTGTGTCTCTGGGTTTCATAGAAGTGGCTGGAGAGGTCAGGGAAGGCCTTCAGAAGAAGTGGAAATGATGACAGATCAGACTAGGCAGGATCTGAAGGAGAAGAGGTGGCAGTATGACAGAGGTTGTGGGGGGGACAGGAATGAACAGGAGTAGCTGTGGGTGGGATCAGACCACAGAGGTCTTGAATGCCTGTCTCAGGAGTACATGTCCACACTGTGGGCTTTCTCACCTCAATCTCTAATGCTTCTTCCTAAGATACTTTCTAGTTCTGGCCTCAGAAGAAACAGAAACTGTCTGTGGACACCGGACAAGCCACTCTGCCTGTCCGGATTCTCTCCCTGAGATTTCTGAGAGGAGTCTGAGAAACCACTCAGTCTAACCTCTCCCTTGGGTTAGGCTCAGATCATCTCTGAACTGACTGGCTTGGTCCTCTGGAAGACCAGCCATGAGGGGAACCCACAGGCCTCGCAGGTACCCGAAGGCTAGGCATGAAGACAAAGAAGCCCCAGCCTGGCGAGAGGGGAGGCCCCAGTGCAACACCCTGTGGGTGAGGGTGTTTGGGAAGGTAGAGACCTATAAAATGACAAAGGCTAGACTTCTGTGAATATATGTGTAGGATGTGTGCTGAGGTAAAGGTGAGAATGGGGGGTTATCTGAAAGGAGTCACACTTCTCCAAAAGTTGAATAAGTTGAGAATCTAGGTTTGAAAGAAGCTGAGCATAAACTAGATTCAGGCTTCATGGGGGTATCTGGGGAGGCCAAAGTACCCAGGCATCACTCAAATGGGGAGCCCGGGGAGAAGAGTTCCCCAGGTGTCGTGAACCTGGGGTTCTGATCTTGACTTCTCTTTCACGAAGCTTCCCAGCCCACCAAGAGCTACATGCCTCTGGGCTAAGCAGTTCAAAACACCATGGAGAACATGGAATTGGATTACGCCTGGGGCCATCTTTCCCCCCTTCTTTTCTAATAACGCACCTGGGAGAGAGCTCTTTATAATGCCAAGCAGACTCCACTGCACAGCTGTCCCTGGTCAATTCTGCCGGACTCAGGGCATGAGTCTGGGGTGGGCTCAATCTGGGTCCCCCGTGAAACAGGCAAAATGCCAACCATTAAACAATTACAACTCTGGATATTTCTAATAATATCTGAAGAGAAAAACGGCCAAGCAGATGGTGTCCGACAGAATGAAAAATGGAAGTAGCTAGGAAAGACTGAAGAAGGCGGGCCCCCGGGTGTGTGGTTGGTAGGGCAGCTGAGGGCTAAGACTGGGAACCTTAGGGTCCTGTCAGGCTGGGGCAGAGGCTGGGACAGAGACCTGGCTGGGTCCACTTGGGATGTGGCCACAGATATTCGTGCTCTCACTGTGGACAAGCAAATGCAGCCACTTCCTCTGCTAGCACTTCAGAGCCTATAAAGAACTTCTGTAGACATAACTTCATTTGAGGCTGGTTACAAATCCACGAGGCAGGCAGGGCACGTAACTTGATTCCCATTTTACAGATGAGATCATACATATAAAGAAGTGAGGTGACCTGCTCAAGGTTACACAGGTAAATAAATGGACCTGGGCTTTACCCCTCGTGCTGGCCAGCTCTTGAACCTGAACTGGTGGTTCAGGAGTTTAGAGGGAGGAGCTGGCTGTTTCCCACACAGCACCCCCTCATTCCCTCACCTCACCTGGAAAGTTGCTCCTCTGTAGTCTTTCAGTCTGGCTGTCTCAGTCACTCCATACATGGTCTCAGGAGCCCCTGCCCCTGACCATCTCTTGACCAGTGCTCTCTGGTCTCAAGGTCCCCTGAGCAGGAAGCTCAGCCCATCTGGCCCATCCCATCTCTGGGGCTCTAACAGGCTTGGCAGCCTCTCCATATGCTGGACCAGTGACAGGGTCCCCTTGCTGGGTCTTCTGGCCATGTGGACCACTACCACTCATCCTACATCTCTCCTGCAACAACTCTTCCGGCTTACTCCATATCACACCTGCCCCAATAACCCCCGTGTTCATCGACGGGGCGGTGCGGTGGGGAGGGCAGGAGCCACAGGATCTAGTTTGGGGTCCTGGCTCTGTCACTTATTAGCTGACTTTGAGCTCAACACTTACTCCTTTAGAAGCCTGGTTTCTTCATCTCTAAAATGGGACTAGCCATACCTGCTCAGTTGGCCCCTCATGAAG
This sequence comes from Bubalus kerabau, assembly GCF_029407905.1. NCBI lineage: Eukaryota > Metazoa > Chordata > Mammalia > Artiodactyla > Bovidae > Bubalus > Bubalus kerabau. The sequence goes on from NC_073638.1 coordinate 52,522,605, forward strand.
ATTAAAATGAGTTAATGGTTATGAAAGTGATTTGTAAGTTGCAAAATAATAATAAGAATAAGAATAAAAATAACGGTAGTCATAGCAGCAGTGGGGGCACAAGCCATTAGCCGTGCTATTTTACAGATAGCCCTTTCATCCTTACAATACTTCAGAGAAGTAAGCAGTATCTCTCCATGTTACAGAGGATGAGGCTGAGGTTAAGAGAGGGACAATGGGAAGGTTTCATCTGTGCACCCTCATATCAGGGGGAGGGTAAGTCCCGATTTGATTGTGTATTTCGTGGGTGCATGTCCTAGGCCTATTTCCTGAGGGACTTTTGCAAAACACTGGTATAATGTGTGCTGACTAAATGAATTAATTGTTGGTCTTCCTGGAATCACAAGGGGCAAAGAACAGATATTTCAGCTCCCATTTTACAGAGAAGAGTGATGCCTGGATCCAAGAGTCTTTTAAGGCTCCAAGTGGTTACTACTACCCTTGAGTAAAGAAGGCTTCCATTCTCTTCTTAATTTCCCTCCAGGGAGCCTTATCCATTTGTTCAGCAAAAAAGTTCTGTGTCGAGTGCTGGGGTACCTACAAAGAAACCGAGAACAGGTCTGCACCTCTTGGGTGAACGCTGCTATGAAAACCGTGAGCGCCAAGTGGTATGGAGTACTATGAAAAGTGTGGGAAATGCTATTTGTTTCTGACTGTGACCTGGGGGCCAAAGCACAAGGGGGAGATGGCTAGGCAGCCTGGATATGATGGGACAATCCAGGAGGAAAGCTCTGGTGTGCAAAACCCAAGTGAGACAAAAGAACTGCCTCCTCCTCCCATGCCAGGCCTTTGCCTCCATCTAGCTCAAGGTTTGGGGGAGTCTGGGTAGGCTGACTCATCTCTCCTGATAAGTTCTATTGATGCAGCAGATTTTTTTTTTAACCTAACCTGAAACAGTTTGCCCCATGCTTGTGCCACCTCCTAGGGGAACCTATCCTTCACAGGAATTCCACAGTTCAGTCACCTAAATGACTATTAGTATCTTCTGTCTAAGCTTACAGGTTCAAGGGGCATAGCTCAACAAGTGCCTGCTTCTGGTGCCCTGGGTTTGGTGGATGATGAGAGAAAAGCTCTTTCTAGTCTGTCAGGAGTATTCTTTCTGAAGGCAAACTATTGCTACCGAGGAGTTAACGTACTAAAATTGCAAATAGCTTTTGTTGAGCCCACTCACTGTGTGTGAAAGCCTCGCAGGCTATGGTCAGGTTAAGGTTAGGGACCCTATGGGTTAGGGACCACTGGAGGGAAGACTGACACCCTTCCAGAAAGAGGTTGAGATCAGAATCTGTGCTCAGGGGAGGCAGAACCTCAAGATGAGTTTAGACTTTGTTCATCTGAGTTTACTTGAGTTCAACAACCTTTTACATACCTGTGTGCCAACTCTGGGGAAACAGACCTAAAAGAGGTAGTTTCTGACTTTTGCAGGGAGAAAGACATACAAACTGATGCTATGTGGTAAGCGCAACAAAAAAAAAAGTGTCCACAGGAAGCGCATAGAAAGCCCCTGCACCAGGTGGAGAGTTAAGGAAAGCTTCCTGGATAAGGCATGGGTCAGGTCCTGGCAGGCGAGCAGAAGGGCAGAGCAGTCCAGACAATAAGAGCAGGGGCACAGGAGGGACTCCTGAAGTGGGGAGGTGGAACTTAAGAAGTTTTCTAAATTAATCACTACCTCTCTACAACTCAGGGACGATCTAGATGTATTTCTCAGATTACAAACAGGACTCCAAGGGAGGGTCCAGAAAGCTAGCTGCAGCACTCAAGAAGATTACATTTCTGGATTAGTCAAAGAGGGAGGTGGAGTATGAGATAGGATGGTGCACCTACTGTGTGTATATGGGTGATATTAAAGTTCTGAATTCGGGTCAGAGCCAGGCTTAGAAGAGAGGTCAAGGTGGTAGAGCTTCCCTGGGGAGTTCACAGGCTTCAGAGTCAATGGGGACCAGATGCAATGGGCTTCGGGCATAGGCCTCTGGTCAGAGGGAGCCACTGTGAAGCCTCCACGGGTGCAGGCTGCCCAGAAGAGGCTTCTTGGAGCAGGTCTGGGGAAAGGGATGTCACTTCAAAGGGTCAAAGGCTGACTAGTATGGGTGTTGTAAACAACAATTTTGCTACACTCACATTCTTAGTATGCTTGTGAACAACTAGGAAGCAGGCTTAACAGCTTCTCTTCTTTCCTCAGAGCACATCACAGAGATGGACAAGGGGCCATAACCAAAGTAATTAATGTGACAAACTGCACTAAGCATCTACCTCGACTGGAGGGCTGTGCCAGGAACTGGGAAAACAAAAATGATTCAGTCAGGGTCTCTGCCCTCAGGAGTCTACAGTCTATTGCTCCTGAAATATAAAAACCAGTCCGAGGGTGGGAGACGGGCAGGGCTAGGGTGGGGAAGGGGCCAGAAGAAAGGAGTTTCAACCAGAGAGGGCAGCATCAACAAATATAGGCAGATCAACGCAGCACGTGCAGGGCAGCAGAAGTAGCCATTGTGTGCAGTGGGGGAGGGGGGACAGCTGGGGAAGTGGGGGAGGGCAGCAGGGGTGGGCCCTAATGCCAGGCCAGGGCAGTCAACTCAAGAATTTTACACAGGTTTTTTTTTGTTTTGTTTTTACACTGTACAAAGCTGACTCCAGCTAGGGACAAGTGATTATAGGGGAAGAAAAGGAGGCAGAGAGACCAACGAGGAGACCACCACTAGGTTCAGACAGGAGACACTGAGGTCCTGAGCTGAAGGTCCTCAGTGGTATTAGGAATGGGGGGAGAGGCTAGGTGTGAGATCTATTTAAGAGGTAAAATGATAGAACCTAAAGGGCTTTAAGGGGAAGGAAGAGCCAAGGAAATATCTACGCTTCTACTCAGGAGACCAGGGAATGGTGGGGCCTTTACTGAGACAGGAACACGGGAGGTGACAGGTTGGAGGAGGGGAGCAGAGTCTAGATCTGTTCAGATCTAGACGCTGGCTGCCTTTCTGAGGATGGTGGGCACAGAGGTTCTGAGCTCCCACTAGAACAGGCATCCTCCCCTTCCCCATGATCAAGAACAGCTTGGGATTCTGGAAGGAGAACCTCATACTTGATGTCAGTGCTCTGGCTTGTGGTCTGCATGTTGGCCCTGCTTTGGCTCCAGTGACCTGAGAAGGCCAGAGAGGCCATGGGGGCCTGGGCTGTGGGGTCGGTGCTTCCTCTCCCCCATTTGTAAGATGGTAACTGTGCGCCAGCCTTGCTAGAAGCCCTGCAGCTGGGGATCACACTGATAAATTCACTGTATTACTTTGCACAAATCAATATCCCAGCACTTACCAGGGGTTGATGTGACCGAAATTGGTTTCAGCCAATTCGTGAGGGTAATAAATGGCCATTTATCAAATCAATTCATTCTGAGGCACTTCTTTGGCTGCCCACCCTCATGGTACCTCTGGGGTGCCAGGTTCCACCCAGCCAGCACACAACTGACACTAGCTGAGAGCACCCAGGGAGCACCCTAGCCTGCCCTCTAGATCCGCCCCACTCTCCTGCACCTGCTTCAGTGCTGAGGCCCTGCCACAGATTCTGACCCAGAGAGTGCCTCATGCTTCACGGGAGCTGGAAGCTGAACACACTCTGACTGTTATGAGTGTGATCCCTGGCTGCAGGGCTTCTAGCAAGGTGGGTGAAAAGTAACCACCTTACAAATGGAAGGGAATGTACTAACCCCACAGCCCAGGCCCCCATACCCTCTGTGTCTTTTCCAGCAGCACTGGACGCATAGCAGAGTCACCCTACACACCACAGGACAAGGAGGAAAGTGTTCCAGATCTGAGGCAGAGTGTGGGTGACAGATGGAGCTATGGGTAGGACAAGGCACTTGGCAGACATTCTGACAGCCCCTAGGAGGTGGGAAGTGGAACCATCTACTCCTGCTCTGGGCTGGCAGCAGGCAGAGACAAGGAGAAGGACCAGGGGAAGACGCCAGTCTGGGGCTGGGACTAGGGATCAGTCTTGGATTGACAGAAACAACTGTGGGCCTGACCTATGGAGCACAGTGCCCAACGCTGGACAGTAAACATCTAGAGGAGGGGGACTGGGTTTTATTGAGAACTGTCTGGTACATACTGGAGATAGCATATGCTCTACAGTCCTATAGTTCTGAGTCTGGATCCCTGGTACAAAGGTGAGGAAACTAATGCTCAAAGAAACTGAGTGACCAGCCTGAGCTGCATAGCTGGTAAGTGGCCCACCTGCCATTTGAGCCCTGGCTGACTGAATTCTTTCCACTTTAATGTCCTCCTCCCTCCCCTAACTACTTCTGGAAGTCTCACAACTTATGGGCTTGAGAAGCTGGTGACAAACAGGAGATCAGAGGAGTGGGCAACATGTGAAGAAATGGCTGTGTAAGAAGTGGAGGGTAAATACCATGATGGCAGCTATAGTTCTGGCCCAAGCGGACATGAAACTCTAGTAGAACCTGCTTCTCAGGTCTTGGCTCAGTCACTGATCTCTCCAATGGGCTCCTCCTCCTCTCTTCAACCCAAGAGCTCCCAAGGTCTCCTCTCCTTTTACCTCAGACATGGCCTTGGCAAAGAAGTGGGGGGTTGCCACCTCCAAGCTGAGGGTGGCTGTCTGTATTCAGACCCAAAAGGGCAGCCTGATGAGGTTTGGGCCTGAGTAGTGGGGACTTGTGTCTTCATAGAAGCTTTCCCTGGCTCCTGGGTGTGCCTGCAGGTAGTCTCTGCCCTCCAGCTGCTGAGGCAGATCTGGTCTGTGGGCTCCTTTTAACTGCTGGTGGTCAGGTCATGACCTGACCATGAGTCCCACTGGTGTGTGAGGAGGATGGAGACGGGCTGGGCCCAGTGTGTCACAGGGATGACTGCCTTCATTGTTCACTGACTCCTCTGGGACTTGACAATTTCAGCTTCATGTCTCCTTTTACAAGCGAGCAGAGCTTGGTGCTGGGCATGGCAGCTGCTGGGCTGCATCTGGTGGGACTAGAGGTGGCACTGGATGCACCTGACCAAGACATCGCAGGGAAGAGGCTTTTAAAGCTGAGCTGAGCATTAGCTCACCTGAAGGGCCTCTCAGAATATAGAGTTCTGGTCCATCACCAGAGCTCCTGATCCCACAGGTCTGGGATCAGATCTACATTCTAACAAGTTCCCAGAGGATGCTGATGCTGCTGGTCCAGAGACCACTTTGAGAACCACTGCCTTAGGGGATACTCCCTTGTCTAAGTCAGAAATAGGATTCCTTTGCCCTTGCCTCATCTGTCTTGAGGTTACCCTCAGGGAGCCATGCACCTCAGGAGAACAATGGTGAGGCCACCATCCTGAGCACAACCCCAGTTTTATCTCTCTCCACTGGAGATGCATGAGCAGGAAGGTCAGGAGATGAGGGGTGATATCAGCAGATGGTCTAGATCCCAAGGTGGCATAAGCGCTTCTGAGGTAGAGAAGAAGGCACTCAAGACTTGCATGGGATGTTTTCCACAGAATTGAGCCAGCCTCCGACAAATTATATTGAAGGATGGCACAGTCCCCGTCGGGAGACAGGAGACCAAAGCTCTAGTTCTAGCTCAGTTATGACAATATTAGTGATGGGAAAGCTCTTGTTCCTCTCTGGGTCTCAGTTTCTCCACCTGAAAAGCGGGGGTGGGGTGGGGTCAGTAAATCAGATGAACGTCAAGAGTTAAATTCAAAGCACAGAAAGAAGCCTTGACCAAATTACTCGTGTTCTGCCTCAACTTTCTCATCTGTAACATAGGGATTCAATGGGACCAACCTCATAGGATTGTAAGGATTAAATGACGTGGCATATGCAAAGAGCTTAGAACACTGCCTGGTTCACAGGAAGCACTTTACAAATGCTATGTTGTAACAATAACAGCCCCTTCTCCTCAGCTTGGAGATGGCAGGACCACACCTCACTGCAGCAGACCACAAACTTCTACGCCCTTTTCGGTGTGCATGTACTCACCTGCACCCACTGTGGCAATGGCGCTCTCCTGGCCAATGATATGCTCCTTCAGCCGCTGCTCCAGGGGAAAGCGGCGCCGCTCCTCGGCCTCCCGCTTCCGCTGCTTCTCTTGGTACTGTGGAGAGAGACGAGAGATGGAAGGCGGCTCAGGAGCGCCGGACCCAGGAGGACCCTAGTTTCATTCTATCCCCCCAACCCAGGGGGAAAAAGCAGGGGGTCTGGGCCTCTGGGGGTTCTGAAAGACAGCTTTGGTTCATTCTTTTCTCAGCCCCTCGTCTGAGTCCTCACCTCATTTCCCTACCTTGGTGGCCACTGCTCAGGGGTCCTGGCTTGCCCTGCTAGTAAAATAAGTACTGCTAGTATTGGGTTGGCCAAACGATTCTTATGGTGTTCACATAGATCTTATGAACTTTTTTGCCAACTCATTAGATTAACTCTTCAGTCTGGAGTCTGACAGAAGACTTGGTTTGAATCCCAGCTCTCTCACTTATAAGATGTGATTACCTGGAGCAAGTTACTATGCTCAGTTTTCTCCTCTGCAAATTGGGGATTAAATATGATGCTGTATACAGAATGTGTCTAGCGCTATGGCTGGTAAGCACTGAGTGCTTACAAATAAATAGGTTCCTTTCATTTTCTGCTTACCCTCTTGAAAACCATTTTGGTTTTCAAACCAGAGCTATCAACACCCTTCAAGTCAATGATACTGCATTTTTCAATTAAACACAACTATTCAGCAATTGCTAAATTCCTGGCACTGTGTATGCCATGATGGAAAGGTGGGGAAGGGGCCAAGAGGAAGACTGGCCCCTGGCAGGTTTAGATGATGCTGAGTGCCTGGCAGGTGTCTGGCCTCTGGCTTGGTCCATTTCAGAAAAGACAGAAGCAGGAGGCTTGAGCTTTGTCCCACTGAAAGGGAGGGGAGAAGAGCCAGGTCTTGCTTTCAAAGAGCTCTAAGTCAGGCAGGGGAGGCGAGGCAGGGTGTGTACATGAATACTTCTCAGGCAGGATCAGCCGTTTCCCTTGTGGTTCTAAAGCATGTGTGCCTACATTTAGCCCTGTACCTATCACTGAAAAAAGCTACTTGAAAATGAGTTTGCTGCATATTTGTGATTGTGTCTTACAAATCAACTATGAGCCCCATTTTACTCACTGCTATTTCTGGCATGAGTCCTGGCACAGTGGACGCAGCTGGTGAATGTTTACGAAAATGAAGCTGATGACAGATACAAAGAGGAATTAACAGCTAGATTGGGTGGTGTAGGAGTACGGAGAAGGGAAGGATACATAAAACATAAAACATTTCTGGGAGGTGAGAGACTTGAAGGAGCTGGAATACTGGGCAAGTTGGGAGCTGTGGCACTCTCTGGAGACTGGGTTGGGGGGTGAGAGCATGGGTCTGATGATAAAGCATCGATGGAGGCCAGGCGCTGGGGGCAGGAAGCGGGTCTTAAAGTGAGACAGAAAGACCTGGGTCTTCCGGGGGCTTCTCTTCCCTAGGGCTCCTGTAACACTGACAGCTTTCTAGAAAGCGAGCTGCCAAGGTAAGGCCTTGTCATAAAAGTGGTGGCTGCAGATTGCTCTTGCGGGCAGAGTGGATGAAAAATACCTGCTACTTGGGCAGTGTTTTCCTGTTATGGTAGTGACCTTGACAGAAGTTAAAAAAAATAAATAGCAAACAATCCAATTTTGGCTGTTGCTATCAGTCTGTAACTGAAAGCTCCCATCAGTCCTGGGGTTTCATATGGAGCAATAATTCGGCGCCGATCCCAGCGGAGCAACGCTTGCCGGTTGGAATCCAGCACGTCACTGTGCAGCTCCCTCAGGCACCACATACATCACCTGGCTCTGCCAACTCCAGCCATATATCTGCCTCCTCCTCCTCCCTGTCCACCCAGCCCCTCTCAGCACTTGGGTCCACTGGACTGAAAGGCTCTGATGGAGAGATGCACACATACAGGCCGGTATAGCACCGGCCAGTGGCCTGGCCCGCTTGCAGTCAGGCAGGGTGCAGAAGGAACCTGGCCTCCGAGAGTTTGGGAGGTCTGTTTGTTAGGTCACTTCCCCTCAGGGATGGGTATTCCCACCTCTGGGCCTTTTGTTCACACTGCTCCCTCAGCACGTAAGTCTTCTCTATTCCCACCCATCTCTAAGTGATCTTAGCTTTAATACCCAATTGTCTAAAGAGCCTGTTGCCCTGGCACCTCCAGAGCACTTATTTAACTGCCTGTTTCTATCTCTTTGCTCCACACGTGAGGAAGTAGTGACAAAGACCATGCTCTATTCATCCCTGTAACTCCAGCACCTAGCACAGGGCCTGGATCACAGAAGGATTCAATTTGTGCTGCCAAGTGAATGAGGTGACTGCCGTCTGTGAGATGGCTGCTGTGTGCCGGGCACGGTAATCAGAACTTTCTGTGTAGTGTCTCACTGAATTCTTACAGCAGGCCCCATATGAAGTTTGACACCTTTCTGGCTCATAGTGAGGCACATCGTGTGGCAGAAAGAAGCCAGCTTTGCCCCAGAAAGACCTGAATTTAAACCTCACCAAATCTACTTGGGCTTCCCAGGTGGCTCAGTGGTAAAGAATCCACCTGCCAATGCAGGAGACATGGGTTTGATCCCTGGGTCGGGAAGATCCTCTGGAGAAGGGAATGGCAACCCTCTCCAGTGTTGTTGCCTGGGAAATCCCATGGACAGAGGAGCCTGGCGGGCTACAGTCCATGGGGTCAAAAAAGACTGGACATGACTTAGTGACTAAACAACAACAACAACAACAACAAATCTACTTAACAGTAAGCTCACCTTGGGGAGTTAATTCAACTCCCTGAATTTCAGTTCCTCATCTCTAGCATGGCAATGGTACTCATACCTACCTCACAGGACCCTTGTGGGATGCTGGTGAGAATTAAGTGAGATGATGCATATGAAGCACTGGGCAGGTCTCTGGCACACAGTGAATGTATATGCAGAAGTAGCTGTGTGAGAGACTCAGTGGCCAACACAGTATCTGGCCTGTGCAGGCCTTTGATAAACTTTGCTAACTACTTCTTTACTGTATTTCGATAACTAATTTTCTAACCCAGTGCCTTTGTTTTTATTTTGGTGCTAGAACTAATTTAATCTGCATGGAGCCCCACAGATAAGGGGAAGAAGTGCTCTGGCTTAAGCAGAAGCCAGGAGTCAAGTCCAGTGTGGCTCCTGAGACTTCTCCCCAGTAACCCTGAGTCTGCTGGGCAGTCTCAACACCATCTGAGTTCTCAGGACACCTCCACTGCCTGGGGTGTCTCAGCTGTCCCTGTCAATTTCCCTTACATGGTAGAGAACTCTTCCTCTAGGTGCTTTCCATCCACTGGTTTGTGGGGCCTCACAAAACACACCTCTTTTTTCTTCGCTGCAAGCAAAGCTTAACAGGAGTTTCCCCACAACTCTGTTGGTTTGGGTACCACCATCATGGCCTCCCTGAGCCTTCTCCAGGGCAACATTTCTACCTTTTGCAACTCTTCTTCAGTGTCATGATTTTAGGTTATCTTAGTATTGTTATTTTCTTGAGCAATGGGAAAGGGTTCTGGACTTCTATGGGGGTGAGCGTCAGGTTTCTCAGGAGCTCTCTAAACAGTACTGGGAAAGAGTCAACCTATGGCCTAAATTTGAGCACACCCTGATTCGAGTACAACCCCCTCTACGCCTGGAGCCATATACAGCTCTTCAGAGAAACTTCTGAAACTGGACCAGACTTTTTGATAAAAATGTACAGGACAATGGGATTAAACCACATATGAGGTTACTACTTCATGCTCTTTCCCAAATGCTTAGCACAGAGCTTATATTAAAAAAATATGTTGAGGACTTCCCTGGTGGTCCAGTGGTTAAGAATCTGCCTGCCAATGCAGGGTACAAGGGTTTGATCCCTGGTCTGGGAAGATTCCACATGCCAAGGGAAGCCTGTGCACCCCAACAAGAGAAGCCACCACAGTGAGAAGCCCACACAAGCAATGAAGAGTAGCTCCCACTCGCTGCAACTAGAGAAAGCTCACACGCAGCAATGAAGACTCAGGCAGCCAAAATTAAAAAAAAAAAAAGCTGAATGAATGAATGACTTTTTAATAGTGTGAGCTATGAGTTCAGGCTTGTGGAGAGCTAACCAGTGGAAGAACCTAGGGAAGGAAACTACTTGGTCTGTATGTATTTTCTTTGGGAGGAAAGAGAAGGCCCTTGGTAAGGGTCCATGAATGTGGGCTATTGTTGTTCCTGGCTTCTGAGGCAATGGGGAGGAAGACTACAGGGAATGAGGTCAAGGCTCTGCTTCGACAGGGTTCCAGTAGAGGAGGGGACAAGGTAGGTGACCCAGCCTGCAGAAGCCGAGAACACTGGGTGGAGACGCACTAGAAGGAAGCCACCAGGAGAGCAGGAGAGGGAGAGTGATCATCTTCTTAATAAAAGCCACATGCAATTAGTTTCAGAAGCCCTCACCTGAAGCCAGCAGCAACCAGCTCCCTATGCTGCATCTCGGCTGGATAATCGCAGTCACTGGTTTTCATCATTCTTGATTTAATATGGCACCCCTCCTGGCTCTGAGTGCATTTACAGGAAAGGGCTGGGAGGCCGAGGCGAAGCCTAGCTGGGCTCTTGTTAGGAGGTGGGTGGCTGGGCAGAGCAGCTCTGTGGGTTAGGGTTACAGGGAGAAGGGTATGGCAGCACCCCTGCTGCTGGGCATTACTCAGGGAACAAATCTGATAATAAACCTAGCGATGTGTTTACTGAGAGGGGAGCTGGGGCAGGGGTGGTCGGCAGAAGGAGACCCTGGGAAAAAAACAGGAAAAGTGTGGCAGAGGGAAGAAAAGAGAGTCCAAGATGCAGCTTGCCTTTAGAGGGAGGTCAGGGCACACAGCCCCCTGGCTTCTCACAGACTCAGATATGCCCCACCCTCCTGACTCCCTGGATCCACCCCAACTCACATCATAGTCAGGGCTTCTACCATGTCCTGAAGCTGGGGGAGGCAGAGAGGCCTGGGTGGGGAGGTCAACAAAGTGGGCAGAAGATGAGACTCGGGGGGCAGGTGTGGGATGATGGAAGAGTCCTGAGAAGAGGGAGTGATGACAAGAGGAGCACAGGGGGTCCAACAAAGGAGGCTGGGAAATGTCGAGCAGACAGGAGGGGAGAATGGGGGATGAGAGGGGCACCTAAGGGACTTGAAAGTCTCCTGAACTAGCTCAGAGTCCACATCCGTATTGAGGAAAGCTGGGTACAGTGCCAGCATCAGTCCCATGAAGACTTGGTGACCGCTATGTCAGCATCCCAGGGTCCATTCTTTCCTCCACCTGATCCTCCTTTTGCCGCCAGATCAGTATTTTTAACATGTTAATTGGATCATGTTGCTCCTCTGCAAATAGCTGGGTTGCCCCAGAGACAAGAATGGCGAGACGGTTAAGAGGGGCAAAGAGGGGCTGAGGTGAGAAAATGGGTTGTATGCTCCTCAGCGTGTCACATCAGGAGGTACGTGATGATGATGTACCTGTGACTGGGGATGTTAATTTCGATCATCTGATTAAGGTGGGCTGTGCCAAGTTTCTCCACCATCATCTTCCTCTTATGTAATTAACACGTGTCTTGTAGGGTGGGACTCAGAGACTACGTAAATACCCTGTTACTCCTCAAACTTCCACTCCTTAGTCTGAGTATGAACTGATGAATCTTGCCTGATTTGGGACCAGCTGTTCTACCCTCACAGCCCTAAGGAGGTCAGAGGATCTCCTCCCTCATCATCCAGAGAGGAAGTAATTAAAGCAGGGTCCCACTGGTAGCAAGTAATAAAGGCAGAACACTAACTCCTGCAGTCTGACTCCAGTGCCTGCACCTTCCACCCCGGAGATAAGAGAAGACCCGTTCTTGCCTTTAGGGAGTTCAGAACCTATTTAGGGAAAGGAGATTTAAAACACAAATTTCATATTCCTACTTTTAGCATGGGGATACCTAATGAATTTATTGAAAATAAACACCAGAGGGTGTTCTTGCCAGAAATGCACAGCCTGAATTGAATCATAAAGAAACATTAGACAAACCCAAATTGAGGACAGTCTACAAAATAGCCAGCCTGTACTTGTTAGAATGTCAAGGAAGACTGAGGAACTGTTTCAGATTAAAGGAAACTAAATAGACATGACAACTGAATCCAACTTTGGAACCAAAATTTTTTTTCCTTGTAAAATGAACTATTGGGACAACTGGTGAGATGTGAATAACATCTGTAGATTAGTTAATATTAATGCTCTGATTCTGAGAATTGTATTGAGGTTATATAGAAAATGTCCTTTATTTTTTAGGACCTTCATACAAGTATTTAGGGGAAAAGGGGATCATGTATATATAACTCTCAAATAGTTCAGAAAAATTATATATCTTTATATTATTCATCTCTACATAATAAAGCAAGTATGATAAAATGTTAACAACCAGTAATATAGGTGGAAGTTTATGGGAATTTGCTGTACTATTTTTGAAGTTTTGTAAAAATAAAAGTGAAATAAATCAGGACAATGCTTACCCTTGAGGGACAGACAGTGACTGGAAGGGAGTGTGATACAAATGAATGCCTGTAATAGTCTACTTCTTGATTAGGTATATTCAGTTTGTGAAATTAACAGTGAGCTGTATAGTTATGAGTACCTTATACAAATACATTTCAACGAACGATTTTTTAAAAGTTAAAAGAGAAAGAATGCAAAGGTGTATCCCCATAAAGCATGGAGTGCTCTGTCTAGCCCATGGAGAACCTATAACGAAGGTTGGATGGTGCTGTCTGGGTCAAGCACAGAGCCAGGCATGCAGCACACCAGCACTTGATATGAGATGCGAAGCAGGGAGCAGGCTCGATGAGGCAGGGAAGGGGGTTTCTCTTCATCCTAAGCCAGGCGGAACATAACCCTCTACGTTCCTGTATACCTCACCCCTTCTCTCCTGATGGCTTCCTCCAGATCTGTGGGAGCACCCAGGCGTGCAGCCCGGAATGCGGGGCCCAGGGGAGCCCTGCATCCCCAGCTACCCCTGCAGCAAATGAAAAAATACACAGACAGGAAATGTGCTTGTGATTCTGTCACTGGGATATGCAAATAAAATATATATGATAGACCTATCTGCCTAATATTCCTGCCAATTCATTCTCTGGGTGTGATTAAAATGAGCAATAAATTCCTCGTGAGTCTCGGTGGAGTGAGGATCTGGGAGTGGAGATGCGGGCTGCCACCAGCACGTCCCCCTCAGCTGAATATTCATCATGGAATAGCTCCCCATATTTTTGTTTTATCTGCCATCATGTGCACAGAGATATATTTCCACCTCTCTGTTGTCTCTTAGTTAAGATGTGAAAATGGTCTAAGCTTTAAGTATTAAACCCTTCAGCTTGTGAAATCCTTCAAAGTGAGATCACAGGTTACCTTCTCTATGAAGCCTGCCCTGCTCATTCTGCCTGGAGGTGATACATGCTTTCTTAGAACCCCCACAAGCTCTGCGTGGACCCCTCCTAAGGCACAAGTGAGCCTGTGGGTATCGGAGCTAAGAGCGCCTGCCTCTCCCCATCTTCCTCTCCTGATACCCAGCTCAGGAGACAGGAGCTGGGCTTCATCCACCTCTCGATCTTCTTAGGGGGCCTAGGAGGCTTCCATACACAGAGACTGCTGAGAGAACTAAGCAAATAAGCCATGAGAAACAAATCATTTAGGCCACTTAAAGTGACAGAGATTCTTAGATAAGTGACATATTTTAAAAGGCAGAATAAAATTAAAAATTAGGCTTATGGATAATTCTAAAATGGGAAAACCATCAGGAAATAATAAGTGAAAAAACATAGATTCCAAACATGGAACTAGGGTCATAACTCAAATACCTTCAGGACCAAGAAGGAAATATAAATGCCTGACAGGTAAGCACACAACACGATAGGAAACAGACACCTGTGGCTGGAGAGTCCACATTACAACCTCTAAGGCACTACACTCACATTTAAAAAAAACTGTGAACTGGCAAAATAAAAGGTGGCTGCCAGTTTGAGACCCATGGTTTATACAATAGGCTATCAACCAGGCTAAGAAAAAAAACCCACTTATGTACAGATATGTCCAGAAAAGGTAAATGTAGTATCATAAGAGGAACGGTCTGATTCGTATCTCAATAGCTGCTTATAATAGCCTGATTTTCAAAAGTCACGTTCTATTTTACCTTCAGTTTTCTCACCTATAAAAGGGGGGGAAATAAGAGCTACCTCATAGCTTTGTTACAGCATTAGAAAAATTATATATTCGAGACCTGGCAGAGTGCCTAGATGCACTTGATAAATGGTACCTACTATGACTATAAATAATTAAAAACATTAATAATAGTTATGTATAGATAGTAGGGCTAAAATGCTTTTAAGTGAGAGTCAGTTCAGTTGACATCTCTTTCAGGAAGCCTTCCTTGATCTCCTAGGCAGGATTAGAAGCCACCATGGGTTGCCACAGTCCCTGGGCTTCCCTGGGACTGATGACTCAGTGGTGTCACACTTTACTTGTCTGTTTCCTCACCAGACTGTGAGCTCCTTGAGGGGTTCACCCAGATATCTTCTTCCCACCTAGCCCAGAACCTGGCATACAGATGTCATCTATAAATATGCACTGACTTATTTAATTATCTTCATTTTATACTGTCCAGATTTTCCATAATGGGAAAGATGACTTTTATAATTACAAATTTTCTATAAAGAGTACATATTTGACTATAGAGAGGCAAGTAAAGGCGGAAGAGGCTGAGCTAGATGGCAGGGAGATGCCGGATGGACAGAAGGGGAGGAAGATAAGATCAGAGTGGTGGTAATCCGTGTCTAGACAAAGAGCCAGGACATGAGGTCTGAGGCTGGAGCCTCAGCACCCTCCAGGCCTGAATTATTATGTCACTGACTTAGGGCCTGAACTCAAGAGCTGAGCAGCTGATGCTTACTTCCTGGCAGAGGGTGACATAACCCAATCTAAAGCAATGTTTCCCCCCTGAAACTCTTCCTCACAATTTTGAAGAGGTAGTTTTTTTTGCAGCTTGGAGAAAAAGAGCAGAGCAGAAAGAATGGGAGACCATGGAGATGCTGAGCAACTGAGAGGAAGACAATGCTGCTGATGTCCAGGGAGAGCTGAGGGTGGTTCACGTGGGTAGAATCTGAGGGGACCCCAGAGCAATCAGGTGGAGGTGCTCAGCAGACAGCTGAACATTACAGAAGAGGAAATCCAGCCTGTGTAAAGGGATCAAATGCAGAGAGGTGATGACAGAGAAACAGTCTTCATGTTGAGAGGTGACAAAACCCCTGGCTGGCTCTGAGTGGTCTTCTAGCCTCAAAAGGCAGCCCCTGCCCTGGCTCACAGCTCTGTGAGGGGGCTCCTTCTGGCAGCAGCCACCCTTTAAGCCTGGCTCTGTCCTAGCCCTGGCACTGAATCCATTTCCTCTCTCCCCTCCTCCTCACAGCCGTCTCTGTGCCCATGTGCCATCTCTCCTTTCCTGGCCAGATGCCCCACTGCCTTCAGCCTTTTCTCATGGCACAGTTCTGCTTGCCTCCCTGCTGCCCACCTCTGCACAGATTCTGAGAGCTCAGTCTACTCAGAAGGTAGCCCTCTGTGGTCTAGAAGGATCTGACTGGCACAGAGGCAGCAACTGCCACTTACTCATTTGGGACACTGACTTTGTATTGATATGGCTGACATCAAGACATTTCCTGGGCAGCCAAATTTCATTAGGGTCCCTCAGCAGCCCTAACCCTTCCATCCCTGCTGATATGAAGAGGTCTGTTCTCCTGCTTTACGTGACCAGACCAGTGCTGGCCCTATGTCACACGACCTGACAAAACAGGAGTAATTTTGGCCAAGGGCAGCGCTGGCTCTCAGGGGACAGTGGCTTGGCCTCAAAGGGGAGATAATGACAGGGATGCAGTCCCTGAGGTGACGTGGAACAGTGCTCAGGGATTTCCTTAGAGAATAGGGGAAGCAGACCCAACTCTAGGGCAGGAACATGGGATTAGCTGTGTCCAATAAGTTGTAAGTGGAAGTAAAGGGTCCTACTTCCAGGCTGAGCATGTAGCTGCCGGTGGGATGCCCTCCAGGGTACTCTCTTCCAGAGGGCGGCTGCTCTGCCAGTCAGGTCCCTCAGCATCACAGATGAGCAGAGCCCGCCTTTGCTGACCCATGATGGATGATGGACGTGTAGCACGAGGTAAAAATGAATCTTTGTTGTTTTAAGCCACTGAAATTTTGGGTTGTTACAACAGCATGACCTAGTTTATCCTGACGCTACACAGACCAGCGGTATATTGAATGGAACCACAGAAACCATTCAGTCACCGTGTTTTCATTTCACAGAGATAAACTGAGCTTCAGGAGCAGAAGCCCTTGCCCGAGGTCAGTCAGTCAGTGAGGGGATCACAACCCCAGCTGAGTGCTCAGTCAGGTGACCTAACCTAAGTGCTCTTACTCAAGACACACAGAGTATCTGCCACTAGGTGGGACCTGCCACTCTTAATCATCTCAAAGTACTGCAGCCAATTTGCCAGAGAGAGATTCCACAAAGCTGGAAAAAGCCCAACACTGACAGTCAGAAACCAAGCCTTCCAGTTCCTGTCCTGCCAGTGAACCTACCACGTGATCTTAGTAACAGTTTTGATGTTAACTTGCTCTGGGACCAAAGGCAAGTCACAACACACCCCTGGGCTCCAGTTTCCCCGGGAAGAAAAGAAATCATTTGATCGAGGTTTCAGATTTAAAATGTGTGCCCCACAGCACAGCCTCCATGGAGGCTACCCAGGGGGAAAGGATAGGCTCTCCTTCAACCAGAACAGCTCTATTTTCCTCTGACTTATTTATTTTACTTTGATAAGATTTCCCATCTACTGGACTTGGTGGTTTCTCAGGTCCCAGCTCTGACATTTGTGATTCTAGTTCTTAGATTCTGCCAAGTACTTTCTAAGTTATAGCTGGGTGGCTGAGAGGAACAGAAGGCAGCCTGTTTTTAGACGGTTCAAAAGTCTGGATGAGAAAATCAAATTAGGATGAAGACTGTTTTGCCTCATACTCTACATAAGGATCTCTGGAGTGTATATGGAGGGAAGGGGTCAGGGAAAAGTTCTAGAAGGAGAGATGATGGAAAAGAGTTACTTGATGAGGCTGCAGAGTGCATGAGACCTGAGGAAATAGTACTGAAGCGAAGATTTTTTTTTTTTTTTTTTAAACTTTACATAATTGTATTAGTTTTGCCAAATATCAAAATGAATCCACCACAGGTATACATGTGTTCCCCATCCTGAACCCTTCTCCCTCCTCCCTCCCCATTCCATCCCTCTGGGTCGTCCCAGTGCACCAGCCCCAAGCATCCAGTATCGTGCATCGAACCTGGACTGGCAACTCGTTTCATACATATTTTACATGTTTCAATGCCATTCTCCCAAATCTTCCCACCCTCTCCCTCTCTCAGAGAGTCCATAAGACTGTTCTATACATGAAGTGAAGATTTTGTCCTGCTATCCCCTCTCCTTCATGGAAGGAGCTGGAAGGCTCACTACCTCAGAAACTGAATTTAAAAGTTAGTCCTCAGAAGCCAGAAGTGGCCCAGGCTGCTTCTTGGTCAGGAAAGGGGATGCCTCCGATTCTTGATAAGTAGAGGCTGGATTTGTATTTAAATAGACAATAATCCTCTAAGGAGAAGTGGCCTTTGGTGTAGAGTCTGATATAATTTAATGAGTGAAAGATGAAATGAAGCATGGAGTACCCACAGGCCTTCTCCTTTCTTTGAGACTTACCTTGGTCTCAGAAGTCCTTAAAAGCTTCATCACCTCCCCTTCTCGAGCATAATCCAAGGGTGTGTGTCCCATTTCATTCCTCTGCAAGGGATTGGCTCCTGACAGGAGGAGAAGGAGAAACAGAGCCTCTGTGAGGGATCAGTGGACCCTCAGCCTTCCCTGGGAGGTGGCATAGGCCTTGACTTCAGTGTAAGGAACGCTAACAGAAATATGGAGCAATAAAACCTAAGAGATTGAAACACATGTCAAGTTACTCTGAGAGAGGAGCTCTCGGTCCTCTCTGACACAGAAGTAAGGGTATTAAGGCTCCTACATGTGCATGCATACATGCAAAAACTCACTACCCACAGAGAGGTGCCACACATACAGATGTGCTATACACACACATAGGTGTGCTGTGCCCACAAAAATATACACAGCTGAACATGCTAACAAATATACCAATACACATACAGATTAATACACCCCAACTCCAATGCATTCTTCATTAAAATGTCTGCATTATCAAATTTGTTTGTATACAGATGAATATTCATTCACAAAAATCATATAGAAATCTAAAGCACAGAGTATCCCAGGTAATGACAAGGTCCCTTCTTTCTGCTCTCTGCCTCTACCTCTGCTTAATGCTCTCTTTTCCCTGCTCACTTCCTGCCTGCTAGAGTCAGCTGAGCTCTGGCCATCATCAGCAACCCCACTGTGCCAGCCCTCACCTGTGCTACTTGTTGCTGCGTGTGCACTCAGGCAGGCATCTCCTCCAGTCATTGGTTCCCATGATTCGAAGACAAAGAACTTGAAGTATAACAAAAAGAAGAGCCTTGCTTGGAGCCATGCATCTACCTTCTCTCACTTATAAGTGCCAGCAGCTGATGAGCCTGTGTAAAGTGTCTGCTTGGTGTAGAGCCTTGACAGTCATGGAAGATAAGCTACTTTAACCCCCACACTGTCAGAATCTCCTCCCCAAAGCCCAGATCTGGGCACCTCACTCTCCTCTTCGAAAACTGACCATTCCATTAAATCTGTCCAACCCTGAATGAGCTGGGACTCAGGACATGGAAGAATCAGATCTGGTCCTGGCCCAAAGCACCCCTCTCAAGAACTATGTGTTAAATGGAACATTAAAGTAACAAACAAACAAATACTCCTTGATCTTTATTGCTAAGGAAGTGCGTTGTCTAAACTTCAAGAAGGGTTAAGACACAGTCCCTGCCATGAGGATGTAGTAAGTTGGCCAGGGACACTAAACACACAGGAAAGGCTGCGTCACCATGAGGCCTGGCTCAGAGGGGATATTCAGTCACTGCTGATGGACAGTAAAAATCAGTGTTTCTCAATCACAGGCTGAGGCAGCATTCATATCACAATATAAAACCATTCCTATTGAAACTCTCTGCTTCTTTAAGGACTATAAACTCATCAACAATGATAGTCATTTATTAAGCATTTACACATGGCTGTCTGCCGCGGCAGCAGAGGAAGAAGCATGGGAGGAGGAGGGGAAAGGAGCAGAGAACGTGAAGCACGACCCAGACCAAGGAAGCTTATTATCAGTAAGAAAAATTAATATTTTTTTACGTGATTCTATTTTCTAATAGGAAGCTAGTACAAAATAAAATATTTAGATAATTTTTAATCACAATTCACATACCTTTCAAGGTACACAATTCAGTAGTTTTAAATACACTTCCATCATCATGTAAGCCTCACCAGTATCTAATTCCAGATCATTTTAATCATCTTGAAAAGAAACCCCATCACCATCATCAGAGACATTTGCCACTTCCCCCAACCCCAGAAACCATTAGTCTGCTTTCTGTCCCTATATTTGCCTACGCTTGACATTTCACATAAATGGTGTGGTCTTTTGCATCTGGCTTAATTTACCATGTTTTCAAGGTTCATCCATGATGTAGCACATGTCATTCATGCCACAACATGAATGTAGGAATATAGCATGTACTTCATTCTTTTATGGCTGAATAATAGTGCATCCTGTGGACATACCTCATTTTGTTATTCATCAAGCTCATAAGCATTTGAATTGCTTTCCCCTTTTGGCTATTATGAATATGCTATGAATATTTGTGTACAAGTCTGTTTGAGTGGATGTATTTTTCTATGTCTCTTGAGTATGTATCTAGAAGTGGTGATGATAAAAATAATAGCCACTAGTGTTTACTATGTACTCTGTATTTTATATATATTATCAACCATCCTGAGGGGTGGAAATTAAAATTCCCGTGCTATAGATGTGGAAACTCAAGGGAGATAACTAGCCCAAGGTCACAAAACTGGTGATTTGCTTGGCCCAGGAGTCAAATCTACTCCAGGTTTTCTTAACTACAATTCTTCACACTCCAACTAGGGCAGCCACAATACACCCCTGGTGAAAAATCATTCCATGGTTTTCACTGCTTATAGGATAAAATGCAGCCTCCCTAATGAGAAGAGTGTCTTCCTAACTAGTAGGCAAGTCCTCAAAGCTCAGTTGGAGCCTTATTCTTTCTTTCAATTCTGTTGGTGCTTGCTTACTGGGCACTGTGTATCAGGGCCCTGTACATAGGGAGATGGGAGACTGCCAAAGCCAATGAATAGTTGTTTTTTTTTTAATATTTCTTGATCACTCTGCAGCAACCAATACCTTGGCCACTCTCTCCTTTGAGTTATATAAACCACTTTTCAGGTTTTCCTCACACCCCTGAGACCATTCCTTCTCTGTCTCTTCCGCAGGCTCCTGGTCCCATCTTTTAGATTAGGTGCTATCTAGAGTTTAGGCACAGTTCCAGCTCTCCAGAAGCTAAAAGGGACAAGAGACAATCCATGCAACAATGACTCAGGCCGAGAGTGATCAGTGTGCAGAAGGAGGGACAGCAGACCTGTAGAGAGAGGTGCAAGAAGACCACAGTGCTAAGGGGCTTGTTCACCTGACCCAGTTTTCCCAGCCAGCCCTGTTCTGTCTGGCGCTCAGCACCGAAGGCTTGAGAGGCGGGGCAGACAGCATCATCCCTTTCCTCAAAGCTCCTGGACCACAGCTAGGGCTGGAAGAGAGCTACAATCACTCAGTGGAAAGGCCTCTCCTCTCTGAGGCAGCCTCAAGGGGAGCTCTGTCACTGAATACAGGCTAGAGTGGCAGGGGGGTGTGGGAGAGACCTCTGGAAGGGAAAGAAAAGAAGAGCAAAGAGAAGAAGAGAACTGGGTAAGAGAGGAAAAAATAGGAGAGAGAAGGGGAGGGGGAGAGGAAGAGAGGTGAGAGAGGAAGACAGTGGAAGAAAGAACAGAGGGTGAGATTAGCTGCTTCAAACAAGTGCTGTCAGTGATCTATATTTGCTTACAGAATGAAAAATGTGTGCCATAAACATTGGCCACTGAGTAATTTCTAGTAGGAGTTGTGTCACTTCTCATAAAGGATGGGATGGGACAGGTAGGACATTTCTGCACTGGGCCAGCCAGCACAGGGACGCCGTTTAAAGCTGTGCTCGGTCTGTCTCCAGCCCAAGAGCTCTCACCCAGGTTCACCCCAGCCACCCTGAGGCGGGAAGCCAGCCAGGCTCCCCAAGGTTCTGGAGCCTTGGGTCAGCACGTCTGCTCCCAGTTTAGGAAAGCTGAGGCTGGGGCGCCATGGGTAACGTCCACCTAATATTAGTCCCTCAGCCCCCGAACCCTTGCTCTGATGTTCTGACTTGACTAATTGCTGTAATAATTGATAGAACCTGACTTCTACAACTGATCGATTTCACCTCCACGACCAACGGCCACAAACCATTACACTCCAATAAATAACCACATTGGGCCTCACCCGGCTGTCCTCTCCAGGGGCATCAGGATGGCCCATGCCCTGGCCTGACCTCACCATGCCTCCCACCCAGGGCCCCTCAGGGCCAAGCAGCTGGTCTAGAGGGTCAGGCTCCTGGGAGTAAGTCAGAGGGCTGGGCGGAGGTGGGGAGAGCTAATCGCAGGCCATCCGTCACCTCCCACTGGCTGTCTGGGGCTGGGGCCAACACCTGGAGCACCCCAGGCAGTATAGTGCAGGACTCCTCCCCTGCTTCAGATTAGTGTGTCTCAGCTTATAATATTTGATAAATAGCAGACTGGCTTCCTGGCAACACTGCTGCGGCTGCGCCTGCCTGCTACAGCTGTGGAAGGTCACTCATTGGGGAAATATGTTTCTGTCAGTGGTATTGAAAAAAGTTTAGTGGAGTGACAGGCCTCAATTTTTCAAATTTTATTAACTCCATCCTCTTAACCATTTGTCTTGAATTCCTTCAGATTCTGGGGGATCTGTCAATAGGGCTTGGGCCAGGAAAGTAGGATGGGGGTGGATGATCACGGACAGGTCCTGGCTGGTGCCAATGACAGGCTGGGGTCTCAACACCCAGGGCAGGGTAAGGAAGTGGAGCTGGTGTTGATGGGAGAGAGGGCCTGGCCCACGGGGGCCCAGGGAGCCTGCTACTCTTCTTTGGTACAGCACCTGCCTTAGGTCTGACAGCCTTAAGGGCTTTCTGAGGCAAAAGAGACCTTAATGGTGAGTTCTTCCAATTCCCTAAGAAGAGACCCACCTCGACTACATTCGGAACAGGTGAGTCACCCTGATTTCCTCAAGCATGGCCAGAGCCCCATTCCAAGCTCATGGCCTGCCAAGGGGTTTCCCACACTAAACTGAGGGCAGATTCTTTTTGCATGAGCCCCAACCTCTCTCTCTAACCCCACTCTCACCTTGGACTTCCTATAAATACCCATTCATCTTTTAAGACTCAGTTCAGGCTTCTTCTCCAGGAAACCTTCCTTATTTCCCTCTCACCCCAGATTTGGTGCGATCCTTTGTGCTCCATGAGCCTTTCTGCTTCTTTCTTACTACATTGATCACCATGTTATAACAGTCTGTCTCCATACAGGACTGAGAACTCTCAGAAGTCAGGGTCCATGGCTGATCCACTGCTATATCCTGAATACCTAGCACAGGGGCCAGCACAGAACACATGTTCAGTAAGATTTACCAAATGAATGGACTTCTTTCTAGGTGTTATCTTCCAGAGCCACACACAACATGGCCATTCTTCCTGCCCCAGAAAGGCCCTTCTCATAGCAAGTGAAGTATGTGACCATGTTCCTTATCCCCGTGGACCAAAGTCCTCAGTCTCTTTGCTAGTTCTAAACCTCTTCGTCTGGGTGGCAGGTCAGGTCAAGCCTCAACACCCTCTATCTATCTCTGTGGTGGGAAGTGGGGAGGAAGTGGTTGCAGAGAGAGGCCCACTTGCCCTTCCTGGGGAGAGTGTGGAACCAGAGTGAGAGATGGGATTCAGGTCTCCTGACAGCAAGGGGCTGACAGCAAGTCTGGGGTGGCAGAGGCAAAAAGGCATGTTATTCCCTCCTCCCTTGACACCACTCTGTTCTGACTTTCTGCTACCTCTGTGAATATCAAAGACAAGACAATGATGCAAAATGCAAAGAAGAGAGCTTAAAAAAAACAAAACCAAAAAAACCAAACCCAGTAACTGCCCTATACAAATGTGTGAGCCTATATTATCAATAATATTGACAGGCTCCCCTACTCCTTCCCACCCCTGCAGTCCTGTTGGCCATCCTGGCCTTTGAGGGATCCGGATCTACCACACCTGGTTTTCATGACTCGCCCCTTTCTCCACCTGCAGCTACCTCCCTGTCCCCGAAGAGTACACAGCCTGGAAGCCAGCACGGATGGGGGTTACTGCTCCCTGGTTGTGACTAGGGTCTTGCTTCACTTCTCTGGTGGTCATGATCACAGCCCTGCCTACCTCAAGGGGTTCTATTTGGACTAAAATAAGATGTGTAAAAAGTGTAAAAAGATAAAAAGCTGGGGGGAAAAAAGACTGTACAAACTGTACAATGTTTGTAATAACTTATACTTTCATTCTTCCAAATATTTCCATGTTTTTTTTGAACCACACCACTCAGTTTGTGGATCTCCAACCGAGGAAGCACAGTCTCAACCACTGGACCACCAGGGAAGTCCCATTTTTACTGCTGACTCCTTTAGCACCTTCATCCTAATTTTTACTATTTCAACAGTCTGTTTACTATCTCCAATTAGAAGTTACTATTGAATAAGGGAAATTTCCCCCATGATCAGAGGTATCAGTGTGGAGTGATTCATTCTCTTTGGCTGCGAGCTCCCCATCAAGGACGCATTCTGAGACGGGGTGGCCACACGAGAGAAGCCATGCGCCTGCCCCGTCTCCATACTCACCTTCACTCACCTCCACACTACTGTTGGGGCAAATCCTCAGGCCTAGTACCCTGGTCCCTCGTCTCCCTGACTATCCAGACCCTACCCCTTCTTCAGGGCCCCTTCTCCGGGGAGCCTCTCCACCCCTCCAACTCTCAGTGCTTATCATCCATGGGCTCCTATTATCCTCCCACTCCTCCCGTTTCTAGGAGTCCACCTGTCTAGTCTTCCCAGCTAGTCTGTGTGTAGCTCCTCAGGTCAGAGATGCACTGATTCTCCGTGTGTTTCCAGGGGTTGAAGGTAAGACAGAGGAGCCCTGTCCAGGATACTGCAGGAAGCACAGCGGTACTGGGAATAGAGCTGTGGCTCCTGAACTTTCCCCTTAGACCACACTAACCATTTCCAACAGAATCTGTATACATACGTACATGCGCACCTGAAGATATGCCTCCCAGGTAACCAAGAACTTTTACTAAGCACTGACTACATGCCATACACAGTGCTGACTACTTCCTCCTATTTAATTCTTAACAAGAATTTGATATGGCTTTCCTGGTGGCTCAGATGGTAAAGAATGTGCCTGCAATGCAGGAAACTCACGTTTGATCCCTGGTCAGGAAGATCCCTGGAAAAGGAAATGGCAACCCACTCCAGTGTTCTTGCCTGAAAAATCCCATGGAGAGAGGAGCCTAGCAGGGCTATAGTCCATGGGGTTGCAAAGAGTCGGACACAACTGAGCGTCTAACACACAAGAATTTGATGAAGAAAGCAGGAGAGGTATTATTTTTTCCATTTTACAAATGATTTAACTGAGTCTGATAGAAGAGCAAGGTGAAAGACAAGCTAACATGTGTTGGGTGTTAAGGCCTTTATATGCAGTTATTCACTATACAAAGACTCCTAAGAAAATAGAGGCTTAGACAGCTAAAATAATTTGCCCACGGTCATTCAGCAGAAAAACAGTAAATCTGGGACTTATTATACTATTCGCTTTTTGAGAGAAATATATGTTTGAAATTTTACATAATAAAATGTTGATTTCTTTTTTTAAAAGAAGCCATCTGGTTTTTCCACCACATTGTGCTCCTTTCCAAAGGTCCGATGACTCAAAAAGAGGGACAAATCATCTTTCCTCTTCCCTACCAACATGCTCAGATGCTCCAAAGCCAAGTTTTGTGGGTGTTTCCAGAGGCAGGTTTGGGGTAGACAGTTTTGTTGAAAGGGTACAAAATGGAACTCTTTTCTTCCCAGTCAGGACGCCCCTCTCCAGGGTGAATGATGATCCACATTAGCTGGTCCCCAGGTCATTTGGAAGTCTGAACCCTCTGACACACAGTCTGGTGGATCCCTTGTCTTCAGGGAGGTGGATTTCTGAAGTTCATGGAACAGAGAGCTTTTGCCTCCTGGCTGGACCCAGCCCTCATTAATCACTGATTACTGACTTTGAGGCAGGAATGGCCACACACAGCGGAATCTGACTGGTTCTTGTCCAGAGGGAGAACCCAGATTGGTAGGCGACAGATAGGGACAGGAACAATGACAATATAGTATGGTGTCAGGGGGACAAGGAGAAAAGGATGATGAATCCCCTCCCCCATTACAAGGGAGACATATCCTGGGGTGTCTCAGGACAATCCTGAGCACACAATGGAGAAATGTGGGCCGAGTGCCATTCAGTGTGGAGGGTTCGTAAGTGACAGTGGACTAACCAGACCCACGGGGCAGGGTGGAGCAACGGACAGATCAGAGGTCACAGAAGAAAGTTTCCAACGGCAGCAAAAAGGCTTGGTCCTGGTTCAGTATGTTCACCCCTGATATGGGGATGGCCAAGTCACCAAATCTATCTAGACTTCAGATTGGCGTGGGAAGAGATCCAAATACATGTAGAAGATGGACATTAAGAGTTAAAACAAACGAGATGAAAATGAATGACAATAAATGGGAAGTCATGGATTTGGGATGACAAAGTAGAGATTGTTCTGGAAGAGGGACTGAGATAGGAAATGGTTTAGAAGCCACGTGGAAAAACGTGGTTTTAGGAACTGGAGGGTTAGGCTAGAGGAAAGATAGCTCAGGAGAACATGCCTGCATTTTCAGGTATTTGAAGGGCCATCATGTGCAACAGGGACTAGATTTATTCTACATGGACCCAACAGTAAAACTTTAAGACCCTTGCAAGCAAATTTTGGCTCAATATTTGAAACTGCTAAGCATCAGAAAATCCAAAGATAGAATGTGAGCAACCTTAGGAACAAATGCGATTCCCCCCGCACTGGAAGTGTTCAAGCACTGAATGGACGACTGTGTGGCAGGTCTACTATTTACACATCTGTTTACAGAGGTTTTATCAAGAGTGTTAATTTGTGTTTTTGCATTCATTCAGAGATACTTCTGGAGAGCGCTCTATGTGTCTGGCTCAGTGCCAGGTGCTGGGGACACAAAAGTGAATAAGATGACCCTGTCCTTGCCCTCAGGGAGTTCCTGGTACTGTTGAGAGCAGATGGACAAGTTTATTTCAACAGTAACTTGTGTTGTGATTACAGGCCTCAGCATAGGGGAGGCTGGCTTTAGCTTAGGTTAAATCCAAGAGTTTCTGTGGAAATTCAAACACGTTTGGTTACCAAAGGCCATGGTTTTATCAAGGTCAAATCACTTCTGTAAACCTACTATTGGCTGTGGAAACAGAAGTATACACTGAAGCACAGTCTGTGAATTTTTGTGCCCGATGCCTTGCTCTCAAGAGCCCCAAATAAGTCACTTCACATGTCTGACTCTGTGTGACCCCATGGACTATAGCCTGCCCGGCCCCTCTGTCCATGGGATTCTCCAGGCAAGAATACTGGAGTGGAGTGGGTTGGCATGCCCTCCTCCAGGGGATCTTTCCGACACAGGGATGGAAACCATGTCTCTTATGTCTCCTGCACTAGCAGGCAGGTTCTTCAGCACTAGCGCCACCTGGGAAGCCCAAAATTTGGTTTTTGGCTGGGACTGTTTATGTGCCTACAGACTGTCTTACAAGTGGCTGTGGTGTCAGGGTGAAGTGATTTAGTCAGAGGCCTACCCAACTCTCCATTTCTTACCCACCCTATGGGGACTGCTTCAGCACAGACATAAACATGCTTCTGCCGTTACCTTATTGCACTCGTCACATGGGGAGGCTAGAAGGCTTGATTCAGGGATATGATTGGATTTTAAATCCCAGTCTCCCAGGATTTTAATTACTGGTCTGGGGCAGCAGGGCTAGGCGCTGGCTGCCTTTGGATGGAGGAGGTCGATACGCCACTCCACAACATATTGAGCCACAATGCCTGCAGACTCTATTGCTCTATTTAATCATCTTTTGCAAAATTTACAGTGGAACAGGAGGGATCAATACGGAATTTATCACATTCTCTTGTAAATATGAGCCGGGAAAGAGTTCCAGGCAGTTTGTTACTGAGTGGGAGGGAACATGTCTGTGTACAGCTGGGCATTAGGAGATGAAACAAAATCCATACTTCTTGGCATAAGCTACAGATGCTCAGCCAGTCTCTCTGAAGCCTGAAGACAAGCTCAATGGGAAGAACACTGATTCATTCACTCATGTGATCAACCAACCAACATTCCAGAGCACCTATTTCATGCTGAATCCTGTATAAGGTCGAGGAACACAAATGGAGTTCTGCTCTTGAGATCAAAATCACAGATTCCACAGTGGCTCTGCCACTTACTAGTGGTGGAATATGGAATATGGAATAAACAAAAAGTTACTTAACAGCCTAATGCCTCTGTGCATGCATATGGAAAACATAGGTAATAAGAGTGTTAAACTTGCAAAGATATTTTAAGTATTGAAAGAGATAAAGCCTTAGTTCAGAGCTTGGTACAAAGTAAGAACTCAATAAATGACAGCTATTGTTATTTTTACTACAATTATTATTAAGTACCCCTTCCTTTAAAGTGTCTCACTAATGGTATATGTGCAGAGATGGAGGTGTTGAGCAGGGGGCCAGCCCCCCTTTCTCTTTAGTAGACAGAAGGGAGACTGAGTGGCCTTCCATAGGTTAGAGACCTAGTTAGGGCTCTACTGGCAGCAGAATCAGAGGAACAGAGGGAAGAGAGAATAAGAGGAGACGCATGCTAAGCTCTGTTTTTTGAAACTTCGGTTGTAACCTTTAAAACAATAAAATAGCTTCCCAGGGAATTTCCTCGTGGTCCAGTGGTTAGGGTTCCACACTTCCACTGCAGGGGGCATGGGTTCCATCACTGGTGGGAGAACTATGATCTCACATGCTGCACAGTATGGCCAGAAAAGAAAAAAAGGCTTCCTAAAACTGCTGTGGGGTAACAGCATGAGAAGTGATTCACTTCACGTGAGCAAACCAGGAAAAGTGACAAGAAAAGACATAAATGAGCTGGTTCTTGAAGGCTAAGTGGGGGTTTGATAGGTGGAGAAGTGGGGAAAGGGCATCCCAGTGACAGAAAAGTAAGCAAGCAAAGGTCTGGAGGCAGGAAAGACTCCCTTTAGGGAATGAGGAGCTGAGTGGGCCTATGGCAGAGACAGCTCCTGTGTGCCCAGGCCCACCTGGCTGCAGACAGGGCCCTGGTTAGCCTATCAAGCACTGGTCCCAATCCTGAAGCAATCATCCCCAGCTGCTCTTGGAGATAGGGTGGAAGAAGATTCCCAGTGGACCACAGAGAGATGTGCATGCTGAATTAGACATCTGAGCGTTATCTCACAAGCATAAGAAATTACTGCAGGTTTCCAAACAGTGCAGTAGTGGGGTTTTGCAGGGTAAAGGTTGGTTTGGAAAGGAGCCTAGAGGTAGGGAGACCAAGAAGTCTTTTCCAACAGTCTAGGTGAGAGGGACAAAGTCTGAACCAGAGTATGGGGACAGAGGGGAGAAGATGCACTTGAGAGAAAACTCTAAGAAAGATGAGTGTGGTAAAAAGTGAGGGCAAAGTCATCAGACACTTTAAAATCCTTTCTTGTTTGGGTGACAGGTACTGATGATGCCATTTACCAACTAGGAAATATGGAAGAAAGTCCAGGGGACAGGGCTGGGTTTGGTTCATTGAGTATGACAGGTCTACAGAATATGAAGCATCACAAACTAGTAGAAACACAAAAATGCCTGATTTGTTCTATGGCAAATGTGTAGGCTGGTCTGGTTAGAAAACAGGTGGTACAAAAACATGGAGATGAACATTCAAAGGTATTTCACATATGGAGTTAGGTGAGCAAAAGGGCAAAAAGCAAAAACTCCTGCCAAGAATTTCTGCTCAAGGCAACCCTAAGGCAAGCGTTTTCTAGATGAGGGATAAAGAAGGCTGAGCGCTGAAGAATTGATGCTTTCACTGTGGTGTTGGAGAAGACTCTTGAGAGGACCTTGGACTGCAAGAAGATCAAACCAGTCAATCCTAAAGGAAATCAATCCTAAAAAGCCATTGGAAGGACTGATGCTGAAGTGCCAAACTCTGGTCACCTGATGCGAAGAGCCAACTCATTAGAAAAGACCCAGATGCTGGGAAAGCTTGAAGGCAGGAGGGGAAGGGAACAACAGAGGACGAGATGGTTGGCTGGTATCACCAACTCAATGGACATGAGTTTCAGCAAGCTCCGGGAGATAGTGAAGGACAAGGAAGCCTGGCGTGCTGCAGTTCATGGGGTCACAAAAAGCTGGACACGACTGAGCAATTGGAACAACAACAGATGAATAGCACGTGATGTAAGTGTTGGAAGTAGGGGGATCCGTAGCTCATTTTCATTAGGGGTGAGTTTCTTGGAAGTTGTGGGCTTTCAGGAGGCCAGCCTCATTCCCCACTCTCCCCATAATCCAGCACAGACTATCCTCAGAGGTGGCAGGAGGTTCTGTGACCAGAAAGCAGCTGGGAGCAATTGTCAGTAGGGAGGGAGAGACTCTGGATAAAGCTGAGTTCAAAGTGGACTATAATAAGAGCTCGGGTCCCCAGGCTTCAGCACCCCTCCTCCCACTTCTGCAAAGACAGCTGAGACCAAGGCAGCCGAGCCTGGGGTCTGGGCTGAATTTAGCAGTCATAATTATACTGCTGACGTCTGGGACACAGCCACAGTCTCTGCAGAAGGCAGCAGCTTTTGTTCATGAGCTAAAAACACACCATCCTCAAACATGCTAATCGCATGTCTGCTTCCATCTAACAACATTGAAGGGACGCTGAGGAAAGGGCACACAATGCCCACACATCTGGCTAATTCAGTTATGAGGCCAATCAATCTTGATGGGTTGTCTATAAAACACCAACCACCCCAAAGGACTGAACTGACCAGATGTTTAAGCTTCTGTTGACCAATCCCAGCCTAATGTCCATAGCAGGGAAGAGGGGTTATCAAGATATGGCTTATGCTTCCATTCACAGGTCTATGGCCAAAGCTAAGTAAAGCCTCTGCTTGAATGAGAAGCATCAGTACATCAGAGCGGTGGTTGAGCCAGGCTCACTGGCATGACATACACTCAAATATACAGACCTTTACTCTAACCTTAAGGAAGACAGGAGGCCTTATTTACAGTTGGCTTTGAGAACAACCACAGAAACAGAACCTGATGAAACAGTCTGCTAACTGCACTTCCCAGCAGGAAGAGAATCAGGAGTACAGAGGCAAGTACCTTTAACTATGACATTAAACGTCACAGGTTGCAGTTCTGGGCACAGGAACTGTTTGTTCATCACTGATGTCTGCTTTTCACCACCAGCACCACCACCCCGGCATCAAGGTTGATAGGAATTACTTATCTCCCTCATAAAATTGTTGCTTAAAAAAAAAAAATCAGAAGCCACTGCCAAAAGGAGTCTTCCAGTTACTATTATGCCCAACCACAGTCACCAGGCAACAATCACCAAAAATAAAAGTGGAAGAGTAGTGGGGAGATTAGGAAAAGGAGAAGACAGGGAATAGACTTGAAATCTATACCAAGAAAACCATATCAACCCAGAGCTTCTTGCTGGTGCTAATGATTCCATTTTTTCTCAAAGGGGCTTTTCCCTAATCAATTCTAAGGACTTTACCAAATCTGTCTCAGAGTCGAGGCTTTATGGCAAACCAGATGGATGAACATAGGTAAAGGAAACTTCCAACTTTTTTTAGAAAGTGATGAGAGAAGCACAAATTAAAAATGAGGATTTGTTATGATAGCCCATGACCAGAACAGCACTTGGCATTCAGTAGGAGTTTAATAAATATTTTCTGATTGAATAACTAACAGTTATGATAAACTTTTGTCTCCTTTGTAGGTTCCTATTCACTCTTCTGTCCCAAGTCATGGGTGACACTCAAGGTTGAGTACTCAGCCCTTGTCCCTTTCTGTCTGCATCCATTCTCTTTTAGAAAAAAAAATTGTTCCAATCTTTACAAACTATCCCAGTGGTTCTCAATCCTGGCTGTACATTTAGGATTATATGAGAAGCATTAAAACTGTATCAATACAAAACTGAAGAAAATATTTGTAACATATATCAGAAAAATAGCTAATATCCTTAACTTGCAAAGAACTTTTAAAAATCAAGAGAAAAACAAAAACCAAAAGTCCTAGAAAAAAATAGGCAAAAGACATTTTGGCAGACAATTGAAAAAAGGAGAAAAATGATTCTTAAACATTTGAAATGGTGCCCATTTCACTCACAGTAAGAGAATCAAACTAAAACTATACCAAAGTACTCTATTTCACCTATTAGATTGGTAAAAATTCAAAAGGTTGGCAATATACAATGTTGGCAAGGCTGTGAGAACACAGCCACTTTCACACAATATAAGTAGAAATGCAAAAGGCACAACTTTTATGGAGGAGAAATTTGCAATACCTAACCAAGGGCATACATTTACCCTTTGACCCAGCAATAGAGCTTGTAGAACTCTGCTGTAGAGACGCACCTCCCATTATTCCAAAATGTACATGTAAGATGCTATTCACATAGCATTATTTTTAACTACCAAGCACAGCATATATAGCTCATACACACAATGGATTACTATGTGACTACAAAAAATAAGGAAGATCTCTGTGAAATGATTACCGAGTGACTTCTAGAAAATATGGTTAAGTGAAAACAAGCAACTGCAAAGAGCATGTATAATACATTATCTTTTATGTAGGAAAAAGGAGAAATAAGAAAAAATATATATATTGGCTTAGACAACGAAATACAGGAAGGACAAACTAGAAAACAATCAAAATTGGTTATCTATTACACAAGGGGTCAGGGCTTACTGAGGAGAGCAGGAAAAGGTTGAAAGCGACACACAGGAGGGAGTTTTACTTCTCTGACTATATCTTTTTGTACAGTTTTTAGAAAAAGATTAATGGTCTATATATTCAAACAACAAAACTAAAACAAGGAAAGGTAGAGGAGAAAAACCCTAAAACTGAAAGCGCGTTGAAAAAATTAACCCAACTGCATTTCAAACTAACAGCATAAACACCCTGAAAGGAAAAACACCCACCTAAGTAACTAAGGAACTAGTATTTGACTATATACCCTTAGCCTTGGATGGAGAAGCTGGGCCAACTATAAACATATCCTGACCTGAACTCTTTTAGTAGTTCGTTTTCTATAGTGGTTTGGCTGAAGAAGGTCTGAAGACTTTTTGAATATATTATAGGATTAAACAAATGAGTTGTGTATCAGTGCTATTTGAAGTCAGAATTCTCACTACAGAAGAAGGGACACAGAAATATGAAATGTGTGAGGACAAGGAAGAACCCTGTAATGATGGACTGGAATGGGAGGTATTGGTATTCTCAGGACTTCTAAAATAGGTACGTGCATATGCATATAATATGCATATACATAATAGTGTGTATATGCATATGTGTGTGTGTAATAAGTACACCTAGTACTCATGTTTTGGTCTCCAATACAATTGCCCACTAAAAAAGTCTTAGGACTCTCAGAGAAATGGCTGATTCCAGGGCAATGGCAAGGTGGATATAAGGTAAGATCGAAACATCTAGTTATGCAAGAAAATATGGAAATTAAAAAAAAAAGATGCAGGTATGGCACTCTGGCCAAATCTGAGATAATTTTAGCACCAATATAACCACTACGGACAGTAATACATTATAGAACCCTAAAGCAATAGTATCCATAAGCACACATAACAGTAAATAAATAAGTGAGAGAGAAGGAATTCTTGTTGATCACAGAAATGCCAGTTGCTGGTCAATTGTGGAGTGAGCGCTCACCCTTTTGAATTTTGTACTGTGTGCAAATTAACTATTCAAAAACAGGAAGAAAAATAAAACATTTATAAAATATCTCTGACAGTGCAGCAGGCAGAATAATGACCTCTAATGATGTCCATGTTTGAATCCCTGGAACCTGAGAATATATTAGTTACTCAGCAAAAGGGAATTAAGGTTTTTCATCAGCTGACTTTGAGATGCGAAGATTACCCTGGATTATCTAGGTGGGCTCAACATAATCACAAGAGTCCTTACAAGTAAATGAAGAAGGCAGAAGAGTCAGTGTCAGAGTGGTGGAACATGGGAAAGACTTGAGGGATTGTGCTAGCTTGGGGATGGAAGGGGCCAAGATAAGGAATGTCTGAGACAAGGCAGCCTTGAGAAGCTGCAAATGGCAATAAAACAGATACTCCCTGAGTCTCCAAAAAGGAACACAACTCTGATGACACTTTGATTTTTGTCCAATGAGACCATTTTAGACTTATCCCCACAACCATAAGTTACTAAATTTGGGTTGCTTTAAGCTGCTAAGTTTGTGATCATCTGTTTGCAGCAGCAATAGGGAGGCTACCTAAGGAAAGCTACAGTGGCTGCTTCTGAGGGGGACCAGGGGTGTGGAAAGGAGATCTCCTTTTCACTACACATCCCCTGGTACTGCTTGAAATGTTGATTTTTTTTCCCCCACATTTTTTAAAGTAAAAATCACTGCAGCACTAAACAAGCCAACAATAGACAATCACTTCAGGGACTCTCTACTGGCTTCAGAGTTGAGCACAAGTCCTCAGGCTCACCCCAAGGTCCTCCATGCTCCGGCCTTCCCCTACTCACCATCTGACAGGTGGCCAGTTTCCTCCAGGTCTCAAACACGCAAGGCTCATTTCTGCTCCTCCCACACCTGAAAAGCTTCCCTCCTCCCTCTGCTGATCTATTCTGCCTGTCCTTCAGGATCTGCCTCCAGGCCCTCTCCTCCAGAAAGCCTTCTACAATGCCAACAATGATCTTCCCCCTCCTCACCTCATTTATTACATTCACTGGTTTTTTGCTTCCTGGCCTTTGTTTATTAGAGTTCCATTACCTACTGTCGTGGTGTTTTCAGTGTGCTTTGTGTTTGGGCCTTTTCACTGAACCAGCGCTCTACAGTGTGCAGTCTGAAGGAAGGGCCTCTATCTTTCTTTCTACTCCTGCAACGCCTGGTGCACATTTATAAATAAACTCAGTCAGCAAACATTCACTGAGCATCTGTCATGTGCTAAGGATAGTGCAAGGTGCTAGGGATATAAGTCCTGCAGATCCAGACCCTAACCTGTGTAATGAAGGCAAGATCTATTAATCAGATAACTGAATAGCTATTTGCTGTGGTAAGTGTGATAAAGAAATTATACAGGCTGCTTTAAGAGCAGAGTAACCTTTCTAGGAACCTCTTCTAAGGGATGCTGGTGGTCAGCTGCAGGAAATTAATTAATAGCTGCTGAATAAATGTGAATACTTAGATTTGCAATTAAATCAGAGGGCAATTATTCATTCAGAATTACAAAATATGAAAATTAAAAGGAGCTTTGAGACTGCAATCCAACTAACTTTATAGGTGGGGAAAACGAAGCCCAGTGAGGAGGAAGGGACTTACTCAAGGTTCCATCCACTGCAAGGCCGAGTTAGTGTAGGTCACATTAGTGCTGCATAGGGTTCATTACTAAGGGAGTTTCTGAAGGATTCCTGAAGTGGCAGGCTCCTTTCTTTGGCTGCACTTAAAAGAATTTTTCATTTCCAAAATGATGTTCAGGCAGAAGACTGTGGGATCAGCCTACAGAGAGCATTTCTGCTGTGTTCTCCGTGGGACACTGCTAGGCCTCTGGTAACACAGCAGAGTATATGAAAGCTAGATGTGAACTTGTTTTGGGAAGGGAACCTTGGTTCTGACCCATCTCACCCTGGGATGGACCTCCGCTGCTATTTTGCAGGTCCTGACCTCTAGGGACTAAGGTTCTCCTTCTTAAAACCTGTGCCGCCCTTTCTCTCTGCATTCTACCCAAGAGCACACTCACTGGATGGCCACGAGTGGGCTGACAAAGGGCAGCCGACCCTGCCATGGGAAACTGGAATCCTACTCAGATATTTCCAGGCCCAGTGCAGGTGGAGGAGAACACAGAACAGACCTGGCCCAACAAACGCTGACCTCTCCCTCACCCAAGGGAGCCTTGGCCTCCAGCTGCCACTCTTGGTGATGAGCTCATGCCGGATACCAGCCAGGCTCATCTGAGGACTGCTTGGAGCCGATTAAAGCCTTGATGAAATGCGGGTGCCTGGTGGCAGGTGGCTCTGGAGAGCTGGGGCTCTGGCGCCCAGGCACTCTCATCTCTAACTCAACTAAAGCAGCAACTCCTCTACGTCCACAGATCCGGGATACAGAAACACCCTTCCCTAGGGACAGCTCATCATTCTGCACTGCCCAGGCCAAAGGCAGAGGACAGGCCTTGGGGTCACTAAGGACCCTCTTTAGCCCTGACCTACTATGTGAACTGCAATGGCATCACTACAGAATCCCTCCGTTCCCCACTGTGCCCCTGACTGGACGGCTGCGTCCCTCTGGATGACTAATGGCTGTCACTCTCCACAGGCTTTCCTCAAGTTAAGTGACCGGTTGACATCTACACTTCAGGTTTCCATGTATATGCCATTTGCTCAGGGAAGACCTCCCTCATCTGCTTCAGACTAGCTTAAGCCTCCATTATACTCCTACCACCTTCTACTTTTCCTTAATACTACTTCTCTCAGTGGTAATTAGCTAATAATTTTGTGATTATTTGCCTAGATGTCTATACCCTGCCAGACTAAGCTTCATTAAGAATGAATAGTTTGGGAATTCCCTGGTGGTCCAGTGGCTAGTTAGGATTCCATGCTTTTTCACTGCCAAGGTGTGGGTTCAATCCCTGGTTGGGGAACTAAGAGCCCGCAAGTCGTGTGCCTCAGCCAAAAAAAAAAAAAAAAGAATGGGGTGTGCTATACTTGTTAAATTAATAACTGGAAACCAATAAAAATACCAGTATGGGTAAGAGAAAGTTTTTCAGGTAACTTTTTAATAGTATTCTTTAAAAAGAAACTTTTATATCAGAGGGTCCCCTCCAATACATCACATCAGCTATGGGACCAACTAGTCCAAAGCTACAACCAGGAACCATCCAAGCCAATCTTTTCTGGTTTTGAGTAGCATGGAGGATTTTATTACTTTCCTTTTTTTTTTAAATAGCTTTATATACCATAAAGTTCACCCATTTAAAGTATACAGTTTAATGGGTTTTTTTTAAAGTATATTTACAGAGTTGTATAACCATAATCTAATTTTAGAATACTTTTATCATCCCCCAAAGAAACCTGGCACCCATTAGAAGTCACTCTCTATCCCTCCACAGAAAATTGCTGGCATGGAGGGTTTTTAGCTCTGTATCCAAAATAACCAGAAGAAAACTTTAGCATCCAGTAATCTGATATGTTTCTTCATCATACAGATGAAAAAAGTGATTCCACAGAGAGGCTGTGATCTGCTGGAGGTCCTCCTGGGATGAGATGGTGGCAGAGCTGGGGCAGCCCATGGTCTCCAGTTCCTGCATCCTAATGGTAATGCTTTGATCTCTCTACCAGGTAATGTGTCTGTGTATCCCAAACTGCTTACCCGACTGGACTTTAAGCAACTTGAGGGCAGAGGCTATATTCAGTTCATCTGTCTTCTCTTGCCCAGGAGTACCGTTAGAGCAATGATGCTTGACGTGCAGTCCATATACCGGTGCTGGTCTGTGAACTTTGTTACCAGTCATCGATGAGATAAGCATGCTAAGTACGAGTACGTGTCCAGAAACTTTTACACGAACTTAAGAGTAATTTCCGGAGAAGGCGATGGCACCCCACTCTGGTACTTTTGCCTGGAAAATCCCATGGATGGAGGAGCCTGGTGGGCTGCAGTCCATGGGGTTGCAGAGAGCCGGACATGACTGAGTGACTTCACTTTCACTTTTCACTTTCATGCACTGGAGAAGGAAATGGCAACCCACTCCAGTGTTCTTGCCTGGAGAATCCCAGGGATGGCGGAGCCTGGTGGGCTGCCATCCATGGGGTCACACAGAGTCGGACACGACTGAAGTGACTTAGCAGCAGCAACAGCAAGAGTAATTTCGTCTGTTGAACCTGATGACAAATTTGGGCCTGTATTTTGTATGCCCTTTAAAATATAATTTTTCTAAAATGTTTTCAAAAAATAAAACTTGCAGAAGACAGGTTTTTCAGATAGTTTGAGCATCACTGCAACCCCTCCCCAACTCTCTTCTCCTTCTCCTTTCACCTGTTTCCTTGAATCTCTTGCACTGGCTCCTCTTATGTGCTCACACCTGAAATGTAGGCTCTCTCAATTGTGTTCTTGGGCCTCTTTAGCTCTACAACTCTTCACGGACAACTCAGCGTCCACCACCCTCAAGAGACTGACAACTCTCAAATCTTCATATTCAACTTATAGTCCTTTCTCTCCTGAGCTTCAGACTCATTTGTCCAACTGCCCACTACACATCTCTACAAGTGTGTCCCACAGGTCTCCCAGCTGGTCAACAGCTATTTATAACTCACATACCATCTGCCAGCTGTGAGGTTTTTTCCTTAAGAACTGTGAATATGGCAGTAAAATAAAGAGACAAGGTCTCTGTGATTGTAAGGCTTTCATCCTAGTAGGGGGGAGAGGCCGATGATAAACATACAAACAAACATGATCACTTCAGGGACTGATGAGTACCACAAAGAATATAAAATAAGGTAATACGATGCAAAGTGACTGGAGGAGCTACTTTACTATGGTGGCCAAGAAGGTCTCTGAGGAAGGGAATTTGAGTTGAGACCTGAATTCCCAAGGGGAGAGTGTTCCCATCACTGGGAGAGGTTGGTACAGAGACCCCGAGATGGGAAGGAGCTCAGTGTGGCTGAGGGATGAAAGAAGGCCTGTGTCACTGGAGAGGAGTGAACACCGTGGGTGAGGGAGTGACTAGAGATGAGGTCACAGAAGGCAGGAAGGGTCTAGACTACGTAAAGCCTTGCAGGCTTTGGTAAGGAATTTGGATTTTATGCTGGTTTCACTGGTATGCCAACGGAAGATTTTAAACAGCAGAAAGACAGGGTTTACGTTTTAAAAAGATTCTCCTGGCAGTTATGTGGAAAATGGATTCAGGGAGACAAAAGTGGAAATGGTGAGACTAGTTAGGAAACTGTGGTGATTATCCAGGAGAACTGGATCGTCCTGCACTGGGACTAGAGTTACAGCAATGGGAATGGTAGAAAGGGGATGGTTCCAGATTACTTTAGAGGCACAGGTGACAAGACTTACTGAACGACTTGACAGGTAGTGTAAATGAGAAAGAGAATTCAAACATGACTAAAATTTGTGGCCTGAAAACTAGATAGATGATTGTATCATTTACTGAGATGGGGAAGACTTGGGGAATATCAATTTTGTGGGAAAAAACAGAAGTATATTTTGGCCATGGTGACACTGAGACTGAGGAAAGAACTGGAGCCAGGCAAGTGAATTCAGTGGTTAGCAATAATTTTTTTTGAGGACTTTTAACCATGAAGGGATGCAGAGAAATGAGGCAGCAGATGGAGGTAGATATGGGGGTCAAGGAAGTTTTTAGTTTGCTTTGTTGTTTAAGATGGGTGATATTAAGGCATGTTTTCATGATGATGGGAACGAGCCAGCAGAGAGGAGAAAATAGACAATGCAGGAAAGATGGGATCATTGGAGGAACGAAGTAATTGAGAAAGCAAGTGGAAATAGGAGCCTGAGCCGAAAGCAGAGCTGAAATTAGGAACATCTTCCATTGTAGAGGTAGGATGGCAGCACACGGGAGTATAGAGGCGGGGAGGCTGGTGAAGTGATGGTGGGATGGTAAGGTAGTTCTCTTATGACTGCAATTCATTTTCTCTATGAAGTGTGAGGTGAGATCATTAGTTTGGGAGTCAGGGAAGGAGACTGCTGAACATCTGAGGAGAAAGAAGATATATGAAAGTTGTCTTGGTCCAGAACAAGACTGTGATTTTACTCAAGAAGTATAGTGGGGTGGTTGGCAGTATTGAGTGTCTGAAATTCATGAACATAAATGTAAAGTGAGTCCAGTTAGCATGGCTGTATGATTTTTTTTTTTCCTGAAGCAATATTCAGCTCTTCAGATACAGAATGAAGTAAAAAGAAATTGGGTTTAAGTAGGGTTAGTGTTTCATCAAGTTGAGTACAAAGAAGGAAGAAAGAAGCAAAGGAATAGTTAGGACACTGGACTGTGGAATCTGAAAGTGTGAGGGAGGGAGGAGGAAAATGTTTAAAGCAGAACTAGTCATTCCTCTGCACCTCAATTCCACCCATACCTCCTTCTAATAATCCTCACCTCAGCACAGGCACATACCATCTACCAGCCATCTGGTCCAGAATCTGGACCAATCTTGACCTCTCCTTTTCTCTCACCATCTGATCCAACTGATGCTACTCCTAAATCTTTCTGGGATCCGTCCTCCTCTCCCACTGCAACTGCCTTGCTTCAGGCCCCACCTAGACAATTAAAATAGCTTAAAAAAACCCACTCTATTTATTTGGCTGTGCCAGGTCCCAGCATGGTCCATCTTTAGCTATGGCATATGAACACTTGGTTGCAACATGTGGGTTCAAGTTCCCTGGCCAGGTTTCAAACCTGGGCCCCCTGCATTGGAAGCATGGGGTCTTAGCCACTGGACCACCAGGGAAGTCCCTAATATAGCTTTCAAATGAAATAATTTTCCTTTCTTCAACCCTGCTCCTCCTAATCAATTTCTTCCCCTATTTTCCTCTAACCTTTCTTTCAAGTCTAATGTATATACACAAAAGTACAAAAAGTGCATAAGGATACAGGTCAAAGAATTTTCCCAAGGTGGAAGTATAACCAGTATCTAGATAAAGAGGCAGAACATTAAACACTTCTGAAGTCCCTGTGTGTCCTTCCCCAGTCACTATCTGCCCTCTTGAGGGTAACTGCCATATTGACTTCTTACACGGGGTGGTTTGTCTATTTTGAACTTTCCCATTGGAGGAAAAGTTCTATTTCCTTAGCATATCTTATGTTACAGGCCTTCATTACTGGCTCTCGCTTTCCATTCTTCAATCCACACCCTACAAATTCAGCTCTTCTGAATTCAGCATGCTGCTTCCTACTCCATACCTCTGAACATGCTGGTCCCTCTGTGCCTTTCTCCCTCCACCCGGTAAACTCACACTCATTCTTTAAGACTTCGTGTAAACTCCTTCTCCTATAGCATGCTCTCCCTGCTCTCTTCAGAGATTTAAATAGTCTTTTGTGTTCCACTAGCACCTTCTATACACCTCCATTAATACACCAGATGGCAATTTTTGGCTAAAATGTCTGATTTCCTCACCGACCTATGAGCTCCTTAAGGGCAAAGACCATGTCTGGATCATCTTTACTTCCCAGGTGCTGAGGGTGAGTCCTGTGACAGGAGAGATGCTCAGTTAAGTGTTTGAAAAATGAACAAGAAGACTCGCCCAGGGAGCTGGAAGAGGTCCTCGTAATCAGCTACCCTAATCTCTCTATTTCACTATGGAGGAGAAAGGACTTGCCTAAAGGAGAGAGGGTTTGCTGGTGGCAGAGCCAGAACATCTGATCTTCAGCCCAGGGCTCATTCCCCTTCCCTGTACTGCTGGCAAGAATCAGAGGATGACATTTCCAGAGAGCACAGCCTGAGGCAAAACCAATCCCTTCCACATCTGGCAGCGCAGCCAGATGGGCAGACACTGAAGTGGAACAAGAAACAGAGCTTTAAGTTTTTAGCCCTGACAACAAACTAACAGGCTGTTAAAGGGAAGATACCAGCACTGGAAATGTTCCTTGCCTCAGGCAGTGATGGTGGGAATTTAAGGACGGCTGGTTAACACTCACAACTGAGCCCTATACTTGGACAGAGGGATGAGGAAGAGCCAAGAAAGTAAGTAGGAAAGAGGCTAAGGGAAGCACTGGGGAAGGTATCATTAGGTGTCAGAAAGCCCGGCGTTTCTGAGGTGATGCACACTGGTGGCTGAAAAGGCAGGGGAGGGGCACTGTGACTAAGACAGCTTCATACGTGAAGCTCTAGAAAGTCAGATATATTATGACACTAAAGCAAGCGGCCCAGGAGTCAAAGACACCACATTTCCAGTGGTATCCAATCTACAGTGGCTTTGGAGGTTCTGGCGCATCCAAATAGGTACTGAACTACGGGCGGGGCACTGTGGCAAAGAAGGCAGGGAAAGTAACATACAGTCTTCATCCTCAATCAACCTCAGTGCAGTAGAGGGGGGCTGGACCCAAATCCCAGGGAACAGGGCAGACCTTAGAAGGCAGGCAGCATGAGAGCTGGGTACTGGCTGGTAGAAACCATTCTGCTAGGCTGAGAAACAAAGTCTTGAAGGGAAATGAGAGGCAGAAAGACCTGCAAGGGTAAAGGCACTGAGGTGGGAACATGGAACAGACATTATGATGGTGTAACTGGAGCCATTAGGGCAGCAGTGGGAAAAAACAGTTAAGTGAGGGTCAGACTGCTGCTGCTGCTGCTAAGTCGCTTCAGTCGTGTCCGACTCTGTGCGACCCCATAGATGGCAGCCCACCAGGCTCCCCTGTCCCTGGGATTCTCCAGGCAAGAACACTGGAGTGGGTTGCCATTTCCTTCTCCAATGCATGAAAGTGAAAAGTGAAAGTGAAGTCACTCAGTCGTGTCCGACTCTTAGCGACCCTATAGACTGCAGCCTACCAGGATTCTCCATCCATGGGATTTTCCAGGCAAGTAGAACAACTCTAAAACCAGGTTAACAAATTAGGATGGGTAGGATTCCCTTTAAAAAAAATATGTAAGTGCTGGGTGTTTTGAAGTTAGTAACGCATTATATGTAGAGTGCCTACTCTGTGGAACCTACACATGCCCAATCCTGACAAAACCTTAGAGGGTAGGTGGCACACTCTTATTCCAGATGAGGAAAGAGGACTTCAGAGTGGTCACAGCTTCCCCAGGACAGATGGCTATTAAGTGTGGCAGGGTTGTATTCAGATCCTGACTCCACAGTTTATGCTCCTTCCTTGCAGCCTTTCTCATCTGGGGCTTCTCCTCTGAACCACAACTGGGAAATTATTTGAGTAATGATTTTTTCAATTCTGTCAGGAATAGCACATAACTTGTACCACTTCAGATAGGAGAGAAATTAATAACCCTGTGTATAACAGATGCCTGAGAGCATTAGAGTTTAATTTTCCAGAGGAACCCTGGATGAGAAAGGCTGCATGGTAAGAGATACGTTTTAGGAAAATGGATCTGTGAAAGTGGGATCACATTCCTGGGAGGAAAAAGCTGTAAAAGCACCATAACGGCCTTGGAACCACAGGGATGAGTCAGCTCCAGGGGCTTAAGGAAGGAGGCTCCCCACCTTCTCAAATTACTCGTCTTTTCAGCAGTCCTGCCTTTCCTTCCTTCCTCTAACCTTTTCCTGTAAGTGGCAGTCAAGTGCCGAAACAGGCCTTTCTGCTCATAAGACAGCGACCCACGAAGCAGCAGCATTTTTCAAGAGGAAAACCACAGAAGCCAGTGGATCCACTTTTCTGCGGAGGCTGGGGGTATAAAGCTGGCACCGGACTCAGAACTCTTGCACACAAATCCGTCTGGCAAACTCTCACTGCCCTCCCCGACAAGGCTGAAGCAAGCCATCCTCTGGGAAACCTTCTGTAACTGACCCTACCTCCCTGCTCACCAGGCAGAAGCAGGTATTTCCTCCTTGGTCTCCCCAGAGCCCTTTGTCCAGAACCCTGCTGGGGCACACGCCTGCTGTCACTGCCGGTTTCCATATCTGTCTCTCCACCAGTCTGCGCCTCTCTCAGGACAGTTTGCCAGATCCACCTTAGGATGCCCTGAGGTCAAAGGTGACAACTGGCTTACCCAGAGTCACACTACAGAGCTGAGATTTAAACCCAAGTCTGTCTGATCCCCAATTTTGTGTTCTTCTCACTATGTTATGGGGCCTCCTGAAGACGAAGTGGCCTTTCTGTGCTAAGCACCCATCTCGACAGTGAAGTGTTCAGAGGCGGCACTGTCAGAGCAGACCAGACCACCTGAGAGGCTTCCTTAGAGGATCTAGCTGAGAAGAGAGGGAGCATGATGGTGTTTTGGGCAGGGTGGAGAAGCTGTAGGCAGAAACAGAATTAAGAAGTCTTAGATAGGAGTACAGATTTCATGGGGAAGGAATGGGATTATAGCTGCCAGGGTGAGCATTTGATTTCTTTACACAAACATGGAGAATCTATCTGTACTTGGGACCTTTACAGACGTTATCACTAATCCTCACGTCCACTAATCCCTGAGATGCTTCCCAGATGTTATTTATTCATTTGGCTGTGGTGGGTCTTCACTGCTGCATGTAGGCTTTCTCTAACTGTGGTGGGCGGCGGCTACTCTTTGTTGCAGTGTGGGGGCTTCTCACCACAGTGGCTTCTCTCATAGAGCCCGGGCTCTAGGCATGTGGGCTTCAGTAGTTGCAGTTCAGGGGCTCTAGAGTGCTGGCTAAGCAGCTGTGGTGCATGGGCTTAGTTGCTCCACAGTACATGGGATCTTCCTGACCCAGAGATCAAACCCATGTCCTCTGCATTGCAAGATGGATTCTTAACCACTGGACCACCAGGAAAGCCCCTCCCAGCTGTTATTTTACAGACAAGAAAACTGAGGCTTAGAGAGATAAGGTAACATGTCTAAGCCAACAGAGCTAGTAGGTGGGGGAGCTGGGATTCAAACCCAGGCTGGCCTGACTCTAAAGCCCTGTTTACTACTCCATGCTGCCTCTTAAGGGGTCAGAGAACCTCCCACATTACCAGACTGCTGCTGC
Source organism: Bubalus kerabau (assembly GCF_029407905.1). Taxonomy (NCBI): domain Eukaryota; kingdom Metazoa; phylum Chordata; class Mammalia; order Artiodactyla; family Bovidae; genus Bubalus; species Bubalus kerabau. Next base: position 52,566,698 of record NC_073638.1, read on the forward strand.
TGCCTGGACCTCCCCCAGCTCTCATGTGGGGACTGCTGATCAGAGGGCGAGTGCGGCTGCCCCCTCTAGCTCCAACCCTCTAAGATCTGCGGGCCCTAAATCCTTGTGGACTGAGCGATTTTAAGGACAAGAGTTGTGTGTGGATCCCATGAGCACAGGCTGGCCCCATGTCTAGGCCTGCTTTGGGTCTCACAGAGAAAGTCTTTAAGGTGTTGCAGCAAAGCCAGTGGCAAATATAGGCTGAAAAAGCTGGACGGTCAGGAAATCAGGGGCTGCCCTCCCTGAAACCTTCTGAAGGTCAGCTGAGGTCAGAAACTTTGGAATTGTTACTGGCAAGAGCCCCTAGGACAAGGGAACAGGATCCTGCCTCTCGGTTGGCTGGTCACACACACAAGCAGACCAAGAGAGGTCAAGAGGGGAGGGAGGTCAGAAGTTGGCAAGCCTGCAGGCCCTGAGGGATGGCCACTTGTTCAGGTCAGAAAGGGAGAAATCAGTGGGTTAATGGTTTTGGCCCTTGAGGCTGGGAGGCTAGGGCAGGGGGTGTAAATGGATTCTGGGTAAAAAGGCAGGTGGGTGAAGTGTAAAGATGGGGGCGAAGGGCATCTGTTCCAAGTCAACAAGCAGGAACCATGCCCCTGGAACGGCTCAAATGGCCAGCCTTGGCCTGGGGGGTAAGGGTGGGGTGTTTCATAAAAGGCCCGTGCTTCTTCATATTAAAGGTGTTCGATCTGCAAGGCTGGGGAGAGGGACTCTTTGTAGAATGAGTTTCTTGTCCATTTAGGGGCTGATGGGAAGTGGGGAATGTAAACCACTGGACAATAGCTGGGGGTATTGATTGATTTTAAGGCATGGCAGAGAGAAGCCCCATAGTGAACGTTCTAATTCTTAGCTACAAATGTCTCTCTTTGGAGAGCTTTCCAAAGGACAAAGTGAGTAGCATGTTACTTGGGGACGTTTTCTAAGTCTCTGCTCCTGTAAACAGTGAGTTCTTGCTCCAAAAGCACCAGTCATCCTAGATGCTGTCACCATATCCGTGAGCAGTGCTGCCCCTTGCAGTGTTCATTCCCAGACCAAGGTGCACACTGGCTGCACTGGGGCAGGTCCCTTGTAGGCTGGGGCTATGGGCCAGGCCTGGGTCTTAAGTCAGTGTGACTGTGGCGGATGGAAGGTGGTAGGACTTGAGGATTACTGGGAAACCCTTCCAGTCCAATCACAAACACTAGAAGATGATATGGGGACAATGGGCTAGAGAGGCGAAGATTCTGGGGCTGAAAGTACTTTATTTGAAGATGGGGTTTTGAAATAGTGATTGACTGCAGAGGACAGCTGGCAGAAGATACAAAGAAAATCATACCTACTTAAAAGAATCTATTTAAACCAGTCACAGCAGAATTAAAATGGAATGGGCTCCCAGGGAAGAAGGAGGGTTCCCTCAGTCTCTGAGAGAATCCAAAGAAAGACCAGCCAGCTGGCTGCTGGAGAGGTTTCTGCCAGGAGGAGAGAGGGCGGGCAAACAGGTAAACTGGAGGACTTCCAAAGATCCTTCGAGCTCCCAGGTTCTATGAAGAATGACCACTGACAAGGAATGCCTTGGTGTCAGGCCCAAGAGAGGGTCCCTAAACCTTCAAAAAGTGCAGTGAGGGCATAAAACAGGAAGTCAGTGCCATAGTGCCATACCAACTCAGGGGCCTGGGCACCATGCATCCTGGCAGGATGCTTTCCTCGCTCTCCAAAGGAGAGGCTGGAGTAAGATAAGGGCAAGTGACTGCCTGGGAGGCCTCTGGCAGGTACCAGATCTGGACAGGACCAGACCACCCTGAGTATGGGGATGGTATGTATTATCCCTCCAATACATCAGTGCTCTCCAAAAGAAGGGTAGTCAAACATTTGATAAAGATTTATTGAGTGTTTACTGTGTGTTAAGTACTATGTCAGGTGCTAGAATGAATCAGCCATAGTTCTCGCCTTCAGGGAGCTCAGAGTCAAGTTAGGGAGAAAGCTACTGAACACGCACACAAAATTCAAGATTGCAACAAGTGCAACCATGGAAAAAGAATAGAGTGCAATGAACTAGAGTAATGGAAGAGGCCTGATTTAGACTAGGGTGGGGGAGGGGGATCAAGGTGGATGTCTTTTGAGTCTGAGGTTACTAGAGATTTGAAGGCTCTCCCCCCTTGGTCCACCAGTCCTGCTCTGGAGGACACAGGGTAGAAGAGAGGATACTTTTGGGGGACGCAACAAGCAAAACTCAGAGCATGAACGTTCAGGAAGGATGGCATGGTACACCACACAACCGTAGGCAAAGAACACACTCCAGCCACATGAGGGTGAATCCCGCATGCACATGGTCACTGTCACAGAGTACAGGCACCTTTGAGGCTTTCCAGTCTGGGAGGGCAACACGGCTTTGGGGAAGCTTGGCATTTCTGGAGGAGAGAGGCAGCTAAGTCCACACTTTCGGCCAACTAAGCCCTCCGCCCCACTCACCCATGCTCTCACCTCCATCAAGCAGCTCCTTGACGGTCCGGTAGTCATCAGCGAGGACAGCGTAGTGTAGGGCTGTGCAACCCTTGAAGCTGGCGCGGTTGTTCAGCCGGTTGTTGAAGTCATCCTCTCGCGTGACCAGGACTAGGGGGACAGCAACACAAACCCTTTCATTAGCAACAAATGCCAAGAGCCACCAATCTCACTTTCTTCCTCTTGGCATTTTTATTCCCTCATTCACTCATCTACTTCCTTACTAAACAAATAATGGCACCTACTATGTGCCTGGCCATCTGTGCTGGGAAAGAGGAAGTAAAACAGAGCCCGGTTAATTCCACATAGGTTTACTGACATCTATTATGTGATAAGATTCGTTTGGGGACATAGAAATGAATCAGATATGGTCCCTAACCTAACCTGACAAAGGAGGCAGACAATAAACTGATGTTTACAGTATTACCTGAGATAAATGCTATTATATAACAGGATGATATAAAAAGCCAGAAGGGAGCTTAGCTCAATTTGGGCATGAAGAAAGGATCTCAAAATATGAGAGTCTTGAAGGGTGAAGAAAAGCAGGCAAGGGCAAGACAGAGGACAAGTCAGGAGGGAGACAGAGGGTGTTCTTAGCAGAACAGTAACATGCCTCCTCTGTGCTCTGAAGATGTTTACAATCTAATATTTAATATTTTGTAAAGGATTTTTAAATTTAAAAAAGCCATTAAGAATTTGAAACTACAGGAAAGTATAAAGGAGAAAAAGCATGATTATCTCAGCAACTTGAGAAATGGCATTTAATATTCTGGTATATGTCCTCTGATATCTATATTGATATTGATATGGACTTTAGTAGGTAAAAGATACCTGCATATATATCCTACATGTATATCTTACAAATTTGGAATTTAATATATTGCAATTTTGTAATCTGCCTTTTTTCCCTTAATAAATGTACTGTGAGCATTTTTTGAAGGCAGAAAGGACAAGTATTGCATGTGTCAAAGAACCAAAAACCCCTAGGCTCACTCAAGTGTTATTATTAGTGACTCTCTCTCTCTCTAAATTGATACAAAAGAACCTAAAATCAGTTGCATCACTTTACAGGACCCTCTGGGTTAGTGATCACACATGTCCCTGTTCATCGGGGTAGTCATGACTTATGCTTGCTGTCCTCAACAGTCCCAGTATGGACAATATTTGGAAGGCTACCTAAATTCTGGGGCCTTTCCTTGGGAACCAAGCCCCCACAGAACAATATCTATCCTGCGAAGGTGATGGGGTTTCTTTCTGTCTCATGTAGAAATTATCAGAGTACTTGCCTTATGTTCCTTCCTGAGCTTAGTTCACTGGAGGTGGAATTTGGGTCCTACCTACTTGTACCTGCTCCTCCCTGAGTCCATGGCACAGGCCCTGCAGAGGGCAGGCTCCTCCTACCTCCTACTGGATAAAGGCATGTAATTCAGTCAAGAGAGAACCTTGCCTGTGTAGTCAAAACCACCAGACAATTCTTAAGCCATTCTTTTCCAAGATGTCTTGGAATGGAGTTTATGTATTTGCTCCTCCTACAAAACTGAACTTCCTATTGAAAAGTCATTCAAAGCCAGAAGACTGTCACGCTTCTTCCTAAACCTAACAGAGATTTCACCTAGATCACTTCATGGCAAATAGATGGGAAATAATGGAAACAGTGACAGACTATTTTCTTGGGCTCCAAAATGACTGCAGATGGTGACCACAGCCATGAAATTAAAAGATGCTTGCTCCTTGGAAGAAAAGCGACGACAAACCTAGACAGTGTATTAAAAAGCAGAGATGTTATTTCACCAACAAAGGTCCATCTAGTTAAAGCTATGATTTTTCCAGTAGTCACATATGGATATGAGTTGGACCATAAAGAAGGCTGAGTGCCGAGGAATTGATGCTTTTGAACCGTGATGTTGGAGAAGACTCCTGAGAATCTCTTGGACTGCAAAGAGATCAAACCAGTCAATCCTAAAGGAAATCAATCCTGAATATTCATTGGAAGGACTGATGCTGAAGCTCCAATACTTTGGTCACCTGATGCAAAGAGCTGACTCGTTAGAAAAGACACTGATGCTGGGAAAAATTGAAGGCAGGAGGAGAAGGGGATGACAGAGGATGAGATGGTTGGATGGCATCACTGATTTAATGGACAGGAGTTTGAGCAAGCTCCAGAAGATGGTGAAGGACAGAGAAACCTGGCGTGCTGCAGTCCATGGGGTCGCAAAGAGCTGGACACAAATGAACAACTGAAGAACAACTGACCTTCTTTGCTCTCTGGCTGACATGGTCACTTCACACAATCTATGTAATTCCCCTAACTACTTTATATAGTGGTTGTTGCTTAGCCACTCAATCATGTTTGACTCCTTATGACCCCATGGACTGTAGCCCGCCCGGCTCCTCTGTCCATGGGATTCTCCAGAGAAGAATACTGGAGTGGGTTGCCATTTTCTTCTCCAGGGGATCTTCCCAATCCAGGGATTGAACCTGGGTCTCCTGCATTGCATGTGGATTCTTTACTGACTGAGCCACCAGGGAAACAGGCCATTATAATTCTCGTTTTATAGATGAGAAAGCTAAAGTACAGAGGTCATACAGCTAATAAGTGGTTGTGTGAGGATTAGAGTCCAGGTCTAATCTGAGTCCTCACGCTATTTCCCCATCACATCATGCTTTCACCCTCATTTTGCAAATGAAGGAATCAGAGCCCAGATGTTCTGGTCCTAGCCTTGGCTTACACTCTCTCTTCTTTCCCTGCTCAAGTGAAGGTGCCAGCATACTCTCTATGGAACCTGCCCTAACAGAGATCGGCCTGAGGTTTGTAGGTAACACCCAGATAAGATGGCTTAGGTGGTAGTATTTCAAATGTTTGGTCAAAATGAAGTTGTTGGAGTGTGTAATTGGAGAACAGACCACACTTCCTTATGGTCTGGTGAATCAGTGGTCCATCAGCTCTTCTGCACCTGTCAGAGGCTCTCCCAACTGATGACCCCTACCCCTGGAGTGTTACCTGACCTCTCCTGGAGTAGGGTAAACAGAAAGAAGGCCTCTGATTAGCTAATATATATGTCCAATGTGCAATGGTATCTGCATGTTTCTCACGCAGGACCTAACTTTAGGACCTAACTCAAAGATTAACTCAAACTCTTAGTTGAAAACAGTCTTATCAAATCATGGTAAGGGATTTTGTTTCCAGCCTACTGCAGATTAGAAGAAGCAAACTAGAAGGCTGGGAAGAAGGTTTCAGAATCAAGTATGCAGATTACAGTCCAGAGCTCACCAGGCGGGGAGGGAAAATAACAGTACAACAAAAACCTGAAAGAGGAAGCCAGAGAGAACAGTGCCTCAAGAGCCAGTAGGGCACCACTGAATTGCCACACAGGACATTAATTGCTAGATACAGTGATGAACATGAGGAAAAGTGGTAGTTGGTTCAAGAAAGCAGGAAGGGTATAACTCATTTTACAAAGAAAAGATATCATCCATTCAAAATGTATTCTTAATGAACACCATGCATGGTGGAAGCTTCTGGAGATATACTAATGAACAAGACACCCTTCTTGACTCTAAGAAGTTAACATCTGATGCAAGAATCAGACCACTGAATGGACAAATCGTAAGTGTGAGACAGGGTTATACATGGGACGCTTACCATAAAAAGCACAAGAACTCAAGGGGCACAGCTGGGCTATTTGGTTCAGGGACAAACATCAGCATAGTGGCAGTGTCACAGCCCAGCTAGTAAGGAATGTCCATGAAGAGGGTCCCTGCTCCCCTCTGAGGTCTCATCTCTCACCATCCCCTTCCCAATGCTCCTTCTAGCCTCTGAGCTTTTGCAAATACTATTCTACTGCCTGGAACATTTCCCTCTCTCTCACGCCATCAGTTGACTAACTTCAATTCACTTTTAGGCCTCTGATTAAAAGTCACTTCCTCCAGTGATTCTTGCTAAGTTTGAGGTAGTTATTCCTCCCAAGAGCTTCCCTAGCACTTCAGGCATCTCCCAATTACAGTATATATTACCCATTCCATTGCAATCACCTGATTACCTGACTATGTTACCCACTAGACCAAAAGCACAATAAGGAAAGGAAGTGTGACTGTCTTCCCCACAGTTATACTCCCAGTGTCTGGCCATAAATAAACGCATGACAAACACTTGTTGAATCAGCAAATGCATACATAATACATAATTAAGGCCGTACTATTACCCTGTTTTGGAATAATAATAATACCACCAGCCAACAGTATTTAATGGAGGAAGGAGAGTATAGCTGTTAAATAAGTGCGCTCTGGAGCCAGATCACTTGTGTTTGGGTCCCAGTTCTCACTTTACTGACTGTGTAATCTTGGGTAACTTACTTAACCTCTCTGTGCCAAGTTTCTTTACCTGTAAGTAGAGATGATTAACACGTTCTCTCATGGGATATCATAAGGATTAAATGAGACACTGTGAGTAAAGGGGCTTGGAACAGGACCTAAGAGTACCTCTTAGCCACTGTCAGTTATTATTCTTACTGTCTAGTCTTGTGCTTCCAAAAGTGTACTCTCTCTACAATAAAAGGTCTGGGAATTTCTGCATACACTTTTCCCCTCCAAAAAGCACAGTTCTGAGTAAGAACCATCTATTTAATTTGGTATTGTTGTTTAGTTGCTATGTCTTTTGTGACCGCATGGACTGTAGCCCACCAGGCTCCTCTGACCATGGGATTTCCCAGGCAAGAACATTAGAGTGGGATACCATTTCCTTCTCTAGGGGGTCTTCCTGACCCAGGGATCGAACCCACATCTCCTGCATTGGCAGGTAGATTCTTCACCACTGAGCCACCAGAGAAGCCCTAATTTGGTTATTACTCAGCAGTTTTATGTCTGGCAGCCTCCCCACCCACCCCCTGTTAAAATCCTGCAGCACTGGTGTTCCATGGAACACTCTGGAACTGAACAGTACATAACAACATGTAAAGCATTCCCTTTACTTATTTACTTCAGAATGACCCTGTGAGGTGGAAGTTCACTCTCCCCATGTTACAGATGGGGAAGCTGAAATAGAGCAAGGTGCACAGCCAGTCAGTGCTGGAACTAGGACCCTGTCCAGGTCGGCTAGACCCATTTTGTGTTCTTAGCAGTAAGCTCTTTTCCCCTTGTCACCCAGTTTTAGAAGCCCTGTCCCAGGAGATCTTACTGAAACCCCGAGATCATTAGATCTCTATCAGAAAAAAAAAGTGTCTAAAGGTGGGAAAGAGGAGGTGTGTGCAGCATACACTCTCATGTTCTTACTTGCTCTTGTGGAGAAAGCGGAAGCAAACCTACAGAAGCTAAAGTGACTCATTCAGGGCCAGCTCACCAGCTGGCCATCACGGTGGTCTTTTGAGGCCAGTGTGTACAGCTGGTCCTCAGCCAGTGAACCATCCCCTTCCCAACAAAGACATCCACCAGCCCATCTCCAGCACAGGGGGAGATGAGCTCAAGCTCCTGCTTCCCCTCCAGGCCAGCCATCCCTGTCCCTTCACCCCTGTGGCCACAGAGAGAATCACACAGCATTACTTTGTCATCCTTCTGTTCCCACCTCTGCCTTTTGAGGCTGCAAAGTCTATGCTGGGGTGCTGTGGCCAGGGTCAGCCTGGGAGCCGTGGTAGGTGTGCAGCTGATGTACACACAGCAGGATTTCCTGCACTCAGCAGTGTCAAGGAGTCAGGAGATGTAAAAGGGGTCCCCGAAGCCCTCCCTATAGCCTGACCACTAGCTGCTGCTGCTGCTGTTGCTAAGTCGCTTCAGTCGTGTCCGACTCTGTGTGACCCCATAGACGGCAGCCCACCAGGCTCCCCCGTCCCTGGGATTCTCCAGGCAAGAACACTGGAGAGGGCTAGCACTGCTGAAACTGCAAAACAAAACAAGACAACGCCCCTCTGCCCCCAAATCACTGCCTCACATGATGAGAAACAGTAATCAAAGGTAAAGGACTCACACAGTCCTGAATCTTAGCTCTGCTACTTACTAAGGTCTTCTATCTGTAAAATGGGCACAACAAACAATAATTTGAATATTAAATGAGAATCAAATCTGATAACAGATTTAAAAAAAATATTACCACAAACATTTAGTAATGCTGCTTCCTCCCCTGGGGTCGGCACTGGGGATACAAAAGTGAATCACACATGGTTCTTGTCCTCACATTGCTGTCTATTGGAGGAGACTTTGAAAAAAGCTAAGTGAGGCAAAATGAGTGGTCTCCCAGTAACAAAAGCTTTATTATCATTGCCTTGTGTGGAGGAAAGGCAACCCTAGCTAACAATCTCTTCTCAAGCTCAGGCTCTACGTGCCACACCCAGGAACTCGTGTCATCTACTGCCATGGAGTGCCTTTAAAAACAGGAGCATGTCTCCATGAGGGGGAACTTTTATGACTAACCTGTTGAACATGAGGAGAACCCTTACATTTGTGCAGCACCTAAGGTTTAGAGAGCGCTTCAAGGCAATTGTCCCCTTACCCCAGGTGAGCCTAAGACAGACAGGTCAAGTATTATTCTATTAAACAGAAGAGGAGACAGAGGTAAAGAGGCTGGGTGGCCTGCCCAGCTCAGATGGCTAATCGGTCCTGAGCCGGCATGGCTCCATCTTCCATATTGCACAGCTTCTGCCAGTGCCCACAGGCTCAATCCTCACATACCCCAGCATCAGCCCACCTGGCATGAAGCTCAGGGACTAAGCTAAGTTCTTACGGAGAGTCTCCAGGAGGAAGACTCTGGGCTCTCAGCTTCCTTCCCATGAGGTGTTATGTATCTACTACCTTGCCAAATCCTCACTCCTAGTGCATCACCAAGCTACCTCCTCAGCTTCTGCAGGCACTGTTGTGCTTGTCTTTAGCCAGAGGATGGGTCAAGAGGGGGACTCCTTGCACTGGATCACTGTCCCTGGGGCAGGCAAGCTTTTCATTCCCTTGCCCAGCCTGGATGGCCCTCCTTTCTCTCTAAGCCCTTACTGTTCTTCAAAGTCCAATTCAAGGCCTCATCTTCCAGGAGGTCCTGTCCCCCAGCTCTGCTCTGGAAGCCTGTCATGCTGATCGTGTGTATCTATTTATCACTTGTTTGTTTATTGTCTACAACACTTTGTGTAATACCTTTTTGTGTTATAATTTCCCTTCTGACTCCCCAGTTTCCTCATGGATGACAGAAACTAGTCCATAACATTTTCTATATGTATCCTACCCAGCATCACTTCAGTATTTCATGCAGCTTCAGCCATGAGCACAGAGGAGCCCTCATTCACCCCCTGCCCTGGAGCATGCCACCACTGAGCACCTCAGCACAGTGAATGTTATGAGAGGCATGTGTGCACACGGTCTGATGGCAGCAAAGATGGACACATGTCAGGCGGCTTGGGGAGGAATCTCCCCAGGCAGAAATTGTCTGGAGGACGAGGTAGAGGAGCATTCAAGGAAAGGAAGTGGTATTTGCAAATGACAGTGGGTAAAACTGCATTACCTGTCTGTACAAGAAAACTGGTCCTCCAATGAATCTGGAATGCTGAATGAAGGCGGGTGGAGCAATGGGCGCAGATGAGATTGCCCAGGTAGACAGAGGCCTGATCCTGAAAGGGGTTTCGACTCTGTCCTGAAAGCTACAGGCAGGCAACAGTTTTTGTTGACAAATTAAGCAGCATGGGGAACAGCAAGAACAAAAGACCAGGAGAAAAGTGAATTGGATTTAAAAATGGTTTTCACTAAACTTGCTATGTATTTCAATCCTTCCATGTCCCAGATTCCTTATTTTTAAAGTGAGGAGTTTTTCTCATATCCATGGTTCATAAACTTTAGTGGCATGAGAATCATGTGGGTAACTTGTAAGAAGCACTGGACTAGTCTCTGAGGGCCCTTCGCATTCTAATTCTCAGGGACGGCAGCCGGGAGGAGCTACCCCACGCCCGAGGCCAGGGGCAGTGGCTGGGAGGAGCAACCCCACGCCCGAGGCCAGGGGCAGCGGCTGGGAGGAGCAACCCCATGTCCAAGGAGCGGAGGGCCGAGAGGAGCTACTCCACATTCAAGGTCAGGAGGGGCAGCGGTGAGGAGATACCCCTCGTCCAAGGTAAGGAGCAGCGGCTGCGCTTTGCTGGAGCAGCCGTGAAGAAATACCCCACGTCCAAGGAAAGAGAAACCCAAGTAAGAAGGTAGGTGTTGCGAGAGGGCATCAGAGGGCAGACACACTGAAACCATAATCACAAGAAAGATGCAAGGCTGGCCAAACCCATCCCATTTCCAAATGCCTGATTCCGCTCTAGGGAAGCCAAGGATGTCTGGGCACCAGAATGTTCTTCCCAAATCCCATATGTAGAAAGTTAAAGCAAAGCCCCCTAAGACACCAAGTCTTGGGATACTGGAGACCTCTCATGTCTCACTCAAACTCCTCTCCCTGCCAAAATCCAGCTTAAATTAGGTCTTCCTGTACCATATACTCTAGTCTGTTTCCTTGTTTATCCAGCAAAGTATTGCATACTTTCCATGGGCTGGGCCATGGCAATAAAGAGGCCCTGCCCTGAAGAGCTTACAAATGCTGCAAATAACACTGAAAGAATCTTTTACGAAGTATCGCTGAAAGGGAAGAGTTCAGAATACCGAGCTGGAAAGACCTGGATTCTAAACCTGGTGATGCTGGAAAATTATTCCAGACCTCTGAGCTTCAAATTTCTCCCTGATAAAATGGGAGGACTGATATCTATAGATTGTATTGCTGTGAACATTGAAATGATGTGATACAGTGAGGGGCACAGGAAATGACTATACCTAGGAAACGGTACAAACTAACATGTAATTTTCAAACTAAAATATCCTCCCCTGTTCTGTAACCTGTAATATATCCACATTCCCCTGTTGACTTTCAGAGGCTCTCCTACCTGGTCCTAATGTCTCTAAATAAACTGTTAATTCCTCCCTTCCTGCTAGTGAGAACTCCCCACCGCCATGAAAGGATCCTACCAGGGATCCTCAGTAGGCAGCACTGTGTATCAGAAAGAGCAAAAAGGTCACAGTCAGTCAGACTGGTAAGCAAAACCCCCTGTACAACTTTGATCAGATTAACATCTTTGAGAATCTGTTTTCTCATCTGCAAGATAGATATCATCACCCTACCTCACAAGACTGAACAGCAAAACCAATTTAAAAATGGAAAAAGAATCTGAGAAAGTATTTCTCCAAAGAAGATATACAAATGGCCTAAAAGCACATGAAAAGATGCTCAACATCATCAGCCATCAGGGAAAAGCAAATCAAAACCATGAGATACCACATCACATCCACTAGAACGGTTAAAGTAAAAAAGACAGGCAATAACAAGTGCTGCTGAGGATGTGGAGAACCTGGACCCCTCACGCGTGACTGATGGGAATGTAAAATGGTGCTGTCACTTTGGAAAACAGTCTCATAGTTCCTCAAAAGGCCAAGTACTGAGTTACTATATGAGCCAGCAACCCTAGATATACACCCAAGAAAATAAAAAACACTATGTTCACACAAAAACTGGTACAAAAACATTCACAGCAGCATTATTCATGATAGTCAAAAGTCAAAACAACCAAAATGTCTCTCAGTTGATAACTGGATAAACTAAATGTGGTACAGCCATCAATAGAATATTATTCAGCTATGAAAAGGAGTGAAGTATTGATACATGCTACAACATGGACGAACCCTGAAAACAAGTCAAAAAGAATTCAGCCACAAAAGATCACATATTGCATGATTCCATTTATATGAATTGTAAATCTATGGAAACAGAAAGTAGATTAGTGGTTGTGTAGAGCTAGAGAGCGTAAAGAGAAGTGGAGAATGACTGATAACGGGTATGAGGTTTCTTTATGGGGCGATGTTCTAAAATTGTGGTAAGAGCAGCACAATTCTTGTGAATATACTATAAACCACAAAATTACACACTTTAAATGAGTAAACTATGTGGTATGTAAATTACTCAATAAAGCTGTTCTATTAAAAAGTGTAAGGAACTGAGCATATTGCCCGCCATGTACTGTGTATGTGTATGAAGTCACTCAGTCCTGTCCAACTCTTTGTGACCCCATGGACTGTAGCCCGCCAGACTCCTTCTGTCCATGGGATTCTCCAGGCAAGAATACTGGAGTGGGTTGCCATTTTAAGGTGCAATACAAATTTATTCTTGTGCCCTTTCCTCCTCTTTTTAAAAAATTTATGTATTTATTTACCATATTTATTTTTGGTTACACTAGGCCTTTGTTGCTGTTTGTGGGCTTTCTCTAGTTGCGGCGAGCAGTGGCTATTCCTCCTTGTAGTGCTCAGGCTTCTCACTGTGGCAGCCTCTCTTGTTGCAGGGCACAGGCTCTAGGGTATACGGGCTTCAGCAGTCGTAGCACATGTGCTCAGCAGTTGCAGCTCACAGGCTCTAGAGCACGGGCTCAGTAGTTGTGGCGCACAGGCTTAGTTGTTCCACGGCATGTAGGATCTTCTCAGAACAGGGATCGAACCCATGTCTCCTGCACTGCAGGTGGATTCTTAACTACTGTACCACCGGTGCAGCCCCCTTTCCTCTTTCTGATGCCACTCTAACCACGGCCAGAACCACCTCTTATGGTAACACTGTAGGACAGGTAAGGCTCATTGCAGAGAGCCCATTTTATACTTAGTGGAGGATCACAGGTGAGTTCTGAAGGCTAATATCCCAGGACTAAGAGTCGTGTGTGTGTGTTTAAAACTCGGAGTAATAAGAAAATAATGGCCTCCATTTACTGAGCACTTACTATGTGCCAGGTACTGTGTGAGGAACTTGACAACTATTTTCCTTGAAAGAATCACACTAGGCTGTCATTATTCTCATTTAGTAAAAGAAGTTGGCACTTAGAGAGGTTATGTAGCCTATTTCTGCTCATGGTGGCAGTCAATAACCAAGCTAGTTTGTTTACCTCCAAGGCTTTTACTCTGTTCTCTATGTGATACCACAGCTTCACTATTTCTTCCTTTTGTTTATCTACGTTTTATCCATTCTTTACAACTCAAGAAGTCTGATTTTCACTGATCTCCCTCTCCTCTCTGCCTTCTAGTATTGTGCAGTCCACATCAAATTGGTTAACATTTTCTCTTACATAATCTTTTGTATTTTCAGACTGTTTCATGCATACACTCTTGAGCATTGCAGGTGTTCCATAAATACGTCTCTCCAAATAGAAAAGAAGATCTTGAAAGACCCTGTGTCTTACAGATCTCTTTGCCCTTCATCTAGAGAATGGTCATCTAGGCTGGTCTATGGCTGGAGGGCTAGACTCCACTTAAAAATGGTTCTCACAAACACCATGCTCCCTGCCCATAGACTAGAAGATTTCTCCTTAAGAACAGGACCCTGTTTACCTCATTATACCTAATCATAGTGTAACATGAGACCCAACACATAGCTGCTGCTGCTGCTGCTAAGTCGCTTCAGTCATGTCCGATTCTGTGCGACCCCATAGACAGCAGCCCACCAGGCTCCCCCGTCCCTGGGATTCTCTAGGCAAGAACACTGGAGTGGGTTGCCATTTCCTTCTCCAATGCATGAAAGTGAAAAGTGAAAGGGAAGTCGCTCAGTCATGTCTGACTCTTAGCGATCCCATGGACTGCAGCCCACCAGGCTCATCTGTCCATGGGATTTTCCAGATAAGAGTACTGGAGTGGGGTGCCATTGCCTTGGCTGCAACACATAGCAGAAGCTCAGAAAGGTTTGATGAATTAAAGAGAAGACTGAGCTAGCACTTACTCTACTGGAGACACGTCAAGGGCAGCCTTCCCATAGAGGGACCCCCAAGCCCATCTTCTCTCATCCCAAGGAAGAGAAGGGGGAGAGCAGGAAGGTTGGCCTGGAACCTTAAGATGAAAGGTTGCTGACTCTGCCTGTGACCCCAGACAGTCAGTGTGGCATCTTCTCTGGCCTAGGACATTCATCTGACCACAGACTCAGGTAGAGCTTTCCAGAGCCCACGTCTCACCTGCACATAACCAAAATCTAATCATGGGCAAACTCTTAGGAATCTGTTACTGTTATGTTATACTGTTAGCTAGAGACCCACCATGGAGAAGGAAATGGCAACCCACTCCAGTGTTCTAGCCTGGAGAATCCCAGGGATGGGGAAGCATGGGGGGCTACCATCTCTGGGGTCACACAGAATCAGACATGACTGAAGTGACTTAGCAGCAGCAGCAGCAGAGACCCACCAACACTTCCACCACTTCCCATCTCTCCTAATCCTCCCTGGTATCCAGAGCCCTGTGATTTGTCCTATAATTACCCTGGGCTCACCATCTCCCATCCCCCTGCCCCTACGCTGATCCTGACCAAAGCAGAGTTCTTCCAGGTCTGGGGCTCCTCTGGGCAGGGCCGCAATACAAGGAAGGAGCCTGTCCCCTTTGCCAGCTGTGCTACTCAGTTGGCCAAACTTGGTCCCTCTGTGCTCCTCATCTCTACACCTGCTTGCCTTTCTTCTGCCTTTTCTTCAAGATGCTAAAAACTTGCAATAAAAAACAAATACAAAATGCTGTAATTAATAGCCAATTCCAAGCCAACCCAGCATCTCTACTAATAAACCTCAACACTTGCAAAAAGAACAATAAATTCTGCACCTCTCTGATTCTGGGGTGGTCTCTTATATACACTCGGTGTGTGTGTATGTATGTGGGTAAGTGTGTCTACATATATATTTATTTCCCTTTATTTCCCATCCAGGGAGGGGCAGAATAATGAACTGCGTGCGTCAGGGAAGATGAATCTGAGATACTAGGGAGCAGTGCAGTAAAAAGATTAAAGTGTTATTATTGTTGGTTTTTTTTTCCCCCATGGTCCATTGTGACAGCTCGACCGTCATCTGTAAAAAATGTCTCGGCGAGAGATAATCATCGGAAACTCAATAAAGCGTCAGGGGGAGCCTCAGCCCCCATCAATCACTGGGTGCCTGGAAAATTTCAGCTCTCTGTCTCCCTTCCTGCTATCCATATAAATGTCTCTAATATATTTTGTGTGGTGTGTGGGACCCACCCCTGATTTGGAACTTTTGATGAAAAAATATTTATATACAAAATATGTAAATCAGTTAAAAATCACAAGACTATAGTTCTTTGCCACCCCATCCCATTTTTGCCTTATTTTTATAAATGCATCAAATTTATTATTTTTAATAAAACATGTCAACTAGTCTATCTCCTCCTAGTCAAACATATATATAGATCTGGAGGGCTAAAAGGATGGAAACAATTAACCTAACTAGCTGCTATACTTAATCCTGAAGTTGGCCAAAAGGCCTAAAGGATAGATAGTGCATTGTCCATTCAAGTGATTCTACAGGGGGTGACACTGCTGAGAAATGACATGTAGAACCACTGGTGCTGAAGGTGTGACAAGGCTCTGACAATGAGGAGGAAGAGGCAGGGACATTATTAAAAATAATAACTTGCCCAAATAGCTTTTGGCCTGGCAGATTCCCAAATTTTCCAAGACTTGGGACAAGTCAGAGGTTTTGAGCCAAGTGTGGGGCACATATTGGCTGACATGGGTGCTGGGTTCTCTGGAGAGCATGAGATGGTTCTGCTGGTATTTGACATCATCTCTCTGCCTCAGTTTCCCTCATTCTAGGAATGAAACTACGTCACAGGGTTGCTGAGGGCATGCAATAAATTAAGTACCAATAAACGTAACCTGCTGCTGCAGCTATTATCATCACATCTTATCACCATCACTTTCCCCCTGCTTCTCCACTGTGGAAGGAGTCAGTTCCTGTAGCACCCTCTCCTCTAGGACCTGCAAGGCTCCTCTCTGCCTAAGAGATTAAGTCCAAGCATCTGGATCTGGCCCCAGCCTACTCACTTTAAAGCAGCACCTTTATTGCTCATTACCCTCTAAAATGAATATTCTGCTGTATGGATGCTTCACCCTAACAAATTTACTCGCTGCCCCGAAATATATTTTTTCCATTTCCCACCTCTGAAAATTCTGGACATAACATAGGCCCTTCTCTGAAAAAGTGAAAGTGAAAGTTGCTCAGTCATGTCCGACTCTTTGCGACCCCATGGACTATACAGTCCACAGAATTCTCCAGGCCAGAATACTGGAGTGGGTAGCTGTTCCCTTCTCCAGGGGATCTTCCCAACCCAGAGATAGAACCCAGGTTTCCCACACTGCAGTGGATTCTTTACTAGCTGAGCCACCAGGGAAGCTCATACCCTTCTCTGATTACACACAATTTATACTCAGTTGCTATAAAACTCAGTTGCTCTATAAAACCTTCTTATACTTCAAGGCTCAAATACCATTTTATTTCCTGAAGCTTCAGATAGATTCTCTTCTTTGAGCTCTGCTAGTCCTTGTTATCAGCATCTTTGACTGGACCCTTGTTAAACATAGTCTTGGTCATGTCATCAATCTTTATTATTATTATTGCCAGCACCTTGTATGTGTATGATACCTTGTATTTTCTCAAGTATTTAATAAGTATTTTAATTTGATCTTCGTAATAAGCCTATGGTATAGAATATATTATTCTCTACAGAAGAGAAAATCAAGGCTCAGAGAGATAAAGAGAATTGCCCAAGGTCACACCGGTGATGGCCAAGCCATTCCTTGAACTTGAAGATAATGTTTGGCTCTTCACAGATAACAGTTTGCTACCGCTGAAGGCTGTGGTAGAGACACTGAAGCACTGGAAGGCTGTGTCAGAGACACTGAATGAAGTTTTATAAGAGTATGATGATGATAATGATGATGATATAAAAACAGAAATTTACATTAATGGAATCCCTTCTATGTTCTAGGTTTTAGGCTAAGGATAAACATACTACTTCTAACTCTCCCACTAATGTTTATTTTACATATAAGGAGACAGAGCCTCTAAGAGGTACAGAAAATTGCCCTAGGTGTCACAGCTATTAAGTGTTCTGTACACCCATAATACCATGCTTAAGCACACAGACTCTCTAGGAATGAAACTTCAAGTGAAAAAAAGAGTCTCTTCCAAGGAGAAGGTCCAGATGAATTTTTTTAAAGCAGTTCAAGCACAAATAGCCTAGATCATCTACTCAAAGAGTGCGAGCCTGTTAGAAATGCAAAATTTCAGGTCCAACCCCAGACACACTGAATTAAAATCTCAGGATCTGGGAATGGGGCAGGAATCTGTGTTTTTGACAAGCTACATCTGTGATGTAAAAAATCTTATTCTCTATAGATGAGAAAATCAGGGCTCAGAGAGATAGAGAATTGCCCAAGGTCACACAGGTGATGGCCAAGCCACTCTTTGGACTCTGAGATAGGTGATTCTTATGTCCTTACTGCTAAGTCACTTCAGTCGTGTCCGACTCTGTGCGACCCCACAGACGGCAGCCCACCAGGCTCCCGCGTCCCTGGGATTCTCCAGGCAAGAACACCGGAGTGGGTTGCCATTTCCTTTTCCAATGCGTGAAAGTGAGAAGTGAAAGTGAAGTTGCTCAGTCGAGTCCGACTCTTAGCGACCCCATGGACTGCAGCCTACCAGGCTCCTCCGTCCATGGGATTTTCCAGGCAAGAGTACTGGAGTGGGGTGCCATTGCCTTCTCCGTTATGTCCTTGGGACCATTATTATTCCCATTTGAGTTTGTCTCCAAGGGCACAGATTCTCTCTGCTGTGCCTGGGTAGGCCTGGGCATGCAGTGGGTGCTGGGTGTTAACTTATATTGAATAGATGAGCTAAGGTAAGACTACTCCTTAGCAATGTCCTGGGGAGAGGGAAAAATATTATCAAGAGCAGTTCCATTACCGCCAGTGGGGACTCCTAGCCATCCCCTGAACTCCAGGGCACTTGTCCACTGGTTTGTGATGTGCCAGCTTGCATCGTCCTGTCCCCCATCTGAAGACACAGAGATGGGGAGGTCAGCTGGAGCAGGCCAGGACCTGCAGCCCTTGGAGCTATGGGAAGAGGGCCACCCGGGCTGGGGGTGGGGTTAGGGTTGGCCTTGGCAGGTCCAGTGGGGCAAAGCAGGCCCCTATCCCAGGAAGGGCCCTGTGCCAACCCAGCTTCTGCACAACTCATCTTTATTCAGCCGCCACTTGGAGCTGAGAAGAGAAGCTGATTTATAGCCTGCTCTGGCTACGTTTCTGCCGTGTTTTATTGTTTTAATTGTGTATATGAGAGGCGCTCAGAGTGCTCGCGTGCATTTCTGACAGCCCCAGACACCCAAGGTTTATAACAGTTACTTACAAGCAGCCAGGGGCATCCCTGACTGGGTGACTTGTTTACTGTTACCACTAATTTACTGCCTCCTCCACCTGAGGATTGGGGCCCACACCCAGCAGCCAGCTACAAGTGGGACTCTCCTAGAGTGGGGCTCAAGGCACTGCATAGAATGTGGTCAGGATCAGGGGATGAAGTGGTAGAGAAGCAGCCGTGATCTCCAAGCTCCCCTCCATGTGTCCCCTCTGTGCCTTTGCTCAAGCGTGATCCCTGCTTAGAATATCTTTTCTTTTTTTTCTCCTCTATCCACTATCCAAAGCCTGGCTCAAATCCTACTTCAAAGTACATTACTTGCTCTGAAGATAAGCCTAAAGTTTCTAGAACCTTGGAAATCACATGGCTGACAGGAACCTGGAAGCAATATAATCTAATGACCCTTTACAGAATCCCTGATGGGCGGCCAGCCAGCCTCTGTCAGTACTTCGTGAGTGGTGAGTTGCTCAGTACCTCTATGGCAAATTTCCTGCCTTTCATTGAGCCCAAGACCCAACTCCACAGAGAAGTTCTTCATCATATGCTACTGTGCTTTACATGTGATTATTTCTAGTCATTCAAACAACTCTTTAGGATGGGTATTGTCATCCCTATGTTATAGATGAGAAAACCAAAATTCAAGTGGCTTAAGGTCACACGACTGGTGACAGAGCTTAAGTGAACCATAACTTCCTGGCTCTGAAGCCTCACTGTGCCTCTGAAGATGACATTCCGAGAGCTGAAGAGAACAGAATAGTCAGCCAATGAGGCCAACAGCCTTATTGCACCAACACCGGCACCAACAGCCCTGCTCTCTACCCTGAAACACCAACACTGACAAGAGTGGAAGACACTGTAACATGCCAGCTGAGCAGGCTTCTTGCTAGAGAAATACCAAACAGGAGAAGCAGTTCACCAGGAATGGTGAATGAGGCAGCTGATAGCAAAGCCTCAGCAACAAAGAGGTTTCTTTTCTCTCTAGGCTCTGCCCATTCTGAGCAGGCAGGACAGACATAGAGCACCTCTCTGAGAGAAGAAAACCAGGCAACTTCTCCAATACCTTTCAGTCTTCTTGCCTGGATCCTCATTCCTCCTCCCCACATCTTAAATGCTGGTATCCTGAGTGAGGGACTTGTCCTTCTATCCCTTCACTTTAACTCCTTTCCTCAAGCAGTTTCAGTCACATTCATTATTTTAACTACCAAGCAAATGCTGCCAGATGTCTTTGAACTGCAGACCCACTCATCCAATGGTTCATCCAAAGCAGAAACCAAGGTGACAGGTGCCTCCTTTTCCATCAATTCCCACATTCCACAGAGTACTCAATATCCTCCTTTTTCAAATATCTATTTCTCTCCACTCCCAAATATTTCTTTTAGAAATCTCCAGAAGTGAGAAGTGCATTTTGAGGGAGAGGAGCATGGTTTCTCATCCAGTTCTCAAAGGGATCAAAACATTAAGAGCCATCGCTAACCTCTCCTCTCCAATTCATCCCCATCCCATGAGAATGGTCCATCTAAACTGCTCATGTAAACTGAGCATTCCTCTACTTGAAATCCTTCAATGGCCTTTAGAAAACACTATGAGCTCCCTAGAATTGCCTTACAGGGTCCTTCCCACGTAGAACCCTGCCTCCCCCTATGGTCTTACTTCTAGCTGTTCTAAGTACCGTGGCAGATGATTCCACTGCTATCACTTAGCCCTTATCTCTGCATGTGTTGTTCCTTCTGCCTGGAAAGTCCATCCCGCTTAGCCTGCCTGGCAGTCTCTGACTCAACTTTAAGACTCAATTCAAAGTCACTTACCCTGTGACACTTCCCAGACACCAGTCTGCCCTCAGGAAAAGGGCATCACTACCTATACAAGTGCTACCTATATCCTTTGTACATCTATCTACCTTTGCATTTATCATTCTGCACTGTGATGCCTGTTCATAGGTCTATCTTATTACTTGACTGAGAGAGCAGATCATATATACTGAGGGACTAGATCATATATATTCCTTTTAATTTATTCCCAGCATCTGGCAGAGTGCCTGGCACTCAGGAAGTACATGCTCAATTATAAATGAACCAAATTAATAAGCAGTTGTAACTGTAGAATACTTTATGATTCACACATCACATCTCTTCAACTTCACAATAATACTGAAAAAGTAGACAAGGGATATATTACAGGGGTTTAGGGAGGTCTTGCCAAAGTCAAACTGTAACTCAACACTTCCCTTCAGTACTGACCACAGGCTGAGCCCCACAGAAATATCTATTAGAAACTTAGTGAACTAGATGGCACTGACTCTATGCTCCAATAATGAAGAACTTTCCTATGAATTTGCCTACACACACTCTGGGCAAGGGGCTTGTAACTCTTTTCCTTAACCTCCTCACATACCCCCAGGTCAGGTAGTTTCCCATGAAAAAGTCAATCCAATCAAAAAAAAGAAAAAAACCAAACACCAAGACTCTTTTGTTTTTGTCTACTTCCTCAGTGAAAATGACCCTGAGTTGGGTACAGTGACTTGCATACAGTGGGCAATCAATAAATACTGGTTGAATGGATGAATGAATGATATATTTCTAAATGGGAAAAGGAAAGAAAAGTATGTTTATCAAGGAGCTAAAGGCTTAGGCTAGTAAGGAGAGGAGAACTCTGAGATGATTATAAAGGACCATCACTCTCCAGGTTCCGAGTCAGAAAGCAGAGCACATGAAGTCCAAGTGCAGAGTACATCCACACTGACACACCAGGGAAAATCAGGAGGAACTGCCAGAAAACCATGGCCAGCAAAGGCAGCCTGGAATTCAAAGTAGAGAAAAAGCTATGAGTTAGATCTTTCAAGCCACAGAGCAGTGAACTTATGAATGACTGTTGATAGTTATTGCTTAAATCTAGAATTTATTTATATTTAATGGTTCTGAAACACTTAGGTGATTACTGGGCACTAGTGTGGGTTTGCTAGGGATAATACAAAACCATGCCAGAATAACCTAACATCTTGCTGGGCAAGGATTCCTATGCAACAAATTAAGACAAATGTTAAACATGTTTTTATTTCAGCAATAAATCTGAGAGAATCTCCTACAATTTTGTGGACAAGATGGGAGAAATGGAGGCTAGAAAAGAAAGAAGTTTGGAGGATCTACAATTCTGACTGTTGAATAATGCTTCTAAATTGTCTTGATCATGAATGAGTTCCAGGGCTCTGTACTTAATAGAGTCCTTATAAACACTGTAATCAAAGACTGGCACATGAAGTGCATGATGGCAGGGACCTTGCTTGTCTAACAGTGCTGAGACCAGTCCCTGCTAGATAGGAAAATAATCAATACAATTTTTAAAATTACTTTTGAATAAGTAAATGAGTCCATAGAAAGCCTATTCACTAAATTTTCAGATCATATAAATTAAGAAATAGTTAATATTTTGGTCTGCATTTCATGAGAGATATATTAGTCTGTTCCAATATTTCTGTTGCCTACCTACCTAGAATGTAGGCTGGCTAGCACAAGAGTTAAAAAAATTCAAAGGAGGTTGATTAAAAAGGCAAAGAAAGAGAAGGAAGCAAGGAAGGAAGGGAAGTAGGGAGGAAGGATAGGAGAGAGGATGGGAGGGAGGGAAGAAGGAAAGGAGAAAGGAAGGAGAGAAAAAAGAAAATATCTAAAACAAAGTTGGCAAACTACAGCCTATGGGCCAAATCCAGCCTGCTGCCAACTTCTGTAAATAAAGTTTTATTGGAACACATCCATGTACACTCATTTGTGTATTATGTTCTATGCTACAATGGCCAAGCTAAATAGCCACAACTGAGACCAACTGGCCCACAAAGCTTTAAAATGGTTACTATCTGGCACTTGTCAGAAAAAGTGTGCTGCCACTGATCTAGAATGCTGAATATGAGCATCAACCTGGAAAGCTGAACACAAAGGTGCATGCATGCTCAGCCGCTTCAGTAGTGTCTGACTCTTGTGACCTATGGACTGTAGCCTGCCAGGCTCCTCTGTCCATGGCATTC
Organism: Bubalus kerabau; assembly: GCF_029407905.1. NCBI lineage: Eukaryota > Metazoa > Chordata > Mammalia > Artiodactyla > Bovidae > Bubalus > Bubalus kerabau. The sequence goes on from NC_073638.1 coordinate 52,589,429, forward strand.
TCCAGGAAAGAATACTGGAGCAGGTTGCCATGCCGTCCTTCAGGGGATCTCCCTGACCCAGGGATCGAAGTCGTCTCTTGCAACTCCTACACTGCAGGTAGATTCTTTATCCACTGAGCCACCTGGGAAGCCCCAGAACATAAAGGTTCAAAACTTGAAATGCAGGGGTGGGGACCGGTGTGACAGTAGAGGCAGGACTAGATGGCTTCACAGTACTGAGATTCTGTGAAATCAAAAATGCTTACTGGGCGGTGTTTGGATCCCAAGAGCAGATGAAAAGGCCCCTGAATAGTTCCTTCCTTTCTACCTGGCCCTGCCCCTCAGCAAATGCTCCTCCTTGCTTTTTGATGAAAGCACCGGAACAGAAGATAGAGCTGAGGGTAGCAATGCTGCATCTGAGTGAATGGTAGACAGCCTTTAAGCTGAGTTCCCACATATCAGGCTGCAAATATAGGGCAAGTCTGGCACTCATGAAATTCTCCTCGACTGCAAACAAAATGAATATAAGTCCCCCAGCTCAGTGAGGAATGCAAGGTGGCATAGGTCACAGCCTGCACATAGAACTGTCAGCTCACGAGGAAAGAAAAGACATATGAGCAGATCAGAGTTCAAATAACCATATAAAGGGCTAAGATTTAGAGAACATTCAAAGGAGCAGCAGAGAACAGGTTGCAGAGAAGGCTCTGTGGAGGATCGGGCTACAGCAAGGGAGCTTGACAGAGAAGGAGCAGGTTCAGAGGTGGAGAGGCAGGGGAGGGCAACTTCACACTTCACCTGGGTAGCAATGCTCTGCTGCTTTTGACATTTTTCTCATGCTACTGATATGAGAAACCTTGCTGGGGCAGCAATGACACCTCCGCCCTAGGCTACCACACACCCACGTCAGTCTGGCAGCCTTGCTGACGGTTCTGAGGGCTGAGCATACTTCTCCCATCTGCTGAACCTCCCCTCAGGTCAATGTTCTGACCCTCGAACAGTCAGCAAGGCTGTCTCTCCTGGCATCATTGAAAACTCTAAAGCAGCCTCAGCTTAGCTGTCCTGTTGCCGGAAAGTGAGGGGAATCTCAGGCTCTGTGAGTAAGCCAGGATACTGGGTGGGCGGCGGAGTCAATCTGGACAAGCAAAGCTCAAGCGTAAAATATTCATCTCTGTCTGCAGTCAAATCAACCTGCCCTCTTCTCAATTCCACTTTCGAAAAACTACTCACCAGAGGCAATTCAGACTAACTTGCCCAGGTACCTTCCAACAGCTGTGACCAAGCCCTGGTAAATGTGCACATTGGCTCCTTCCTCTGGAGAAGTCCAAGCAATCACCCACACAATACCCCAGCACGGCAATGATGACCACTCCATTTTACAAGCACAGACATCAAGGGACAGAGGAGGTCCACTCTTTGTCCTGGATCACTGAGTAAGTCGAGGGGCTAGTGCTAGAGAGAGGACTATATTCCACATACAGGAGGGGGAGAAAAAATAGTATTCAGGGTAGTGTGGAGGGACTTGTGAGGCTAAGGGAACCAGTAAAGCTGGTTTCTAGTCCTGGGGCAGGGCTAGGGAAGGCTAAGTCCGCAGGAAGTAGAGGAAGAATAAACCCACATTCCACACAGTTGCCTTAATTATCTTACGGAAACCTGCTTCATTGTCCACTCATCTGAGACGCCACAGGTTGAGGCACTTTTGGCAGAACACCAGTTAAAAGGTTTTCCTACCCCTCTCCTCAGTTACGAAATCAGGCCTCTATTTTATTCCTTAAGACCTGAAGTGACATAAATTACAGAGCCAGAGGGGGCTGTGAAGGGGATCTGCCCCAAGCCTTTGGGTTATCCATGAGTCCCCAGACGATGAGCGACTTGTAGGCTCTCACCTGAGTTGCTGGTAGAACTGGCACGGAGAACGGCTGCTGGAAGCCGCAGGGAGGAGGGCCCGCAGAACAGCACAGTAGTCCACACTTACCTTCTAAAGAATGGATTCCCTGATCCTTGGCGGTCTTGTATACACTGCTAAAATCGTCCCCAAGGTTTGGGTCAGCACCAGCGGCAAGCAGGACCTGCACCACACTGGAAGAAATCAGACAGACATAAGTGTCACAAACAGGAAAGGTCCAGGAAGTAAAGACTAATTCTGAGGCATGTTTAGGGACTGGCTCTGCCTCTGTTCACCTGAGTGGTACAGTGGAAAGAACATGAACTTTACAAGTATCGAACACAAGGGTAGCAAAGTTGGCTCTGATATGTTACTGGCTGCGAGGCGCTGGACAAGTTATCTAACACTTCCCTAAGGCTCAGGATCCACAACTATAAAATATGAAGTGTTTTTATTCAACAACTACTTATCAAATGCTTACTATGTTCAAGTCACTGTTCTAGGTGCTAGGGTCCATGACCTCAGGGAGCTTACAGCCTCTTCAGAGAAGGACAACAATTTACCATAAAATTCTAGCAAAGTGTGATGGAGGCTATGATGGGAAAAGTACCATGTATGGTAGGAAACCAAGGGAGGGGATCAAGAAAGGCATCCGAGGGAATGTGATATTAAAGACCTGAAAGGCTGAATAACCAGATCCAGGTTGGTGAAGTGGGAGGACCCAATGCATTCACAAATCCTGGGAGGCAAAAAAGCACGAAGTTTCATCTGAAGAAAGTGGACCTGGAGCAGAGGGTGTAAGGGGAAGAGAAGTGGGAGATGAGGTAAGCCACTGAAGGGCTTAAAGGGGAAGTGACATGGCAACACAAGCTTTTCCTCCCCACTTACACATGTATACACACACACACACACAGTACAAATCATATTGAAATACTAAATTGAAAAATGAAAGTCTCTTACAGCCATCTCCTCAATCTAAATTCCAGGAGTAATTACTATTTATAGTTTGGTGTGTTCTCTTCTAAATCTTTGCTATTAGAAGAATCACTCCTATAGCCATGTGAGAATGAACTGAAGGGAGAAGAGAGGCAGGAGGCTCCACAGTGAGATCAGATTGCTGCTGCTGCTGCTAAGTCACTTCAGTCGTGTCCGACTCTGTGCGACCCCATAGACGACAGCCCACCAGGCTTCCCCGTTCCTGGGATTCTCCAGGCAAGAACATTGGAGTGGGTTGCCATTTCCTTCTCCAATGCATGAAAGTGAAAAGTGAAAGGAAAGTCGCTCAGTCGTGTCCGACTCTAGCGACCCCACGGACTGCAGCCTACCAGGCTCCTCCGTCCATGGGATTTTCCAGGCAAAAGTACTGGAGTGGGGTGCCATTGCCTTCTCCAGAGATCAGATTAGGTGAATTTATAAAGCACCAACCACAGTGCTTGACCCAGGAAGTGCTCTTTATATGTTAGCTTCCCTTGTCTTACGTGATGTTCCTGCTAATACTTCCCCCCACTTTTTTTTCTAACAAAAAAGGTTCATGTCCACTATAAGAAATTTAGAAGATACAGCTAATCAAAAATAAAAAACTGTTTTAGAATATATAACATCTTTCCAGTTTTTTCCAACATATGCACATTTTTATTTAAAAAAAAAAGGGGTCATATATAAGTTCTCCCTAAATACATACATACCTCTTCCATTTACTATATATTTGTCTATGACATTGTTTTTAATGACTGCACAGTATTCTACCATAAGGCTTGTCTATACTTCATGGAGAAGGAAATGGCAACCCACTCCAGTGTTCTTGCCTGGAGAATCCCAGGGACGGGGGAGCCTGGTGGGCTGCTGTCTATGGGGTCGCACAGAGTCAGACACGACTGAAGCGACTTAGCAGCAGCATACTTCATTTAGCCAATCTCCAACTATAAAATAATTATTTTTAATATTTCTATAACAATTTCCTTTGAATAAATTCCTAAGAAATGAATTTCTAGATCAAACCTATAAACATTTTTAAGGTTTTTGATAAATGTTACTAAATTGCCTTTCAGAAAGAATGTGATTTTTATTTCTACTATCAAAAGAAGAAGGATGAGAGTAACCATTGTGCCTTCCTTTCATCATAATGTGAGTGAGTGACTGAAGGTCACTCAGTCGTGTCTGATTCTTTGCAATAGTCCATGAAATTCTCCAGGCCAGAATGTGGGTAGCTTTTCCCTTCTCCAAGGGATGTTCCCAACCCAGGAATTGAACCCAGGTCTCTGCATTGCAGGTGGATTCTTTACCAACTGAAGCCACAAGGGGAGCCCAAGAATACTGGAGTGGGTAGCCTATCCATTCTCTAGCAGATCTTCCCGATCCAGGAATCAAACCAGGGCAGCCTGCAATGCAGGCGAATTCTTTACTAACTGAGTCATGAGGGGAGCCCTTTCATCAAATAGGGCATTTTTTTCTTTTTAATAGTGTGTTAATCTGGACACAGAAAATGTGTTAGACAGAAAATGGAATCACATCACTGTTTCAGTTTGCATTTCTTTGATTACTAGTGAAGCTGGACTTTAAAAAAAATCTTTAGCAATCAGTTGTGTTTCTTTTTTCATGAATTATAATAATCAATTGTGTTTTTATTCTCATGAATAATGTCCTTTGCCTATTTTTCTTTTAGTATGTTCATCTTTTGCTCACTGGACTTCAAAACTATTAATGCTTTTGAAGGCATAAATTGCAAGCATTAAAAAAAATTATGCTAGGGAATTCCCTGGTGATCCAGTGGTTAGGATTTGGTACTTTCACTACCAGGGTCTGGGTTTAATCCCTGGTCAGAGAACTAAGATCCTACAAGTCATGTGGTGACATGTAGCCAAAAATAAATATATAAAAATTTAAAAATTACTCTAATTATTGTAACTATTAAAAAGCCAAACTAATTTTAGATTCTCTCTGTTGTTAAGTTTTTCAGTATCTGTAGTCAGTAGTGTTGTTGGTTTTCCCTGTATTAACTGGTTTGAATTTCATAACCTTCAACAGGCACAGGACCTGGCCCATTTATCTGCTGAATGGATGAATGAATTTCAGTAACTCCCATGCACACACACACACACACAGTCCTCATAGATAAGTAACATGGTCAAGTCAGTCTCCTGACTCTAATACCCCTCACCTAAAAAGATTTTAAGAATTATCTTTTATAGGTAATTTATCCAGGCTATGAATTATGATCCTAAAGAGAAATGAGAAGGGTCTCAAAGCAGCTAAAATCCACATCTAAAAGTCAGATATGTAATTCACAGCAGACACTGTCAGGTTTTTAGTTGGAGACTATTTGCCTATCAGTTCAGTTCAGTCGCTCAGTCGTGTCCAACTCTCTGCGACCCCATGGACTGCAGCACACCAGGCTTCCCTGTCCATCACCAACTCCCGGAGCTTACTCAAACTAAAGTTCATCAAGTCAGTGATGCCATCCAACCATCTCATCCTCTGTTGTCCCCTTCTCCTCCTGCCTTCAACCTTTCCTAGCATCAGGGTCTTTTCAAATGAGTCAGTTCTTCCCATCAGGTGGCCAAAGTATTGGAGTTTCAGCTTCAGCATCAGTCCTTCCAATGAATATTCAGGACTGATCTCCTTTAGAATGGACTGGTTGGATCTCCTTGCAGTCCAAGGACTCTCAAGAGTCTTCTCCAACACCACAGTTCAAAAGTGTCAATTCTTCGGTGCTCAGCTTTCTTTACAATCCAACTCTCATATCCATACATGACTACTGGGAAAACCATAGCTTTGACTAGACAGACCTTTGTTGGCAAAGTAGTGTCTCTGCATTTTAATTTGCTGTCTAGGTTGGTCATAGCTTTTCTTCCAAGGAGCAACGATCTTTTAATTTTATGGCTGCAGTCACCATCTGCAGTGATTTTGGAGGCCAAGAAAATAATATCTGTCACTGTTTCTATTGTTTCCCCGTCTATTTTACATGAAGTGACGGGACTGGATGCCATGATCTTAGTTTTCTGAATGTTGAGTTTTAAGCCAACTTTTTCACTCTGCTTTTCACTTTCATCAAGAGGCTCTTTAGTTCTTCTTCACTTTCCGCCATTAGTGTGGTGTTATCTGCATATCTGAGGTTATTGATATTTCTCCCAGCAATCTTGATTCCAGCTTGTGCTTCATCCAGCTCTGCATTTCACATGATGTACTCTGCATATAAGTTAAATATGCAGGGTGACAATATACAGCCTTGATGTACTCCTTTCCCGATTTGGAACCAGTCTGCTGCTCCATGTCCAGTTCTAACTGTTGCTTCTTGACCTGAATACAGATTTCTCAGGAGCTAAGTGCAGTAGTCTGGTATTCCCATCTCTTTCAGAATTTTCCAGTTTGTTGTGATCCACACAATTAAAGGCTTTGGTGTAATCAATAAAGCAGAAGCAGATGTTTTTTCTGGAACTCTCTTGCTTTTTTGATGATCCAATGGATGTTGGCAATTTGATCTCTGGTTCCTCTGCCTTTTCTAAATCCAGCTTGAATATCTGGAAGTTCTCAGTTCACGTACTGTTGAATCCTAGCTTGGAGAATTTTGAGCATTACTTTACTAGCGTGTGAGATGAGTACAACTGTGTGGCATTCTTTGGCATTGCCTTTCTTTGGGATTGGAATGAAAACTGACCTTTTCCAGTCCTGAGGCCACTGCTGAGTTTTCTATATTTGCTGACATATTGAGTGCAGCATTTTCACAGCATCATCTTTTAGGATTTGAAATAGCTCAACTGGAATTCTATGACCTCTACTAGCTTTGTTCATAGTGATACTTCCTAAGGTCCATTTGACTTTGCATTCCAGGATGTCTGGCTCTAGGTGAGTGATCACACCATCATGGTTATCTGGGTCATGAAGATCTTTTTTGTATAGTTCTTCTGTGTATTCTTGCTACCTCTTCCACTTCTGTTAGGTCCTTACCATTTCTATCTTTTATTGTAATTTAGTTATATAGTTTACAAATAATTTGGAAAGGACTGTCATTAGTCTTCCTGTTTCCCAGAAGATGAAAAGTTAAGAGGGTTCAAAAAGGCTGTTAGAGATGGGCAAACTGACTGCAGGCAGTGAGAAAAATATCTCATGGCAAAGGATGCAGTATGGCACGGTGGTTATAATGTTGGCTTTAAAATCTGAGACCACGGTACAGATGGGCTTCTCTGGGGAAAATGGAGAAGAATCTGCTTGCCAATGCAGGGGACATTGGTTCGATCCCTGGTCTCAGAAGATTCCACATGCCTCGGAGCAACTGAAGCCTGTGCACCACAACTATGAGCCCACTTGCTGAAATTACCGAGACCAAATTCTACAACTACCGAAGCCTGTGCATCTAGAGCCCATGCTCCACAATAAGAGAAACCACTGCAAAGAGAAACCCGTGCACAGCAATGCAACGCAACGAAGAGCAGCCCCTGCTCACCGCAACTAGAGAAAGCCCATGCAGAGCAACAAATACCCAGTGCAACCAAAAATAAATCAATAAATAAATTTTAAAAAATCTGAGTCAATATGAACATCAAAATGAATAATGACATTAACGGACTATCACCCATTGTACACTAAGATTCCCAGAGTCCACACAGTCAATGGGTGGCGGGGGGAGGGAAAGCTCTTTTTTTTTTTACTGTAGAATGACAACTAGTAAATGTAGAACAAATGATGAAATGAGAAAATCACTCTGGTCTATGGCCATACCACCCTGAACTCGCCCGATCTCGTCTGATCTCGGAAGCTAAGCAGGGTTGGGCCTGGTTAGTACTTGGATGGGAGAAAATCACTCTGTATCATAATTATCAGATATTAAGAATATCTAGCTCATATGACTCTGTTAGTGCATAAAATGTGCTTTCATAGTGTATGACACACAATAAGTGCTGAACAGACATTAGTTATTATGACTGTGTACCTGACCCTATGGTTGGGCTGTAGGCAAGTCAAGAGACTTATGAACTGACACACAAATAGGGAAGATGGTGTGACATTTTATAACAAGTACAGGGAAGCACTATCACTTACTAACTGTGATCTTGGTCAAATTATTACACTTCTGAAACTCTATTTCCTTACTAGAATAATAGGGATTATGATGCCTCCCCCTTGTAAGTTATGAAATAAAAACTCTACAGTGCCTGGCACATCAAAGGAGATTCACAAATATGAGCTCTCTTCTCTGTGTCCATATAATCTTAGTGATAATTACATAGGCTGAAGTGGGCTCCAAATCTATACCCAGCACTCGTGCTGCCATAGTACTGTGTTAAGTAGGCAGCTCTTCTATATTCTACTCAAGTTGGCTTGTTTTAAAATTTAAGTGAGGAGGGTTTGTCGATCTAAACGCAAAGGGACATAATTTGGTTAATGCTCAGCTGCTGTGTCCAATCACCATTCAATCACAACCCCTCCCAGGGCAGGCTGTCCCTCTAGGCATTTAGTGTCACTAACTGTGCTACCTGGGCCTCTCCAGGTTCCTGAGTATTGATTCCATCTGTCCAATTTGCAGGCTGCAAGACGTGTCCAAGCAACCAAGTATGCTACCCTTGGCCCCAGGGGGCAGACAGTGGTCTGGCAGGATGGGGAGAGGAAAGTGATGAGGCTAGGCCCTGGGGCTGCTAACCCAATCAAAAGGAATGGGCAATTCACTTCACAAACTTGGAGGACAAGCAGGGTAAGCATCCAAGCGAGTGACTCATTCTGCAACCTTGGAGAAGATTCCTTTCACTTTTCATAAATGCAAAAGGCAGCAGCCCCACGGTGGGGTAGAGCTAGGACTAAAAGAACCATGGCTGTTCTGTGGTCCAGAGTGGCACCAAACAACTTATCAGACAGCAATAAGCTTTTTGTCGAGGAGCCATCTCATACTTAAAAAGCATTTGACCCAGAGTTCCATGGGGATCAGGTCTTTTTTGGAGAAGTCAGTCCAGATCAGCCTAAAGGACTACATGACTATAGTTAGCTTTGAAGACAAAAAAGAACTTTGTGGGCCTGTGATATGCAGCAGGGCAGAAACAGGGTAAGAGGCCAGCCGGGTAAGAGAAACCTAGGGCAAGGCTGGTGAGAACAGGTTTAGCAGCAGGTCAGGCCCAGGGAGTGCCAAGAAGTTCATAGTCAAAACAGAGCCAAGGGCCAGAGACCAGGCAGCAGAGATGTGAGGCAGAGAGCCAAAAGCCAGGTCATATGTTAAGGACTAGAGACAGAGGGAAACAGCAGACACAAAACAAGTCAACAACCAGAAACCAAGAAACACACTAGTATCAGGCCAAGGAAAGGCAAAAGAAGCAGACACCAGGAGCAGCAATGAGGAGACTTCGGAAATGAAGAGATTTCTGTCTCTGACGTTGTTTTTGCTGAAGCCGAAACAAACCCCCAATTCAGAAATGTATCTGGGAGAAGGTGACATGTAAGGGATGGTGAGTTGGCCCACCTGCCTGACAAGGGGATTACCGGATCTGATGGTACAAAGGCAGGAAGGCACTGCTATTCAAGGTGATCCACAAAAGGATAACTGCAGCCGACTCTGTTCTGGTGCTGGCATGATGGCTGTCACTCGTGAGGTTTCAGTTTAGGTATCACTACCTTAAATGTCAACAGCTGGTGCCAAATCGGCGGTACCTAGTACAGGCTAGGTCTTCATGCTTTTAATAGCTGGATTAAAGGGGGCAGGGTACACCATTCCACTCACTCATGTTTTTCTGTAACACACTCAAAGGAACTATGCTGACTACTCCACAGGTTCTCACTGGGCAAAGGCTTACAAACATCAGCAATTCTCCCAGCCAGCTCAGAACTTGGCCTCTGGTAGTCTGTGGAAAGACATGCCTACCAATGTCAGTATCAACTTCAAAGGCTAGAGATAATCTCCAGATACCCTACTTCCAATACTAACCCGGAAAGTCAGAGAATGTATGCAGCCCGAGAGGATGGAGGTTTAGAGTTGGCCTTTAGTGACTTGGCTCTGGTAGCAGTACATGCCTTCCTGTGTGTCCATCACAATCTATTCTGGTCTTATCTCTGCCCAAGTGAGCTGACTTACCAAAAAGACTGAGCTGTGTGAATACTGAAGGTGAAGATTGTGAGGGATAGTATCCAGCTGACAGGCTGACAGAGGAAGAGCAGCAAGACTGAGCTAGCCAGGCTGGGGGGCTGGCGGGTACTGCAGGCATGGAAATCTGACTAGTCAGAAATGGTCAGGTATTGAAGACTGGCCTCAGGTAGAGAGGAAAACGCAGGTCCAGAACCCAAGACCTGGGTAAGAGTTGTACAAGTGAGTAGGAGTAGTGAGCTCTGAGTCTAGGCTGAGAGCTGTTTTCTTTCTACTTTCTCTTACTGCCTGCTGGTATAAGTATTCAATTTCTCAAGGGTACAGTAGAGCTAAGTAGGAAGAAGACAGCGGTCTAATAATAAGAGCTAGCATTTGTATATACTTCCTACCCACCAGGCACTATTTTAAATATTAATACTTTATATATACTAACATTTAACCCTCACAACAACCCTATGAGGGAGGTTAAACAGAAACCAAGGGGTAAGTAACCTGCCCAAGGTCACTCAGTTGTAAGGTGCACAGGTAGGATTCAAACCAGGACAGTCTGGCTACCAAGTCCATGTTCTTATCATTCAGCTATATTGCCTCTCACTTCCCTTTATGGATTCCCAGGTAGCTAACAGTCTGGAGGACTTGCCTCAATTCAAGTTTTATCAATAAGGCAAGGATCAGGAAGTCCCACAGAAAAATGAGGCAAAAACACCCAGAGGAGGAAACAAACAAGATGATTAAGTATATGAAGAAATTCTCAAGCTCATTTGTGATTAGAGAAATGAAAAATTTTTTAAATAAGCTAGCACTTTATTGGGAATTTGGGGTTGATATGCATACACTGCTGTATTTAAAACAGATAACCAACAAAGACTTGCTTTAAAAATAATTTTAAAATGAGATAGCACTTTAAATTCAACATACTGACAAAAATGAGAAAGCTAAAAAATACCCAGTGTTGGCGAAGGCACTTGGATTCTTGTGCCTCCAAGAATCTTGGATTCTTCAGGCACTGCCTGGGGACAGACTGATGCAGCCATTCCAGATGTCATCTTGTAATATTTGTCACACTAAAGTACCTGACCCAATAACCCAGCACTTTGCTCCTGAGTATATGTATCTCAGAGAAATTCCTACACAGGTCCAAACATGGGAGATGTCCCCATACCTTTTGTGGCAGTGGGGAGTTGCAGGCACTCAAGTGTCCATCACTGAGGAAACGAGTGAGTTAAATGTGGTCTATAAAACATGATGCAGCAGTTAGAAGCAACAGGCTGGACACAAGAATAGATGATTTTTAAAAAAGAGTTGAGGGGTTTCCCTGGTGGCTCAGTGGTAGGTAAAAAGAATGTCTTCCAGTGCAGAAGACATGGGTTTGATCCCTGATCTGGGACGATCCCACATGACATGGAGCAACTAAAGCCCATGTACCACAACTACTGAGCCTGTGCTCTGGAGCCCATGAGCCGAAACCATTGAAATCTGGGTGCCTTAGAGCCTGTGCTCCACAAAAGAAGCCACTGCAACGAGGAGCTAGGACATCATAACTACAGAAAAGCCTGTGCAGTAGTGAAGACCCAGCACAGCCAAAAATAAATAAAATTACTAAAAAAACTTAAAAGGGTCAGATTTCCTGCCCTCATTTCTTCTAAAAGTTTATTCCTTCAGGGAGTCTCTCAACTGCCGAACTTCTAATTCCTATGTTGATCTAGTGATCTTGGGGGCTGAAAAATTAAGGGCCCAGTGAAATCAATGAACTCCCTGAAGCACACCAAAGACCATCAAATATATCCCTCCTGCTGGGAGTCCCCCCTACCACCCCACTTTCCCACTAGCTCACTCACTTTCAGGGCTCCTCAGTGACATAGTCATAACTCAACTGATGCCTCTCTGACTCTCAGCCCAGGTGCACGCCCTTCCTGCTTGCACAGAACCCAATTCTCACTCAAGTGGAAGGTGCCGCTCACCATATCATATCGTGATTGCCTGTCTATTTTTATTTACCTTTTCCAGTAGACCACAGGGCAAGGGCCATGTCTCAACCTTCTTTCCTAGCTTCTTGCCCAATGCCTAGATCACAGTAAGTGGTCAACAGATGCTTTCTGAATGACTGTATGAATAAATGAAATAATTCATTTAGTGAGAAACAAGGGAGAAAGGTGGAAGGCAACTGTCTTAGCCCTTCCCAGCCTTTTCCCACCTGAGGGTCCAAACTGGGTTGCAGGCAGCTTAGCTGTGGAAAACGTCCCCATCTTCCTCTCCTGAGCACCAGACCCTTCCTGACTTACACCAGGCAGTTCCCAAACAAAGATGAGGAAATGAACCGGAGGGTGGTCTCTAAGTTGCAGCTCCTGAGACTCACAGAAGTCCCTTTTGAGCAACAGCCCCCACGAGGCATGTTTTAATTAGCTGATTAGGCTGTAATTAGATTAGAGGTGGACACACCCTTAGGAAGTTGGCTCATATGGACCTTGATGAGCTCCCATTTTCAAGACTGTGCGGCTCACAAAGCTCGAGAGGGCAGTTGCATCGATTGGCTTTCTGCTCTCAGTGGCCAGAGGGGCTTTGGGTCATCCCACTGTTTAGGAAAGAGGGAGGAAACCTGTGGTGTGAGCTCAGACCTAGGCTGGGCCAGGCACGTGTCAGAGACGGCTGGCGAGCAGCTGGAGCTGGTGAAGCAAGAAGGGCAGTGATCCCAGCTCCAGGTCGGCCCCACACAATGTGGAGCTTCTGGAGAGGCTCCTCTGACTCCCCCTCCCCTTTACCCCCCACATCCAAGCACAGGGTCACCATGTCCCAAGGAGAAGACAAAGAGTTGACCTATTTTCAACTCAGCGCACACCTCAGTGAGGGGAGGAAGCAAAGAGGTCACAGTTCAGGAGGTTTGCTGGAAGTCAAATGAGCTGTGGCTCATTCAGTCTACTGGCCAGTCTATGGGAGGTCAAGAAAGCAGGGTGGCTGACCAAAGGCACGTGTTGAATCTAGAGATCCTGTGGTGGGGGGGCATGAGCTTGGGGCAGGGGTGGGTAGTGGGGAAATAGGAGGGTGGTTTTCTTTTCTTCTTTTTTGGGAGGATGGGGTGCAGTTTTCTTTTTAAAGCCAGCTTCCTTGGGAAACAAACTAAAGATTAGGTAGGAAGCAAGGTACCTGTATAGAAAATGTGTCCCAGTTTTCTTGAATGAGGATGATATTTTATTTACTTCCCTTGAAAGGCAAAGATCAATAATCATAATAAAGCAGCCATAGAGGGTTGAGCACTTTACATTTACTTTTACATTTACTATTCCAGATCATTATAACCACTCGCAATGAGGTACCAGTCAATTTTATAAATGAATAAACTGAGGCTCAGCAAGATAACATGAGCTGTCCAAGTGTACATGTTTAATAAACACAGGAACCAAGATTCAAATTCATTACTGTCTGGTGCACATTCCCCTAAACCACACTGGTTCTCACCCACCTGACCATCCATTAGTCTGTCCTAACATCCCATAGTTGCTGGGCCCTTACTATGCACCAGGGACAGTGATATTTTCAGACAGTCGTAAAGCTAGCTGGGTTAATAAGAGGGAATCTGATTTAGGTAGACAAGGGTCAAAAATCAATAGTGGGCCCAGACAAGGTGAGATAATTTGGGCAAAGCTCAAGGAAGGCATGACACATTAAGTGGGCCACCAAACCAAGATTATCCATTACAGGGTTTCCAGGACAATCGCAATTTCACACTCTTTACCTAGTTCCAAACACAGGTCCATACCTTTCAATCTGTGGTTCATAATACTCGGTCGCCAAACCAATGGGCCAGAGTGGTCAGGCCCTGATTATTAGGGATTCTTTCCACAGTATGGGCTAGACCAGGCTCTCCATAGGCAAATCATCCATAAGAGCATGTTGGGGCTCCTACACTTACTGTGCACTAGGCTGTCTTAAGTGCATTTTAATCTTTGCAACCACATGATGCTGAGGCAGGTGCCATTATTGTTCCTACTTTGCCGATGAGGAAACAGTTGGAAGGAGGTAGAACTAGATTTTAAACTCAGGTCCTTTTTCCAGAGCTCTTGTCCCTCACTACTCTGTCACACACATCTAGACTGTGCTCCCTAAAGTAAGGACTGTGCCTGGCCATCTGTTCCTTTGCACACAGGGCAGAGTACAGGCCAGTAAATATTTGTTTTATCAATTCACTTCTGAGGCCTTAACACTGCACTGCTGATGGACACACTGAGGCTGCAGTCAGCTCCTGGGCTTTACTTGCCAGAACTGCTAAATTGGGTTGCCCTAGATGTTACCATTGGTTTTGGTTTTAACTGCAGACTGAAACACTCATCCCCCCTATTAATTTTTATCACCACAGATTTAACCATTGCTCTCTCCCATTGAGTTCATTTTTCACATTCCCAATTCTTTCACCCAACATATCAGCTTCATTTAATTTGCCAATTTATTTGTCATTTATAACTGGTCTCATTAGAATCAGTGATATGACTAGTGAATAGGACAGAACCCTGTGGTTCATAAGCACAGTCTGCTTTCCAGCCTGATACCCATTCATATATAAACAATGAACCAGATCACTCACCATTCATTAGTTTTGGCTAAACTATTTGCTACATCATATTTTATTCACGCAGATAGCATGAGAGACAGCCAAAACCTTGCTGCATCCCAGGCACACTCACCGTATTTACTGATATTTACTGTGTATCCCTGACTCACCAGCCTGGCAGCCCTAATGAGCACAGTTCATGGCACAGAGTGGATCTGAGGTCTTTAGAGAGGAGGTGCAGGAGCGCACCACATCACAGTCCCTAGAAATGGACACTCCTTCCCAGGCTGCTGAAGGGGATGAACACGGGGTGCTCTTTTTGTCCCAACCGATCCTCTCTGTGAAGACAGCCCTGAACACAGAACCCCAGGATGGGATACAGCTGTGGAAAAGTGGGTGGGTACCCTGAGACTGTCAGGTTAGGCAAATGAGCTGGCATCGCTTTCCCAGGAGCAGTGCCTGGGTGGCCTGAGGTCAAGGCATGCGTCTGCCAAACTAGAAACGGGTGCATGCTGGAATTGGAATATCATTACTATGAAACAGGATTATCTTGGGCAATGATTCTAAATGGGATTAGAAATGACTCTTTGTTACTCAGAGATAATCAGCCACAGCAGCAGTGGTGGGAGAGACATCAAGCACGGCACACTTTTCTTGGGGCATAGTGCTGGCATTCTGGGCACCTGGCCAGCACCCTCAGCCACCTTTCCTTGCTGGGAAATACTGGGAACTGTTCTTCACCAGGCAGGCGGCCACCTGGGACAATAGCCAGCTTCACGTCAAAATGCTCTGGTCTGGGGTCCCATGTTCTAGGCACGGCTTCTGAGATGAAAAGGAGTAGAAAAAGAATTTCCAAAGCCCTACTGCTTCTGCATCACACAAAAGAGATACTGGTGAGAGGCAAGTAATAGCGCCACCTCCCTCAAAGACAGGTCTACTTGCAGGAAATTCACTAACTTCATGAGGTCACCCACAATCAGCCGCAGCAGAGTTAGTCATAATAATAATTAAGACACTACCACTACTACTACACTGCTGCTGCTGCTAAGTCGCTTCAGTCGTGTCCGACTCTGTGCAACCCCATAGACGGCAGCCCACCAGGCTCCCCCATCCCTGGGATTCTCCAGGCAAGAACACTGGAGTGGGTTGCCATTTCCTTCTCCAATGCATGAAAGTGAAAAGTGAAAGTGAAGCCGCTCAGTCGTGTCCAACTCTTAGCGACCCCATGGACTGCAGCCTACCAGGCTCCTCTGTCCATGGGATTTTCCAGGCAAGAGTACTGGAGTAGGTTGCCACTGCCTTCTACTATTAACTAAAGTAGCAAAGTCTTCTCCAGTGCTTATTATGTGGCAGGCATCATTCTAAACACTTTTACATATATTTATAAACTTAAAGTAGCTCACCTTGTTATCTACGTATCATGGTTGAGGAAACAATCACAGGTAAGTGAAAGAATTTGTCAAGACCAATAGGAGGAAGAGCCTGGATGTGAACCCCAGTCTTTCAGCTCTTGAGCTCACAACTCCATCACATGCTGGATGGACAGTCTCAGCCTGAGAGGACCGTGGCCTGTGCTGGATAAGGCTTTCCTGTACGCTCGTTGGTCTCCAGACCCTGCCAGTGCCTCCTATCAACTCTGGTACATCTCTACTTTCTTACCTTTAGGAGCCTATGCTCACAATGGTCCTTATTCCAAAAATGCTGTCTTTCTACTCTCCACCTCTACCGATCAAAATCCTGTCCATCTTTCAAGGCCCACCTCATGTGAAAGGGCCTCCTTTCATGATCGCCCCCTCCCCAGCACTCTAGGTTGGTCTTCTCTGGGGTACTGACCATACTTTGCCTCATTCTACAGTTAAAGGGGGCTTGTTTTATCTCTTCTCTGAGGACAAGGAGAATAGTTTGTTGGTTTTTAAATTTCTCAAAATCATCCAGCACATAGTGGGTCATCAAGAAACCTTGCCTGAAAAAAAAAAATAAAAAAAGAAAAAAAAGAAAAAAGAAACCTTGCCTGAGTTGACTTGACACCTGGTCCTGACATGGCTTTGATCCTGAATCTTCCCTAGGCAGTGCAGTCTAGTGGACAGAAAAAGGGTTTGGGGTTCAGAGGGACCTGGCTTCAAATCCCGGCTCCCCCTTTCACCAGTGGACAAGCTTGAGCACCTCTGAACTTCATTTTCTCTATATGTAAAACAGGGATAATAATCCATCACTTTTAGGGTTGCAGTGAGGATCACAGCCAATACTGGAAGTATCTGACATGGGCCTGGCACACAGAAGACACCACAATCATCATCATCACTACAGTCAGGAGATCAGACAGCACATAGCCAGCCTCTTTGGGCCAAAGGAAGCACCGTTGTGCACCAAGCAGCCAGGCTGAGAACAGGCTGGGGATCTTGGGAAGAGGCTGGAAGCCTTCTAGACAGGCTAGACCTCCACGCTGTCAGGCCTCCTAAGGACCTAAGCTGAAGCATGGGTCCAGGGTGCTCTACCTGCTCTGCCTCTGGCCAGCCAGCAAAGAAGAGCTTCCCAAGGAGGCTGCCCTGGTCCAGCTGCAAGAGCAGCATCAGTTCTATGCTCAGAGAACACCTGCAGAGTTGTCAGCCACACAGAGGGCTATAAAGCCTCTCTTGAGGGTCAGCAATCTGGCTTGTGCTACTGGGTTCTTAAAGACAGGGTATAATGTCCCCCTCCCCTTAGTAAGGTGGAGGGAAAATAAGCCAATGCTAAAAATAAATGACTGCAATGAGAGGGAATTAAATGGTCTTTGGCCAAGGATGGCGGCATTTTAAAATTAACAAAGCCCAGGTACCACATCCAGGAAGGCCTTGGCAAATGCGTGTTATCCACTCATTAGCTCAGCTCCTCAGGGACCCCAGCCAAGTAGGGAAGGCAGTGCCGGGAAGCGGTCCTTCCGATGCTGATGAAATGCACTCCGGGAGAAAAAGCAGGAGGGAGGGAGACTCTTGTGGGGAATTTCAAACAGTTCTGCTGGAGCTTCCTTCTCTGTTTGGTGGACTCACCTTCTCTGAGGCAGGGGCTTTCAAAGCAACCAGCAAGCCCAAGTGGGCTCAAATCTCAATCGCCCCCCACCACCCCACCCTTTCAGGATCCCTGGTTCCTGAAGCACCCCACTGGCCATACTATTTAGGCGGTCCTCCCTGGACAGCAGTCGAGGAACAAGGAACCCAAGAATGATATGGGATGAGGCAAGTTCCCAGTCCTGAGCACTGCTCTTTCTCCTTGCTATGAAGAAGAACCCTATGACACTTTGTGAGCCTGCCCTATACCACTCACAAAGTGAACTGATCACTATTCACTGGTCATGTGACTCCATAAGTCTTTACTCTTCACAATCAGAATATATAGTATTGCAATGTAAGATACCACCAGCAAAAGGATTCAAAACATTCTAGGTGACCGCAAACAGTATGGATTTTTTTCATTTTAACACTACAATCATGAATTCTCAGTACACCAAAGGTCACAATTAACAGTGAAATATAGAGAAAGACGGTGGCATTTGAAAAACTTTTTTAATGTCAGCTTATTGAAGCATCTTTTACGCATAGTAAAATGCATCCTTTTAAGACGTACAATTTGATGAGTTGTATGGCCACCACCAGAATTAAGAATTAACACTCTAAAGTATTTCTGTCACCCGAAAAGTTCCTTTGTGTCCTTCCCTAAACTCCTAAATGCTAGCAGCCACTAACTTGAGTTCTGTCCCTATAATATTGCCTCTTCCAGACTGTCATATAAATGGAATTATACAGAAGGTAGCTTTTATTGTCTGGCTTTAACTTAGCATAAGACTTTCAAGATTCAACCATGTTGTTACCTGTACAAGAAGTTAGTCCTTTTTTTTTCCCCCAGTGCTGAGAGGTCCACTGTATGGATGTACTATAATTTGTCCTTTCATCAGATTATGGACATTTGGGTGATTTTGAGTTTTTGGTGATTATGAATAAAGTTACTATAAATATTTGCATACAGGTTTCTTGGTAAGATATATGTTTTTATTTTTCATGGACAAATACCTAGGAGTTGGTATTGCTGGGCTGTATAATAAATGTATGTTTTACCTTTACAAGAAATTGCTAAAATATTTTCCAAAGCGGCTGTTTCATTACACATTCATATCGGCAGTTATGACAATTGTTCTGCATCACTGTCATCACTTGGTACTGTCAGTTTTTAAAATTTTGCTCATTGGAATAGGTGTTTGGTCAAATGGAATAGCATTTCACTATGATTTTAACTTGCATTTCCCTAAATGCTGAGTATTTTTCACGTACTTATTTCCCATCAATCTCTTCTGTGGTGAAGTATCTGCTCAAGTCTTTTGCCTATTTTTTAAAAACTGGGCTATCTTTTTACTACTGTTGTGTCCAAGAGTTCTTTACACTTTCTGGATAATTTTGTTATGGGACGTGTATTTTGACAGCTTCTTTTTTGAGGAATCAGAAATCGTACCATTTCAATTCCAAACCACTATCCCCTGCACATACATGTTGATCAAGAAAACAGAAAAGACGAACTTTCAGTTTACAAGTACCTTAGTGCCGCTGGGCAAAGGGCCAAGTAGTACCCAGTACCTGTTAAAACTCACAAGACGGTTTGCACCTCCACGATGAGCACCTGACCACCACTGGGCTTTAAAGAAAGCTACATCTGGAGAAACGGCTGTCCTATAAACAGCTTTTGGCCCCCCAGGCTCGGCACCTCCCAAAGCCCTGTTCTGGTCCGGCAGGCTCCTGGAATGGTCAACAGTCGTCACACTCCATTGCTGGCCATTGTCCACTGGGAAAGGTAGGAGGCTCCCAACCCACCCCTCAGTGAAAGAGCAAACAGTGGGGCCTGTGGCTGCCTGGACATCAAAGTAGAGCAAATAGGCCTGGCAGGCCCTGCCTCTCCGCCTACACATCCTGCAAATGCCATCTGAAGGAGCGTCCCTGAGGGGGTCATGACTTCCAGCTTGTCACCGCGCACATCAAAGTTTGCACCACACACGAACTCGGTGCATGGGTTCGAATCAAGTTGCCCAAGAGCGGATACTCTGCCATTGTGTCCAGTTTTAATCCCATGTTTTCCCAAGTAATTAAGCCTTCTTGCTTATGAACTTGTGACTAAGTAAAGCATCACTGAGAAGTTGTAACATCAAAGTGCCTTCCACCGTCTGTCCATGTTTAGTAAAATTGGATTTCTTTCCGTTCTTAAAGAAAAACTAATTGAATTTAGCTGAAGGCTGGGTATATTTGCACGAGCCAGTAGAGGCTGTGCTAAGTTACAGTGGTCATCCTTGGACCCTGTGGCTTAGCCTTTAGCCGGGCTGGGTCAGAGTGCAACATGGAATGAGGCACCCAGATTTAGGCTGAACAAGTGCCTCTGGCATGAGGCTTATGGAGAAGGGGCCCGCCCCTGCCAACAACTCCTCAAGGCAATACTACACCCAAGCTGTTACTAGGCTGGTGAAAGGATTGTCCTAGCAGAATGTTGATAAATCTTTGGCAGGACGGCTACTGAAGACAATGGCCATCACAATGCTCAAGTCCTTGATGTTAGCAGTCCAAGTAAGCTTCTTAAGGCAAAGGCTGGGATGCTTACTTAGTATCTGAAGGCCCTCTAGCCCAGCACATCAGCACCTGACACAGTATAGCTTTTTTTTTAAGTTGCTGGATGCCTAACATGATAATAAAAAGGTACATCAGAAACAAGTTCCTTTCTCCTGCTGCTAAGTCACTTCAGTCATGTCCGACTCTGTGTGACCCCACAGACATCAGCCCACCAGGCTCTCCTGCCCCTGGGATTCTCTAGGCAAGAAGAACCAAAATTCTCTGTATCCTTTTTTGCCTGGTCAGGACACTTCAAACTAAATTTATACTCTATTCCACAAGTTACCTGACTTACAGAGAGTACAGCCTGGTCCCATTTATGTAAAATTAGACACACGCAGATATAGACATATAGTGACTGGTTTCTAGACAGAGGAAATTCACCTGATGGCTCCTTGCTTCTCTATATTATTTTTACAAAAACAACAAACCTATTTCTGGAAAAGAAAATCTCAAGTTCAATCCTGATAGAATTATCTTTCCTTTTACCAATATGATTTCTGATCTTGATCCAGTTTTAACTCTCCTGTGTACATCTATGTTTGCATTTTAATTTAAGTCACCTCAAACCCTTTTTGGAAATAAATGGAGGGGATAAATGATTTTCTTTGTTCTATAGCACTATATTTTCTATTCAAAACTAAATAACGCTTTCTCCATTCTAAATTAAATAAAATAATACATACATACATATATATATATGTATGTATATATAAAAGTTCACAAGAAGTTATCTCCTTAAGGATAGAGACTATCGTGTTCATATCCCCAAGGACTTAACACATTAAGCAGCCAGGCACTAAAGGCAGTGGAGGGTGAAACGCCTGGGCTCTTCTCAGAATATCTCCCTTGAGCTTGTGGGCTGCCAACACTGGAAAGGAGGTAAAGGCTCTCTGTTTTCTGCCTTGAATCCCAGGTTGCTGCCCCTCTACTCTTCCTTGATACAAACCCAATTCAAAGGTGGTGGCATTTCAGGCCTGGCCAGTATGATTCCAGATGGGTTTGGTGACTGATAAGATGAGGATCAGCACACTTCTAATATGGAAAAACACTGGCAGATTGTGCTGGGATGGACACAATAATCCTTCAAGACTCCCACAGCACCTTAGGAATGTGGCCTATCCACCCTGAGCAATATATTCCTGGCATACCAGATTCTACTTTTACTTTTCTTCCACTAGCACTTCTTATCTCCTAACATATATAGCTTGCTTGTGTACTGTATTTACTGTTTATTGTTTGTTTCTGCCTCTTTCTACCCAAGGACCACCACTTGTACAGAAATAAGCTCTTTGAGGACAGGGATATTTGTTTATCAAGAACAGTGCCTGGTAAAAAGAAGGTACCAAACAATTTTTGTGATATGAATAAATAAATCTAACCTGAGAGTATGCTGTTTTCTGTAAAAATCTGTCCTCGCTGGGTATTGGAAGGAAGAGGAGGGCACAAAATAGAAGCTTAAAACACCAGTAATTAGTCCCAGGAACCAAGTAAATACAAGCCAACACTCTCACTTTGCTCAATGAGCATCACTGATTTGCTAATGGCCCTGGATAAAGACAGAGCAATCAGTTAAACCAACAACTCATTGGATTGAGAGAGAAGTGTCCTCAAAGCACATCTACTAGCTGTCTGCTCACTGATTGGCATTATTCTTAGTGTTATTTCCTATCCTGTATCAATGCTAAAAATACCACACATAGAAGGGCTCACACCCACTCCCCTTTCTCCATCCTTGGTTATCTCTT
This sequence comes from Bubalus kerabau, assembly GCF_029407905.1. NCBI lineage: Eukaryota > Metazoa > Chordata > Mammalia > Artiodactyla > Bovidae > Bubalus > Bubalus kerabau. The sequence goes on from NC_073638.1 coordinate 52,611,258, forward strand.
GCAGATAGAGATACCTGCAAGCTGGGAAAGACTGGTGGAGTCTTTCTCCACTGGGGGTGGAGGCAGGGGAAGCAGGTTATCAGTGGTAGAACAAACACCACTGTGATTGTGTGATTGTGTGTGGACAGGTCTAGCAGCAGAGAATAACTCCTCACCATTTGTAACCTGTAGCACATACATTATCTCATCTGACTCTCACAAGAATACAGTGAGAATCTATCTTCTCTACTGTCAGATTCAGTCCCCTCACGCCCTCTGCTTTGATAAAATCCTGTCCACACTGCTCTGACATCATTGATTACACTATACTCTGCTTCTCTACCTGCATGTCTTTTCCACATAAGACCATGAGCTCCCAAGGCCTCTGATTCCTCAGTGATTAACATAGAGCCTGGCTCAGAGGAGTTATCTACCAAATGTTTGCTGAAATAGTTGCTTTCAGGTGAAGAAACAAGGAATAGAATTTTGAAATTCAACCAAGGGTCGGAGCCAGGACTGGACTCTAGGTTCTGACTTGTAGAGCCAATTTACATCAAATTTTTCTTTTAAAGACTATGTGCTTGGAGCTAAAGAGGCAAATAAGGAGACAGAGTGCTGAGATCAAGTTCATGACAGAGGAGCAGAGAAGAGAGAACTAGGTCAGTACAGCTAAGTCTCTCAGCCAGTCTGAGGCAGTGCCACCTCGACATGATAAAGCCCCAGTTTGGTTGATTTCTACCACCTTTATGACTCTCACAAAGGTGGTCGGTGCTGGCAGATAAAAGCCTTAAAGATCTGCTTGAAGGGAAAATGAAAATTGGCACCTCCCACGATCAATATCTGCGGCTGCTACTGAAGTGCCCAGTCTGCCTTCTTTGAAAGCATCTTTTTCTGCTTTTTCAGTCAGTTCTTTTGCACAATCACAACTAGAGACTCAAAGCATACAGCCTGAGCCTGGGATCTGGCAGAGGGAGGCAGCAGTGAGTTACAGTAAAACATAAACTCTGCAGGCAGCCAGACGAGGTTCTAAATGCTATCTGTGTGACCTCAGACAAATCACTCTGCCTCTATGGGCTTCAATTGTCTCAACGGCAAAATTAATACATATCATGTGGATGGCTGTGAGTAGTAGAGCTCACTTTCTGTACAAAGTAGACTATTTCAACCTTAACCCAACAGCTGCATGCTGGGGCACCAGGGGAGTGGGCAGGAAAATAGCAGAACCTGCAATGAGAGGGCAGAACACCCCACCTTCCCTAATTTCTATCAGAACTTCCAAAGGAACAGCCCAAAGAAGCCCTTGCTGGGGACAGTGACTGCGGACTGCTCAACATGAAAAGACATGATGGCAGAATCATGATGATAACTTGAACACGTCTACTTAACCCCTAACAACAGGCTTCTCAAACATTTTGTTGCTTTGGTAAAGTAAACAACTCGCCTAAGGTCACAAATTCAGTGAATGATGGAGCTGGGATCCAGAGCTAGAGCTTCCCACTCCACATCTCCTGAAAGTTCCATTGCACCAGGTGAAGAACAGTCCTTTAGGCTGAGGCCATTTCCCTGCCTCTGGAGAAGACAGCAGAGGGACAGGCCAAGGGTAGGAGAAGGTTCAGGATCATGGTCGCAGAATCTGGCAAAGGGAGGGTGGAAGGAGAGCTCTCACCTGTCGTTTCGGTTGATGGCTGCCACCATTAGTGCTGTCCAGCCAAGTCTGTGCCTTGCATTGACATCTGCACCTTCCGACAAGAGTCTAGAGAGAGACAGAAATATTTTCAGTGTGTGGTTTATCATGGACATAAGAGTGGAAGACATGAAAAATCAACAGGGAGGCTATATGGATTTGGAAATAGTTATGGACCTCTGAGAACCAAATACCCATCCCAGCTCCTCTGGTCACTATCCTCTGACCCCACGCTTCCTCTTCCTCTCTCTCTTCCCTTAAATGAGTCAGCCTCCACTCTTATCCTTCCAGCCTTCTGAGGAAAGAATGTGTCTTCCCTCTATCCAGAATGCTCTCTCCCTGACTCTCTGCCTATTTTAATCTACTTTCATGGGAAGTACAAAGTACAATCCTGGCTTGGGGGACTCTCCCCCAACAAGGCTCTCCTGACTCATCCAGTCCACAGATCTCTGTCCTTAGAATTCCTCCATGCTTAGCACCAAATGTCCGATGACACTTCTCATCTATGTAGCTACCAGTTTATAGAAAGATCCCATTTCTCAAGTTTATCCGTATGGTGGCTGTTTGGAACTGGAACTCTTTGAACCCAAGGAAAGATGGAAAGAGTGTTAGAAATGCTAGATTAGGTTTCTAGGAAAGTCCATGTGAACCTACTTGACTCTACATGCCAGTGCCTAGCATGTGGTAGGAGCTCAGCAGCTGTTGGATAAATGAACAAGCATGAGGTTTTAACCATACCCCTAAAAGCCTGGAGTATTTTAGGTCCTGGTAGCAGGGCACCCTATAATGTGGGGGTAGATAGAGAGAAGGGGAGTAAAGAGAACCAACTCTTACTGAGCACCTCCCACAAGCAGGAACTGCCTGGGAACTTTGCACACATTCTCTCGTTCACGCTTCACACATGCTTAAGGAGCTGATATTAATCTCCTCTTTTCATGGATGAGGTAACAGGCTCAGTGAGGTGAAATGACTCGATAAAGGTCACAAAGCTAGGTAAGGGGCAATACTGTGACTGGAACCCAAGTCAACATGGCTCTGAAGCCTGAACCATTCTCACCTCACCACCCCTCCTCTACATTGAACCTGGCTCCATGTAACATGGAAGACAAAAGACTAAATGGACTCCAACAAGTCAGCATGATAGGCACTTGGTCCTGTGCTGATTTCTGGAATAGGGGTATGAGAAGACAGGGGGTTTGCCCTTGGGAATTTAGTTGTGGAGGGAAGACTCGGGATATAGGAAACCAAAGCCTGTAGTGTGTGGTCTCCCACCAGAAGTGTTGAAGGAGGCCAGGAAAGGAGGAGACCAGTAGTCAAGAGTGTTTCACCAACAAGGCAGGAGCTGCGTACTGGGAATGGGTGTTTGGGGGAACTGGGAGGCTGTCTATTCATCAATGGGTTCTAGACAAAAGGGCACTGGCAGAGAGTCCAGATGCTTGGGGTTGACTCCTAGCTCCATTCTTACGCCATAAACTGTAGTAGCTGCCCCTCTGGACCAAGCCAAGTCTAATGTCTGTGCTGTTGAAGTAAGCAGGTGATGAAGGCTTGGAAGGATGAACAGACACAACATGTACTCATTTGTTCACTCAGCCTGCGAACTCATTTGTTCCCTGCCTTTGCAGGCAATGAGACAGGCAGTTAAAGCCTGAGGGGAGACAGACCAGCAAGCTCATCACCACACATCTGACGAGTGCTTGGATGGGGGCTGCAGGTTACAAGTGTACAACCAGGGAACCTAACCAAGTCTTAATGATCCATCAGGCCTCTCAGAGGAAGTGATGAGAACTGTTAGCCAGACAAAAGAGGGCAAGGGAGGGGAGGAGTGTTTCAGGCAGAGGTAAAGCCTCTCGATCAGAGTAGAAGGCAGCATGGGGGATAAGAGGCCCTGAAAGAGGTCTTACAGAACTGAGGCACGAAGTGTGAGGGTAAAGTGTTGAGAGAGGAGGCTGGGAAACCCTCTTCTCTCACCTCTAGTTTGAAAGGTTTCTTCTGGGCAAAATCCTTGGCCTCTTACCTTACCACTTACTGTTAAGCATCTTTTATGTAGAAACAAGTGTCCACAGTCAAAAATGTTAAAGAGGCTAAGAACCCTGGGGGTAATTTTCTGAGACAAAAATCTCTTTTTGGACAAAACCTTCCCTGGTTTAGCAGGTCAAGTGGTGCCGTGGAGAGCGCAAGGTTCTGAGAACTGAGAGACTGGAGTTCTGATTTTAACTGTGATTCTGGCTGGCAGGCTTCATGTTTCTGGCCCTGTCCACAAGACTAGAAAATCAGGAAGGGCTGAAGCAAATCAGAGGTTTCTGAGGGAAAGACATGAACTCTGTCTTGAAGAACAGGAACAATTTAGAGGAGGAGGAGGAAATGCATGCCAGTCACAGCAAAAGACATAAGATACTGTTCAGAAGCAGGGCAAGCAATGAGAAGGTATACTCAAAGAGACCACCAGGCAGATCCATCCATGTGACAGTTAACAGCACAGGAATAGGCAGCTGCCAAGATATGCAGGGCCTAACAGAGGGTCTCAAAAGCCAAGCAAGGCAGTGGGCATAAACCTTTTCCAGCCATGGACTCCTCTGAGAATATGACCAAAGCTGATGATCCTTTCCAGAAAAGTGCACAGGTACACATACACTCAAAAAAAAAAAACAAAAAAAAAAAAACAAAAAACTTTCTTTACATACAATATCCAGAGGTTCACAGGTCCTCAGAAAATCAATAGTGGACCCGACATTAAAAACTCAATCTAAAGGGTTGACAAACACCTGGCATGTGGTCCTGGGCTCCTGCATCTGAGTCAGAAATCACAAATCTCTCTTAACAGCTCTTTCCTATGGAGCCCTTGAAAGAGCCTCCTCAACACTGGCTCCAATTAGCCACCATCAATAAAAGGAAACCTATTTGCCATTCTTTAGAGGCTCACCACAGGCAAGTGGGGTTGTCACTGAAGTTTGGGGTAAAAGAAATTACAGAATTAACCTAATAGCTTAAGCAAGCTGAGTCTCAAAGAAGACAGAGTAGAAAATGGGGACAAGGAGACCACTTTGGAAGCTGCTATAACATAGACCAAGGGAGATGAGCTAACACAGGAGTTTGGACAGAAGAAACTCAATGAAGCCAGAACACTTTATGCCTTAATTGGGTCAGTGACCAGCGTTTCCCTGCCTGGGCCTTGATAATTCTGGAAGCAGCACTCTTCTGGAGGCTGCTGCTGGTGCTAAGTCACTTCAGTCATGTCCGACTCTACGCGACCCCACAGATGGCAGCCCACCAGGCTCCCCCGTCCCTGGGATTCTCAGGCAAGAACACTGGAGTGGGTTGCCATTTCCTTCTCCAATGCATGAAAGTGAGAAGTCCAAGTGAAGTCGCTCAGTCATGCCCAACTCTTAGCAACCCCATGGACTGTAGCCTACCAGGCTCCTCTGTCCATGGGGTTCTCCAGGCAAGAGTACTGGAGTGGGGTGCCATAGCCTTCTGCTGAAGAAAAAAGATTGAGATACTTCCTCTTCCTGCCCCTTAAGGGCTGAGTGTAGTATAATAAAAAGGTGAATAGAAGGCTCTGGAGTAAGTCAGACCTGGATTCAAATTCTAGTCCAGCTAGATAATGCTGAACAAATAAATTCTGAGTCTCAATTTCCTCACCTATCAAGTAGGGACAATAATCTCTGACTTGCAGGGATCCCAGCCCAGTACCTGGCATATAGCAGGTACTCGTTACAGAGTGGTTTTTGCCTGCCACCCTAACCTGTTTTCATCTCTGTGATGGAACAAAGCGATCTGGCCTCAAGTTGGTAGTGGCAAATTGGCAAGTACCCAGGAATTCTAAGACAAGGTCATACAGGATGACCTGGGTAGTTTGGCCAGGCCAGCTCCAGGCACTCTTTTGTTCATTTATTCAACAAACAGGCACACACTTACTCTGTGCCTGGCTGACGCTGGCTACTGAGAAGACAAGACAGAAATTCTTTTTTTCCCAAGACCTAAGCCAAGTAGGGTTTTCTTTTCTTTTTTTAACGTGCATGTGTGTATTTATTACTTTTTCCCACAAATAACTGCATTTTAAAATATGTTCACATTGCTAAGTATATAACAATTCCATTTTAAATTGTAACTTAATTCTCCACAGCACATCCATCAGAGATATTCCCTCTCTGCTCTCCCAGGCATACCCACCCAGGTAACATCCATTTCTTGGTCATCAAAAGCAACACTCAAAGAACATTCTGTTGCATATGCCCTTTTGGACCTGTGTGAGTCTTTTCTCAGGGCATGTACTCAGAGTGTGATCCCTGGGTTATGGGGTTTATACCACTTAATTTGACTGAATAGCACCAGAGTCCTCCTCAGGACAGCTGCTCCATCTACCCTCTCACCAGCAGGACAGGGGTGTTCCTGTGTATCGCGGACACTTGGCAGCAGCCAACTTCCTAATCACTGTAAGTGCAATAGGTATAAAGGGATTTCATGTTATCCTTTTAATCTGCATGTCTCTGATTAGCAACAATTTGGAGCTACTTGTTGTATGCATATTAGCTTGCTGAGGTTTCCTTTTTCTGTATACTGCAGGGTTTTCTTTTAAGAGGAGGAAATGCCAGGAGAGAAGGCTTCTCCAAACCTGCTATCCTTTCAATGAACAGAGTAGAAAGAGCACAGGGCAGATCTGCATTCAAGTTCTAGTTCTGCCACCTCCTGACACCCCAGGAAAGGTATATTATCCTCTGAGCCTCAGTCTCTTTACAGGCCCACTCCATGGAGAGAGCAGCCTGGTGGGCTACAGTCCACAGGGTTGCACAGGGCCAGACACAACTGAGTGCACACACACACACTCACACACACAAGTACTGCAATCTGAGGGAAAGGGTTCTGTAAACCCGAGGGATCATTCCTAGGACGTAAATCTTACTGCAACGGTCCTGGAGTCTAAAGGCTGGAGTTCAGATTCTGGTTCTGTCACTTATTAGCTGTGACACCAGGGCTATTAATCCCTACTGTGCAAGGTGGCTGTAAGGATTAAAACAGATACCACAAGGCAGAACTCCACAAGGAGTGGGGGCACCTGGTGAATCAAGGAGGGACCAGAACAAACAAAAACCACAAGTGACCCCAACTCCAAACAACTTTTCCCCTTTCAGAGCTGAGTGGGTCCCTCCCCTACTTCCCTCAGGGTGCAGAGCAGCCCCAAAAGTTAGGATTTCACAAACCCAGGTCTCCTCCATTTCATTTTGTTGCTTTGCAAGTGAATGCCCAGCGGGCAGTCATTTCAAAGTCCTGGGACAGCTGGGCGGGTGGATGCCTGCTGAGAGCAGCTGAAAGGGCCTCTGAGGCCTGAGAAAGCCACCCTTGCTCTCCCCTGTGATTTTCACCAACGGACAAAGTGCGGCAAGTGAATTAATCTCTTTTAAAAAGAGCAATGCTTGTGACAGAGCACGGTGTCTCCGAAAAGGTTAGGATTCCATCATCCCTGAGATGATGAGTGGAATGCTTAATGCAGGTTGCCACTCAGGGCAGAGCAGCCTGTGGCCGGGGGCTGAGGAGTGGGGGTGGGCACCGCAGGCCTTTCTGGGCGCACTCCAGACTTGTGGAAGGCCCTTCCCTAATGAACTAGGTCTCCTGCTTGGCAGGGCAGTGGTGGGTGACACTAATTGGGGGTGACCCAGGGGAGATGATGGAGAGGAAACCACACACTAGCAGTCCAGAGCTGAATTCAAGCTCGTGTACAACTCCCAGGCAGCAGCGCAGGGCATGAAAATAAATGAGAGACCCCTCGGTTCACACGCAGGCTGTGGCATTTATCTTCCTGCCCTGCACTACTGCCTGGAAGCTGTACATGAGCTGGAATTCATGGTGGGCAGCCGTGGACGAACGAGTGACTCAGCCTCTCTGAATCTCGTTTGGCCTCATCTGAGTAACAGCTCATGCTCTCTGAGCCTGTTCCACAACTGCTAAAAAAGGGAGAGGACGCCACCACCCCTTCTCTGTATGTCACGCAGGGGCACCATGAAGAAACAACGAGACAAAAATATATAAAAGCACTTGGTATGCAATAAAGCACTATATAAATGGAAGAACCTATTTTATTGTTATCATCATTTTCTAATGAGTATCTTCCCCATTTTATGGAAGTAACAGTAAACTAGGATGATATATCCAAGGCGCACACAGAACTCAGAATATAAGTGCTCCAAATTTTCTGTGGATTGCTAGGATGGTCTCAAATTCCCAGGCAAGGGCAATGGTAGAATAAAGGTTTCCTGCTTCTTGGCAGGACAAACCTAGACAGTGTGTTGAAAAGCAGAAACATTCTGCCAATAAAGGTCCGTAGAGTCAAGGCTATGGTCTTCCCAGTGGTCATGTACAATGGTGAGAGCTGAACCATAAAGAACACAGAACACCAAAGAATTGATGCCTTCAAACTGTGGTGCTGGAGAAGACTCTTGAGAGTCCCTTGGAGAGCAAAGAGATCAAACCAATCTTAAGGGAAATCAACACTGAATATTCACTGGAAGAACTGATGCTGAAGCTGAAGCTCCAGTATTTTGGTCATCTGATGTGAACTGCTGACTCATTGGAAAAGTCTCTGATGATGGGAATGATTAAGGGCAGAAGGAGAAGAGGGCATCAGAGGATGAGATGGCTGGATGGCATCACTGATGCAATGAACATGAACTTGGGCAAACTCTGGGAGATGGTGAGGGATGGGGAGGCTTGTTGTGCTGCAGTCCATGGGGTCACCAAGAGTCAGACACGACTAGGCGACTGAACAACAACAGCAGCCCCAAAGCTGATGATTTCCACAGGAGAGTAACAAATCATGGGGGGATAAAAAAGCAGCAGCTATCCCATCTATCTTCAGGAGAGTCCAGAGGCTCTGGACCAAACAAGCAGCAGCGGTTATCTCAGGTGCGGAAGGGAGTCAAACTTTCACTTCCTACTGTGAATGCTTCTCTATTGTTAGAAGTTTTGTTGCTGTATTTTTTATAACAATGAACATATTATTACTCCTTAAAAAAAAAAAAAAAAACTTTCTTAGGAAAAGAAAAACTTTGGACCTAGAGACTGTTATACTGAGTGAAGCAAGTCAGACAGAGAAAGATAAATATGTAGTATCACTTACATGTGGAATCTAAAAAAAAAAAAAAAAAGATACAAATGAACCTTTTTACAAAGCAGAAATCAGGGGCTTCCCTGGTGGCTCAGTGGTAAAAAATCCACCTGCCAATGCAGGAGACAAGGGTTTGATCCCTGGTCCGGGAAGATCCCACCTGCCTCGTGACTACTAAGTCTGTGCACTACAACTACCAAGCCTGCACTCTAGAGCCCGAGAGCTGCAACCATGGTGCCCCCACGCTGCAGGGTGGCAACGACTGAAACCCGCACACCTAGAGCCTGTGCCTCGCAGAAGGACTAGCCACTGCAACAAGGCACCCCAACAAAGAGCAGGCCCTGCTCACTTTGACTAGAGAAACCAGCCTCGCAGCAATAAGGACCCAGCACAACCGAAAATAAATAAATAAAATATATATATATATATATAAAAAAAAAACAGAAATCAAGTCACAGATGTAGAAAACAAACTATGGTTACCAAGGGGGAAAGGCAGTAGGGGAGGACTAAATTGGGAGCTTGAGATTGACAAACACACACTATATACAAAATAGATAACTAATAAGAGCCTATCGCATAGCACGGGGAACATTATTCAATACTCTATAGTGGACTGTAGGGAAAGCAATCTGAAAAAATATGTATATGTACATCTGACTCGCTTCGCTATACAGCAGAAACTAACACATTGTAAACCAACTACACTCCAATAAAAAAATCATTTGAAAAAAGAAATCACTTTAAAAAAGAAAAAGAAAGACTTGCCCCTTCTTCTTCCCAGAAGCCTTCTTCTTCTAAGAAAGCCTTGTTGGCTTATGCTAGCCCGTATCTACAGCTGTCAGTTTCCCTGTCCCACATTCCCAGTAGTCAGCATGACCCCCTAGAAATGCCTTGTTTCTTGACTTCTGGTGTGGGTACAGTGGCTCAGGGGCTGGACAAAATGCCTGTGGCATTCTACAAAATGTCTACACAGATCTCTCCCCTATACTCATATGCCTGTCACTTACCAAGAACTCAGGTTCCTGCATACATGTGGAAGGTGTAGGTGTGGCTTCTTACACTCAGGGCTGAGGATACTTAGACACAGGCTGGAGGCCATGGGTTTCAGTCATGGCTCTCTCAACAACTAGCTGTGTGACCTGGACAAATCTGTCTCTTTGGGCCTCACTTTTCTCTGTGGTAAAACAAGGGAACTGAATTAAATGGTTTCTCAAGTCCCTGCCAGAACTAAAATCTTAGGATTCAAAATACGTACAGCATCAAAGAAGTTGAGAAGTGAACTCTTAGCAGTCAGGGGCACCAGCGTGACTTCCAAAGAAGAGAGAACTCCTCAGGTTTGCTGTTTATTGGCAGGAGTGAGGGAGTCCCAGACAGGGATACAGAGCATTTTGAGTTATTCTGGCTTGATCAGCTCTTCTACTCAGGGGAGGGAGGTACCACTTGGTTTTTCTTCCTTCTTTATGACCAATCAATACAAAGCGGCCACTGAACTTCAATCGTGCATTGTTCCAACTGGTTTCCGGACCCTTCACATGAACTGCCCTCAGCTGCAGCTGAGGAGGGGCTTGAAGGGTGGGGAGCCCTGTCCCACCTGCACCAGAGGCCTGGAAGCAGTGAGCCATGCAGACTCAATCTTGATTGCTATCTGGGCTACAGGGCCCTGGCTGGAGCCTCGCAGAAGGTCCTGTTTACAGTAATAACAGCACCAGGCCCTGCTGTCTGAGCAGAGGCAAGGTGCCTGGGGCTAGAATCCTCACGAAGTCTCCATCTGTGCCTTATCTACCCGGTTGCCCTGGGCCGGGAAGGGTGGGGCGAGGGAGGGAAGGCTGCTCTCAGAACTCGGTCAGGGTTAGGCAATTCCAGGCAGGTCCCAGGGCTACAACTCCACAGACACGGGGCCTCTCTGGCATCTTTTGCTATCAGTCCTTCAACTGAACACTCTCTTTCAAGGGCACCTCAAGGCCTTGCCCCTAGGAATCTCTCCAGATGCTCTCATTCCTGGTGAGGCGGCCCATCCCAGCACTGCCATACCTGGACTACTCCAGAGGGCAGTGGGTGGGCAGTGAGACGGGAGGACTGGCACTTACGCAGCACCGACAACAAGGAAGGTGCACTGCCTAACGCACCTGCATGCTTCATAACCAGTTAACTTCTGATCGCATAAAGTTTTTCAGTTTCTGAATGTAAAAAAGGATGTGCTGAGATCAGTCTACCCAATCCTTTCTTTTTATAGATACACATACAGAGGCTCAGAAAGCACCAGCCTTGGAACAGCCCGATATGGACATAAGCCCGCACCTGTCTCTTCCAGACTGTGTGACTGTGGGCAGGTGATGCTAACCTCTGAACCTCAGCCATCCTCCCTTATCAGTCTGGCAACCGAGGTAACCAAAAATGTACGTGCACTTCTAGTGTTAGCTATCATCATTACCACTGTTCTATGTGTTCAAAGGCACACAGCGGAGGAGCTGTATCAGAACTTCACTGAATACTGCTGGATTAAAAAAATAAAAGCCAAAGCTGGGAGGACATTCTTTGTCCTATCTTCCTTATAGTTTCTAGCAGGAACTTGGCACATATTAAAGTGCATAGATCATTATTTTTTTTAACTTTTTATTTTGAAATTATTTCAAACTCACACAGCACTTAAAAAATAGCATGCACACACACACACAAAACTCAGGTATATCCTTCACTCAGATTCTCATTACATTTTGCCTCACTCCTTTTCTGTTTTTTCCTAGACCACTTGAGAATTCATTTCAGACATCATACCCCTTTATTCCCAAATATTTCAGCACATATTTCCTAGTATGAGGACATTCTCTTACAAAGCACTAACCAATAATGATTAAATTTGGTACATTTTAACACTGACACAATATTTTTATCTAATATACAACCCATACAAATTTCCTCAATTATCCAAACAATATGCTTTAGAGCAATCCACCCTTCACCCCAGACTCAGATATAAGCCAGGATCAAAACTGGAATCACACACTGCCTGTGCCTTCAGTTTTCTTTCATCTAGAACAGTCCCTCAAACTTTCTTTGATATATATTCATGATACACGCATTTTTGCAGAATAAGGCTAGTTTGTCTGCAGACTTCTTAAATTGGGATAACAATTTTTTGAGGAACCACTTCCTATTATTCACCTATTCACTGCACAAACTTTTCATGAGACTGGTTATTACAGGACTGTAAGCAGGATACTGAGGACTCTGATGAATTCTACAGTGTTCTTATCTTCAAGGTATTCACTGCATAGTTATTGGCAAACAGCTAAATTACAAGCAAGCACCTTGTGAGTATAGTGCAGAGCAAGGGCCACAGGCATGACTTCTTGGAGGCAGAGGCATGAGCTGTGCCAGAAAGGATGGGCAGAAGCACAGATTCCCTTAATGCACTCCTGGGATCTTCTATGGGAGACAGCTCTGCTTCCCCAAGCAGTGTGTGCCACGGTGGGGGCTCAATAAAACACAAATCCAACAATACAAGGCCAGAAAGGGGAGAGAGCGGTCCAGGGCACCCCAATCTGGGTACCTCTATTCAGGGCTCTACGTTATGTCCCACTCAGCAGCTGCCGTGGTGACAAGAAGGCAAGGACTGTCTAGACAGCTGAAGTGTGGCAAAGGGCCATGAGTGCCACCTACTGGCACCACAGCAGGCCTGTAGGCTGCCACAGAGGGCAGCTGGGCAGCTGGGTGTTGCCAGGAAGCCTGTTATCCTATGGCAGTGAGACACAGAAGTAGCCCAAATTTCTAAAATTGGGTTGGCACTTGAGCTACTACTGCTAAGCTCCAGAACCCTGTGAGATTTTCAGTAAAAAAATGGACTGTGCAAAGCCAACCACAGTATCTGGCCCTCTAGATAGGAACAAAATTTGGCCTTCATTAATTCAGGTTTGTCCCAGTAACAAAGTAGGCTCTTCTCCAAGTCAGGCTCTGTGTTGAGCACTGAGGGTACAGATGAATCAGACATGGATCTTGCCCACAAGGAGCTCCTGGTCTGAACTGGTGGTGGGGAAATGGAACACAAATAAGTGTTTTAAGGATCACAGGTGCTCTGAAAGCTGTTTGTAGAGGGTCAGTGATCACACAACATGCTTGGCTCTTCCAGTCTTTCAAAACTCTTAAACTGTGGTGTTCAAAAGAGTTTGTGTTTCTAGAGCAGCCTACTACGCACCAGGCACTTGACATTTATAATCTTATCTGGTCCTGTGATTAGAGGAGTCATAAAGAGAGAGGGTAACTGACTTGCTTAAGATCAAATGGTCAGTAAGTGGCAGCCTGGGCCGGAGCCCACCCTCTCTCTATTGAACCACACTGCCTTCCAGGGTATATATCCCAACTTCTTCTTTTTCCACACATTTAGCCTGGGATCAGCACAAATATCTGTTGGGACTAATCAGCTGACCCTGGTGAAAAGACCCTGACGCTGGGAAAGACTGAAGGCAGGAGGGGATGACAGAGGATGAGATGGTTGAATGGCATCACCGACTCGATGGACTTGAGTTTGAGCAAGCTCCAGGAGATGGTGAAGGACAGGGAAGCCTGGCATGCTGCAGTCCATGAAGTCGCAAAGAGTTGGACATGACTAAGCGACTGAACAACAACAATCAGCTGACAGAAAATGATAAAAAAAAGTAGTAAAAAAGGAAAAGCCTTATGTAGAAAGGAAGTTAAATGATGAATGGAGATACTCTGATTAGTTCTGCTGTCTAGAACCTTCTCCCTTGGAAGGGACCCCTTCTCTTAGACTGAAGATGAGAAAGGCCAGATCCCTTCATGGTAGTCTCCACAGTACCACCACCACTTTCACAGCTGCATGGCAGTGTAACACTGTAAAGTGGTCTTGACTTTAGGTTAAAACAACCTTGGCAAACAAACCTAATCAGTAGGTCTTAGAAATATAGGAAGTCCTAGTTCTCTGCAGACAAGCTTAACAGACTCTCAGAGTATAATGCATCTGCTGAGAAAGCTAATGCAAACTCAGGCCATGTTAACAGCCTCATAAAATCTCTAAAAAGTGGATCACTGCCCTGATCTACACAATGATAGTCACGCCACACCAGAATTCAAATAGGGCACCTAAAACTTTGTGGCCATTTCATTACAAAATGACTAGGATGAGAGAAGACTTGAAACCACAGTTTGGAGAACCAAGGTTTATTTGGCTTGGAGCTATTAACATTCAAAAGTCTGGAACAGGGAAAGGGAGCTGTGTAGTCTAAGAGGACAGAACAAGGACCAAAGAGGCAAGCTGTAGAGACAGCTAACTACGTAACAGCAGCCCACCATGTGTCAAGCGCTATACCAGGTGCTTTCATAATATTACCTTGGAATTCATCACAACATAAAGCATTTTTCTAATAACAAAGTGCTGTGTGTGCTCAGTTCCTCAGTCATGTCCAACACTTTGCAACCCCATATAGCCTGCCAGGCTCCTCTGTCCATGGAATTTTTCAGGCAAGAACACTGGAGAGGGTTGCCATTTCGTCCTCCATACAGAGCGCTTATGCTTACATTACTCCAACTGCCCAGAATGTCTTTCTACCCAGCTCCTTACATCCAAATACTAACATCTCCAGGCCCACTGAATGCCTCTCTTGTCTATAGAGACTTAACTTTTTGTATGTACTAATTACAATTCTCTTACCAGACTGAATGTTCTTTGAAAGGCAAAGGTCATCACAATACATCACTATTCAATGCTGAATGGGGCATACTGCTCATAATGGGCCTTAAGAATAAATAAATGCCAAATAAAATGTACAAATGACAAAAAAAAAAAAAAAACCTCATGAAAAGATGTTCAACATCATTAGCCATCAAGGAAATACAAATCAAAACCACCAAGAGGTATCACTTCACACAACGGCTCTAATAAAAAAGACAGTAACAGTTGCTGGCAAAGGTGTGGAGAAATCAGAAGCCTCACATTTTATATTGCTGGTGAGAATGTTAAAATGGTATAGCTACTTTGGAAAACAGTCTGACCATTTCTCAAAATGTTAAACACAGAGTTACCACATGGAGCAGTTCTACTCCTAGGTATCTGGCCAAGATATATAAAAACATACATTCACACAAAAATTTGTACACACATGTTCATAGCAGTGTTATTCATAATGGCTGAAAAATGAAAACACAAATGTTCATCAACTGATGAATGTGTAAATAAAATGTAATATATCTATACATGGAATACTGTTCAGTCACAAAAAGGAACAAAGTACTGTACATGCTACAACAGAGGTGAACCTCAAAAACACAGTAAGTGAAAGAAGCCAGTCATCAGAGGACAAATATTGTATGAGTCCATTTATATGAAATACCCGTACAGGGAAATCCAGGGGAAAAGAAAGTCAGTTAGTAGTTGCCAGAGGCCAGGAGAGTGGGGAATGGGGAGCGAATGCTGATGGGACTGGGTTTTGGTGGGGGAGGGGGGAGGTAGTGATGAAAATGTTCTGGAATTAAGACACAGTGATGGTTGCATAATCTCATGACTATATTAAAAAGCCACTGCATTGTATCCTTTAAAAGGATGAATTTTATGATGTGTGAATTATATCTTAAAAGGAAAAAAAATAAGTTAATGAGTAAATGTTTACTCAGAGTAAGCTTATTACTCAGGAGACAGAGTATCCCTCATACCTAGAGGAGCCCAACTGTGGACTGGATGGTGCCCATCAGAGAGCCTGAAGAGGAGACAAGAACACTGGAGAGGAAGTGAGGCTCTAGACAACAGTGCCTTGGGTTCTGTCTGACCCATCAGGGGCTGTACCTGAGTCCCAGTGGCCCTGGGAAGGATACTGTTCTGCCTGTTGGACTCTGACCCATGGGGATTCCATGGGGATCCTCCAACTGTGTGTGCTTTACATTTGGTCCTGCTCACTATCTGCAAAGGCTGGTCAAATACACAGATTTCCCAGGAGGCCTGGGCGCTATCCCCACAAACAAAAGGGCATTGAGATGGAAGCCTGAGCTCAGCCTCAGAGAGGGATTCTTATGCAGCCTTCCTGGGCCTCCCATCCACATGAATGGAGGATCCTGGAGACCAGTCAGTCTGCCCAGCTGCTGGACCCTGATGGGGAAACTCTGGAGAATAAACAAGGTTTCATTCAATCAGTCAATCAACTGGCCAGACTCCATCTGTACTGTGTGCTTTCTGAGTGCCCAATCAGCCTTGTGTGAGTAGCTATGGTGGAAGCAGGAAGAGATGCTGTCCACCTGGCTGGGACAGCATGGCCTGGGTGAGGAGACACAGGCATGAAGCAACTGTGGAAAAAGACAAGGAGGTGAAGACTCAACATGATACCATCTGGCTCAGACTTTGAGGCTTTGGGAATTTTGATAAGTTAACTGCAATGAGAAAAGCATACATTTTGCATTCATGTGGAACTTGGTTTAAATCACAGCTCTAGTCCTTATCAGCTGCAGGGTATTAAACGCACAGTCGTGTCCGACTCTTTGTGACCCCATGGACTGTAGCCCGTCAAGTTCCTCTCTCCATGGGATTCTTCAGGCAAGGATACTGGAGTGGTTTGCCATTCGCTTCTTCAGGGGATCATTCTGAGCCCAGGGATTGAACCTGGGTCTCCTGCACTGCAGGCAGATTCTTTACCGTCTGAGCCACCAAGGAAGCCCATGTGGAAAATGGTCACAGCACAATCTGTTTTGCAAAACTGCAGCAAGAACTGAAGATAATACATATACAGTATCTGGTACTCTGCCTCGTGCACATACACAGAATGGGTATCTAATAAACAGCAGCTATTACTACTAGGGAAGGTAAGCTTTCTGGAAGAGAAAGGGCTTGAAGGGGGCAATAAACTATGAATTGGATCTAAATAAAAGAACATGGGTGGAGTTGGAAGCACTACAAAAGCTAACAGGTAGGAAGAAGTAAGCTGCATGTTTAGGACCAGAGAAGCCAACTCTGACTGGAATGGGGGTTCCTGGGATGGAGGGGAGTCAGGTTTGGCTGGCAGGAATGCAGGGCGGGGGAGAGGGGAGGGGCGCTGTCAATGAAGAGCAGAGTTGAGAGCAGGAGAGATTAGGGATCTAGATTTGACATTCATCTTCAGGAACCCTGTACAGTCCTAGTAAGGCAGATTGAAATGGTTCTCCCTTGAGCTACAAAACATCTCCCTAAGCCTGGAAGCTTACTCCTTGGAAGGAAAGTTATGACCAACCTAGATATAGGAAAAGGAGTACGTCAAGGCTGTATATTGTCACCCTGCTTATTTAACTTATATGCAGAGTACATCATGAGAAACGCTGGGCTGGAAGAAGCACAAGCTGGAATCAAGATTGCGGGGAGAAATATCAATAACCTCAGATATGCAGATGACACCACCCTTATGGCAGAAAGTGAAGAGGAACTCAAAAGCCTCTTGATGAAAGTGAAAGTGGAGAGTGAAAAAGTTGGCTTAAAGCTCAACATTCAGAAAATGAAGATCATGGCATCTGGTCCCATCACTTCATGGGAAATAGATGGGGAAGCAGTGGAAACAGTGTCAGACTTTATTTTTCTGGGCTCCAAAATCACTGCAGATGGTGACTGCAGCCATGAAATTAAAAGATGCTTACTCCTTGGAAGGAAAGTTATGACCAACCTAACAGCATACTGAAAAGCAGAGACATTACTTTGCCAACAAAGGTCCATCTTAGTCAAGGCTATGGTTTTTCCAGTAGTCACGTATGGATGTGAGAGTTGGACTGTGAAAAAGGCTGAGTGCCGAAGAATTGATGCTTTTGAACTGTGGTGTTGGAGAAGACTCTTGAGAGTCCCTTGGACTGCAAGGAGATCCAACCAGTCCATTCTGAAGGAGATCAGCCCTGGGATTTCTTTGGAAGGACTGATGCTGAAGCTGAAACTCCAGTACTTTGGCCACCTCATGCGAAGAGTTGACTCATTGGAAAGGACTCTGATGCTGGGAGGGATTGGGGGCAGGAGGAGAAGAGGATGACAGAGGATGAGATGGCTGGATGGCATCACCGACTCGATGGACGTGAGTCTGGGTGAACTCTGGGAGCTGGTGACAGACAGGGAGGCCTGGCGTGCTGCGATTCATGGGGTCGCAAAGAGTCAGACATGACTGAGCAACTGAACTGAACTGAACTGAGATAGCATATTCAAAAGCAGAGACATTACTTAGCCAACAAAGGTCCGTCTAGTCAAGGCTATGGTTTTCCCAGTAGTCATGTATGGATGTGAGAGTTGGACTGTGAAAAAAGCTGAGCACCAAAGAATTGATGCTTTTGAACTGTGGTGTTGGAGAAGACTCTTGAGAGTCCCTTGGACTGCAAGGAGATCCAACCAGTCCATTCTAAAGGAGATCAGTCCTGGGTGTTCTTTGGAAGGAACGATGCTAAAGCTGAAACTCCAGTACTTTGGCCACCTCGTGCGAAGTGTTGACTCACTGGAAAAGACTCTGATGCTGGGAGGGATTGGGGGCAGGAGGAGAAGGGGACGAGAGGATGAGATGGCTGGATGGCATCACCGACTCGATGGACGTGAGTTTGAGTGAACTCCGGGAGTTGGTAATGGACAGGGACACCTGGCGTGCTGCAATTCACGGAGTCACAAAGAGTCGGACATGACTGAGCGACTGAACTGAACTGAACTGAAGCCTGGAAAAGCGCTGGGAGGAAACTGTGACCCAGGCAAGCTCCATTCTCCTTCAGGCCTCACAGCATCCTCATCTATAAAATGAAGTGCTAGGACACTTCTAAGGGGGGCAACTTTAGTAAATTACTCAAGCAATCCAAATTTCTGTTTTATCATCTGTGAAATGGGGCTATACTACTTTCATAGTTGTTAAGGATTTAGTAATTTAAGTCTCATGTAATGCCTATTTCAAAAAAGGCATTTAATAAACACCAGCCACTATTAGTAACAGTTAATGTTATTAAAACATTACTATTTTATGTATTTTAATATACACATACAAAGAATACATGTTAAAAATATACAAAATTATATTGTTAAAGTAATATGCTAGAAACATTAAATGAAACTCTGAATAAATGTGGGTTCTTAAAAAAAGTGATAAAACTAAGGTGATAGGTTGGGTGTTTTTTTGCTCCACCTTAATTCATTTACTTTGTGTTCATTAGTTCGGGTCTTTCTGAATGATCACACTAGGAGCTTAATAAAACTGTAGAGGGTAAAAACTGAATATCCGGAAAATTCTATCCATTATCTTATTTTGCTAGTTCAGGGGAAAAAACCTGGTATAATTAACAACACTCAAAAACAACCCTTACTACGCACTCAGCACCTAGTAAATATTAGGCACAGCACTCGCTGGTTTTTCTCATTTAATTTTCTCACTGAATACTCACAGCAATGGTGTGAGGCAGGTCAATCACCATCCCACTCTGCAGATGAAGAATCTAAGGCTAGAATCTTAGGCTACTTTCCCAAGGCCACAGAGAGCTAATGAATGGCACAGCTGGGATCCAAACCCTGTCTTCTGAGACTCACCACTGGGAATCAAAGCTTGTTTCCTCAGACTCTGAATTCCTTACTGCCAGGATTTCTGCATCACTAGGAACAAAGCTAGTGGAAGTGATGGAATTCCAGTTGAGCTATTCCAAATCCTGAAAGATGACACTGTGAAAGTGCTGCACTCAATATGCCAGCAAATTTGGAAAACTCAGCAGTGGCCACAGGACTGGAAAAGGTCAGTTTTCTTCCAATCCCAAAGAAAGGCAATGCCAAAGAATGTTCAAACTACCGCACAATTGCACTCATCTCACATGCTAGTAAAGTAATGCTCAAAATTCTCCAAGCCAGGCTTCAGCAATACGTGAACCGTGAACTTCCAGATGTTCAAGCTGGTTTTAGAAAAGGCAGAGGAACCAGAGATCAAATTGCCAACATCTGCTGGATCATGGAAAAAGCAAGAGAGTTCCAGAAAAACATCTACTTCTGCTTTATTGACTATGCCAAAGCCTTTGACTGTGTGGATCACAATAAACTGTGGAAAATTCTGAAAGAGATGGGAATACCAGACCACCTGACCTGCCTCTTGAGAAATTTGTATGCAGGTCAGGAAGCAACAGTTAGAACTGGACATGGAACAACAGACTGGTTCCAAATAGGAAAAGGATTATGTCAAGGATATATATTGTCACCCTGCTTATTTAACTTATATGCAGAGTACATCATGAGAAACGCTGGGCTGGAAGAAGCACAAGCTGGAATCAAGATTGCGGGGAGAAATATCAATAACCTCAGATATGCAGATGACACCACCCTTATGGCAGAAAGTGAAGAGGAACTAAAAAGCCTCTTGATGAAGGTGAAAGAGGAGAGTGAAAAAGTTGGCTTAAAACTCAACGTTCAGAAAACGAAGACCATGGCATCCGGTCCCATCACTTCATGGGAAATAGATGGGGAAACAGTGGAAACAGTGGCAGACTTTATTTTTCTGGGCTTCAAAATCACTGCAGATGGTGACTGCAGCCATGAAATTAAAAGATGCTTACTCCTTGGAAGGAAAGTTATGACCAACCTAGATGGCATATTCAAAAGCAGAGACATTACTTTGCCAACAAAGGTTCGTCTAGTCAAGGCTATGGTTTTTCCAGTAGTCATGTATGGATGTGAGAGTTGGACTGTGAAGAAAGCCGAACGCCAAAGAATTGATGCTTTTGAACTGTGGTGTTGGAGAAGACTCTTGAGAGTCCCCTGGACTGCAAGGAGATCCAACCAGTCCATTCTGAAGGAGATCAGCCCTGGGATTTCTTTGGAAGGAATGATGCTAAAGCTGAAACTCCAGTACTTTGGCCAGCTCATGCGAAGAGTTGACTCATTGGAAAAAACTCTGATGCTGGGAGGGATTGGGGGCAGGAGGAGAAGGGGACAACAGAGGATGAGATTGCTGGATGGCATCACTGACTCGATGGACATTAGTCTGAGTGAACTCTGGGAGTTGGTGATGGACAGGGAGGCCTGATGTGCTGCAATTCATGGGGTCGCAAAGAGTCGAGCGACTGAAATGACCTGAACTGAACTGAGGATTCCTGCTAATGATATGAAAACCTCTCAGGCAGACCCACGGACAGAGGCACAAGAGAACCACTTTACATGCCTTAGTAGGACTTTGGGCCTGGGACCCTTGTCCAAAAGGAGGAGAGGGAAGGAACCCGGATGTAGACAAGTTTAAGTTCAAAAGTAAGATTTTCTGAGACAGCAGAACTGTGAGGCAAACTGCTAAAGTGCATATGGTAAACCCATAACATATCAGTTTGACTAATTTCAATATTCTTACATTTCTCTGTTCCTCAGTTTCTGGGAAAACTCCTTGGGAAAAAATTCAACTGGTTCCAGTCATGCTGGTAGGATTTGTGTTATGGCCATGACTGAGCCGGGCCTTTGGAGAAGCAGCACTTGGGCCATAACAATGGTGGCTGGGAGACTGAGCCAGACAGCTGCCCCTGCTAGGGAGCCCTGAGGGACTGTAGTTTTGCGGCCTCACTGCCTCCGTGGCTAGATCAGTGCCCAAGAAGATGCTGACACACACAGCTGGTAGGCACTCAGAGTGGTTCCCAATGTTTCTCAGCAATCAGAATTGATGTGCAATCCCCTGCCAACCACACCAACTCAGCTGCCGCTGCTGCACAGTGGACAGCCTCCAACGCCATGCAAGGCCTGCTTCCTCTGCCGACTCCTGGCACCCCTACCCCCACCCCAAACCCAGTCCCATTGCCTTTTTCAGTCCTTCATACTTGCTGTTGCTCCTCCCGCCATGGGGCCTCTATAAACAAAAGTTTCCTCTGCCAGGAAAGCTCTTCTTGTCTTTTCACCTAAGTTAACTCCTTCACTTCCTTTCGGAATTTTTCCCTGGCCAGAGGAAATCTCTCAGAGACACTTGAGATTCTCTATATCATTCCTTTGCAGCATTTGTGACAGCTGTAATTTCATATTTACATGATTAATGTCTGACTAAGCTTTAAGCTTCATGAGACAAGGTCTGTACATTTTTGGCCTATCACCAATCCATTAGGGCTTAGCACAGTGTCAACACACAGTAGGCGTTATTTGTTGAATAAATAAATGATTGAATTAAATCACCATTTTAATTTTCTTTTTCCCTAGGGGGATGTCAATTCTTTTGTTTACAAGTTTATTATGACTGTAAATAACTACTAACATTTGCCTAACTCCTACCATTTACAAAACACTTTAAAAATACTCAATAAATATTTGTTAACTATTTACATGAACAGTGATAAACAACACAGCAATGGTCTGCCACCTCCAAAACTCACAGTAGCATGTGTGTGTGTGTGTGTGTGTGTGTGTGTGTGTGTGAAAAAGAGAGCGAGACAGAGAAAGAGAGAGAAGGAAACAGATGACCCATCCCAAAAGAGGGTGATAAGTGCTATCACAGAGGAAGTATACAAGTACTTGGAGGGCTACGGACGGCTTCCTGGAAGACGTGACGCTGATGACCCAAAGGATGAATAATTCTCTAGACCACAGGAGTTCACCCTCCTGGAATTTTCATGAGTTCCTGGGAGGGTGGCCTGGCAAGCATCTTACAGTCAGGGTTACTGAGGAAGTTAAGGGACTACCAGCTCAAGACCACACAGCCAAGAAGCAGTGGGGCCAGCACTGGAGGCTCCACCGCAGGGCTGGGCTTCCCTTCAGGGCATCCCTCCTTGCCGCAAGCCACTGCAGTAGGCCCTGGCTATTCTTTGCTCCTGGGCTTGGCCAACCACCTGATCCTGCAGGGGTTCTCAGCAGCTGACTGGCTGTTTCCACAACTCACCTACTCATAAAGTTCTGAAAAAGCTGCTAACCCAATCTTCCCCAGTAGTTTTCTATCACCAGGGAGCAAGCAAACAGATTCTGTAAGTTCACACCTCAGAAAACATGCCAGACCCCGGACCACTCTGCAAAATTGCTAGGCTGGTAAAGGCCCCCTTGAGTAAGCCCTGGAGTTTCAGTGCGTGATCTGGACCCTCCCCAAAGGGCTCAGTTTTCTCTGTAGAGTTTAACACTGAGAACTATATTTCAAAGTTCTCAGTGGGAACCTCATTAACAAGATGCGGAAACAAAGATTCGAAAAGGGAAGGTCTGTGATTTATTAAAGGCTTCTCTGGTGGCTCAAATGGTAAAGAATCTGACTGCAGTGTATGACAACTGGGTTCAATCCCTGGGTCGGGAAGATCTCCTGGAGAAGGGAATGGCCACCCACTCCAGTATTCTTGACTGGAGAACTCCATGGATACAGGAGCCTGGTGGGCTATAGTCCATAGGGTCACAAAGAGTCGAACATGACTGAGCGACTAACACTTCAACTTTTTTCATGATCTATTAAGAGTCCCAAAGACAGTCAACTGTGACAGAAGTGGAACTTAGGTCTTCTAATTCTAAAATCCTTGTACTTTTTTTTTTTTGTAGCATTATGCTGCCTTCCAACATCCCAGCATTCAAAAAGAAACCTGTGTAGGTTATACCCTAGCATTCAAGAAACACTCATAAGCTTCAAATTACAAGAGTGATGCCAGTGAGGCCTTGACCTTCAGTCTAGAATAAAGCTTTTGTTTCAACCTACTGCAAGCCACAAGAACATTTACATATTTACTGGTTAAGAGAGTTGGATGTTTTGGTTGCTCTCATGCCATCATTAATATTTTCCCATCCAGCCAAAGTGATACAACAATCGATAAATAGCCTCTCAGAGGCCGAGACAGCCGAATGTATTTACCAGCCAGGGTTTTTGTTAATTAGATAAAATCCTTGGATCAATGTGCAGAACATTTACCTATATTGGAGCTAAGTACATTCTGGACACCTTAATCCTGGCACAATGACAGCAAGTGCCTCAAGCCCCAAGTTGGGGCATCCGGGGACAAGAACCAAACCAAGCCATCAATGCAAAGCTAGAATAAATGTGTTTGGCCTCCAACAAAACCCAACCCTTTCTTCTTTCCTGTGTTGCAAATCAAAGCAGACTTTTTTCCAAAGGTATCTAATAAACAAGTTTTAGCTGGTATGAAGTACTTTAATGTCTAAAACCATCAAACCAGAAATCAAAACAAGATGTCAAAACAATCTTTAGACTGCTCTTTGAGGCAGCATAGCATGTACAGCAGGAAGAGTCAGAAGGTTCCATTTAACTGTCTACTTGACATCACCACTTGAATTTCTCACTGAAATGTTAAATTCAACATGTTCAAAACTGAACTCAATCTTTTCCTCCCAACCCAGTCCTCCTCCCCCAGCAGCTTCATCTCAGAGAACGGCAACAGCATCTCCACCGTTGATCAAGCCAGAAAACAGAAATTCATTCTTAACACCTTCTTCTCCCTAATCAACTATATGCAAATGCATTCATTCAAGATTCACTTACTGAGTACCTCCTACATACCAGGCACTGATACTGTTCTAAACATTACCAAGTCCTGCCTAATTTACTTACTCCATCTCTGCTACTGACACCTTACTCCAAGTCACCGCCTGCCACCATCCTTTCTGGTCTGGACTACTCCAGTCACTATCAACTGGTTTTCCTGCATCTACCACAGCTCCCTATCAATCTATTCTCCATGGAGCAGCCAGAGTGATCTTTTAAAATTACAGATCTAGATCATGTCATCACATGTCTCTCTCTCTCTGTCACATACACACACCTTAAAATTCTTCAATGGCTGCCCACTGTTCTTAGTAAAAATAAAAACCATTACCATGGCCAACAGATCCAGTGTGATATGGTCCTTGCTTAACTCCCCAACCTTATTTCATGCCCTCTCCCACTTACAGTCCAGTCATTCTGGACTTTCCTCAATTCCTTTGCATCTTTTCTTGACTCAGGGCCTACTGTCCTTTTAACTCAATATTCTTCTAGCTTTCTCTTCATCCTTCAGAGTTCACTTTAACCTCACTCAGATGCTTTAGCTTACTGATAACATACCCCCACCCTCCACCCCTGTCATACTCAAGGTCAGACTCCCAAGTGTCTTGTGCTTCACTTTTAACAAAGTTTTACTGAGAGATAATTCACACACCATAAAATCCATATATTAAAAGTGCACAACTTGTTTTTAGTAGATTCAGAGTTCTGTGATCTTGACTACCAACCCCAGAACATTTTCATTAGCCCCCCAAAAAAACTCAACCCATTAGCAGTCATTCCCTATTCCCTCCCAACCCCAGCCTCTCCAGTCCTTGGCAATCACCAATCTACTTTCTGTCTCTATAGATTTGTCTATTCTGTCTATTATATATTTTATATAAACTGAATCATATAATATGTGGTCTCTTGTGTCTGGCTTCTTTCACTTAGCATAATGATTTCAAGGTTCTTTAATGTAGCACACAGGCAGTATTCATATTGATAAATAATATTCCACTGTATGCCTATATCATACTTTTATTTACCCACTGATCAGTTAATGGACTTTGGGGCTGTTTCCCTCTTTAGGCTATTATGAATAATGCTGCTATTAACATTCTTGTACCAAGTACATTCATGTACGTTTTCATTTTTCTAGAGTACACACCTAGGAGTAGACTTGCTGGGTCATATGTTTAATATTTTGAAGAACTGCCAATTGCTTTCCAAAGCAATTACACCATTTCACATCCCCACCAGCAATATTTAAGGGTTCCAACTTTTCCACATCCTTACCAACACTTGCTATTATCTGTCTTTCTGATTACAGTCATCCTAACGTGTGAGAAGTGGTCTCTCATTGTGGCTTTGATTAGTATTAAATATCCTCAGAGAAGGGAATAGTTGGCCACCCCAGTATTCTTGTCTGGAGAATCCCATGGACAGAAGAGCCTGGTGGGCTACAGCACTGGGGTCTCAAAGAGTCAGATATGATGGAGTGACTAAGCACAAGCACCCTAATACTAATGATGCTGAGCATCTTTTCATGTGCTTATTGGTCAATTTGAATATCTTCTTTGAAGAAACGTCTATTTGGATCCTTTGTCCACTTTTAAGTTGGGCTATCTTTTTTTATTGTTGAGTTTCCGTATTCTTAATACAAATCTCTTACTAATTTGCAAATATTTTCTCCCTTTCTGTGGGAGAGACTTTTGACCTTCTTGAAAGTGTTCTTTGAACACAAACATTTTTACTTTTGAAGTCCAATTTATCTCATTTTCTCTTTGATTTCCTGTGCTTTTGGTGCCATATCTAAGAAGGCTTGCCTAACCCACAGTCACAAAGATTTACTCCTATGTTTTCTTCTAAGAGTTATATAGTTTTAACTCTTACATTTAAATCTATGATCCATTTTAAGTTAATTTTTGTGTACAGATGAGGTAGGGCTACAGTTTTATTTTTTTCACACGGAGATATCCAGTTGTCCCAGCACCATTTGTCGAAAGGGCAAATTGTACTTCATTTTAAAGTGCGTAACTGTAACTGCATGGTCACCTGGCTCCCAGTTAGACTGTAAGTACCAGGAGGGCAGGAACTGTGCCCATCCTGTTCACCACTGTATCTCCACACTCAATCCAATACCTATCTCCTAATAAGCACTCAGATATTTTGGCTGAACATAATACATTTATTATTAACAATAAACACGAACAACTCTATTATGAGTTACAGGTATTATCATTTCCACATCACTTAGGCTTACAGAAGTTAGGCAACCTGTGCCTTGTTCTGCTGGTTCTCAATTTTTGACTTAAGTATTCCCTCCTCACCTGAGAAGCGGGTTAGTGAGCTCCTCAGAGCAAGGACTGCTTCTCCTTCCTCATTTTGTTGCCACCAACACAAATTCAGCTCAGGGCTAGGCAGAAGAGACAAGCTGGACAGATGAGTGACTGAGGGACAAAGGGACAATGCTCTCCATAACCAGGTCCCTACTCATCTCCAGTCTCTCCTGGCCTCAGACCCTGATCCAGCAACACCAAACAGTGTAACAGTATACAGCTTCCCCTCCTCACCACACATGTAGGCTGTTTCTTGCCTCAGCCTCAGTGCTATCACTTACACTGTTCCTTTTGCCTAGAATGCCTTTGCCTTCTATTTGCTAAACACTCCTAATATTTTAAGACTCTGATCAGGCATCATTTCCTCTGGGACATTTTCTCCGGTCCGCCCGGTAGATGAGGGCCATATGCTGGGCTCCTGTCTCAGCACTATGAGTGGAGACAGCCTAAGGACCTGCATAGTTACTGGAGAGCATGGTGTCTGTCCATGAATCCTCCAGGCAAGAACACTGGAGTGGGTAGCCATTCCCTTCTCCAGAGGATCTTCCCGACCAGGAATTGAACCTGGGTCTCCTGCACGGCAGGTAGACTCTTCATCGTCAGAGCCACCAAGGAAGCCCTCCTGTCTCAGCACAGATCATGCTGCGTTACCAGTCTTCCCCAGACTCCTTAATTGAGGGCAGGAAGTGTGTCTGGTCAGTTGTCCCCGATGCCAGGTAAACCACCCAGCATGTGGCAGGTGCTCAGGGAGCTTTCATCAAACAAACAGATGAATCCTGGAGAGAAAGGGCAGGCAGTCTGAAGTTCAAGACTGATACCACCATACTTCCTTTATTTAAAAAATGTTTGTGCCGATGGAAATAGCTGAGTTAAGCACTCAGCAGAGCCCTAGCTCCCTGCTGGGAGAAGGGAAGTGGGTAGGGGTATAGTCTTTCACCCAGATTTGTTCGAAAAGAAATGTGATCTCTGCGGCAAGAATAGGAGGCCTCACTACTCCCAGCCCTGACAGCTCCTCACTCGGCTCTGTCCGATCCTGGACAGATGTGCCTTCAGACTGCCCTGGGCCCTAGGTTTTGGTTGACTGGTTCCTGAGTCCAGGAGCCAGGCGTGGGGTGGGCTGAGCCCAGGAGCAGGGCCACCTGCTCACGCTGCCAACAGGTGGGATGGGGCCTCGGGACCAGGCTCCCACTCCTGAAGAGCCACAGCTGGACCTGCAAACGATGTTTAAGTGCCTTGGGGGAAGAAGGAAACAGCTGCCACACAAACAGAAAGGAGAGGAGGACGGGAAGGAAAAGGGATCCAGTCTCTTTCTGATATAGCCAGCTGGAGTTTGAAAATAAGACTCTGGACTGCCTGCTTCCGGTTTGCTGGAAAGTCAGTAAAAAGTAGCTTTCCCCAACTTTCACTGTACTGGAAAAGAGGATAAGACACGTGTGGAACCAGACCTTGTCCCTGCCATGGGGAGGCACACGATCCAGTGTTTAAGGTGAAGGCCAGTCCAAAGCTCCTTAATGTAAAGAAGAACATGGTGAGTGGCAGAACCTTCCCTGTGCCTTTAGCCAGGCAGGCCCACACCACGAATGGTTAGCCAGCTCCACGTAAAACAGGTAACAGTGCCCACACTTCAGAGCTGTTGGTCTGATCATCTCACGCTGCCTGAGGATCCCTCATCTGTTCCTGATTTGGGCAGTGTGTGAACCACGCTGGTTTTCCTGTTCATGGGCTGAGTGCCTCCTCAGTCCTGATGTTCAGCCCAGCTTCTCCCACCTGACCTCCAACTTCTCTACTAGTAAAGCAGTCTTCTCCTGCATGGCTGGCACGGCCCTTCCTAGATGACCTGACCACCAACCCCCCTCCACCCCTGCCCCCGTCCCCACCCCAGGCCAGCAGAAGGTGCAGGGCAATGGGCAGATCACACTCAGCTGGGAGGAGTCTGAAGTACTTGAGCAAAGGCTGGGAGGCTTTAAGCAAAGGTGTAAGGAGCACAGTGTACACACAGCGGTCTGTGTGGAGGGCCCACACCCAGAATCCAGAAACTGCAGATTCCAGAGTATGCTTCAAGAAGATGATGAAACTCCTCACCTCCAAACAGAAGAGCTTTGGATTGCTTCCCTTCACTAGCAAGAGCTCTCCCAAGGCTCTGGGAAAGTAGGGGGTCATCAAGGCAGAGGCACACACAGCCCATAACCCAGAGGGGGACAGGAGAAAAGGAAGGGAGAGACAGCATTACTCCAGGTCTGAGTTTTATTCCAAATACTGATTTGACCACACAGATCATACACGTGGTGACCCAACTATGTATAAACTATGAGTAAATATTTTTAAAAATTGAGAATGGAATTCTATCCTGGTATTAGCAGCTCTGTTGGGCAGAGCTAAAGGCCAGGACACAGATAGGAAGAAATTAATAGTAGTGTTAAGCACCTGTGCAGAGTCTAGAGTGTAAAAAGGCTAAATAAACAATGACCTGTGGTAGGAATTCAAGGAAGTTTCCTTCAAGCAAGGGTGGTCAGGCTCCCCCTACTCCTTCATGTAGGTCCAGCTCTCTGAGCAGGAAGAGCTGTGATTGGCAGGTCACATGTTTGTTTCCTTGAGACCACATGATAAAGGTGAGGGGAGACTGTCAGTTCTGAGGGGCCGGGTCTGTGCCTTGCTCATCTCTGCCTCCCTCACAAGGGGTGAAAGGAGATTCTGATTGAGTCTTCATGATCGAGAGGGATAGGACAAGAGGAGGCAGGAGAAAAACATACAAGAGACTGTATGTTTTTAGAGACTGGGGACATACAGGGAAATCCTTGCAGACACTAGCCACATAGGCAAGAACAAATGTTCTGAACCACACACATATCATAAATTCAATCACTTTCTGTAATTTGAGGGTGGGAGGTTTAATCGTTATTAAGAAAAATGTGTATTTGAAAGAGCTAAATCAATCAGCCCTTGGGGGTTAAGTGAAACAGGAATACGTCAAGGCTGTATATTGTCCCCCTGCTTATTTAATTTCTATGCAGAGTACATACATCATGCAAAATGCCAGGCTAGATGAAGCACAAGCTGGAATCAAGATTGCAGGAAGAAATATCAGTAACCTCAGATATGCAGATGACACCACCCTTATGGCAGAAAGTGAAGAGGAACTAAAGAGCCACTTGATGAAGGTGAAAGAGGAGAGTGAAAAAGTTGCCTTAAAATTCAACATTCAAAAAATGAAGATCATGGCATCTGGTCCCCACTTCAAACAGATGAGAAAACAATGGAAACAGTGACGGACTTTATTTTCTTGGGCTCCAAAATCCCCGCGGCTGGTGACCACAGCCATGAAATTAAAAGACGCTTGCTCCTTGGAAGAAAAGCTATGACAAATCTAGACAGCATACAGAGACATTACTTTGCTGACAAAGGTGCGTACAGTCAAAGGTATGGTTGGTTCTTCCAGTAGTAATGTACAGATGTGAGAGTTGGACCATAAAGAAGGCTGAGCGCCGAAGAATTAATGCTTTTAAACTGCAGTGCCGGAGAAGACTCTTCAGAGTCCCTTAGACTGCAAGGAGATCAAACCACTCAATCCTAAAGGAAATCAACCCTGAATATTCATTGGAAGGACTGATGCTAAAGCTGAAGCTCCAATACTTTGGCCACCTGATGAGAGGAGCTGACTTGATGGAAAAGACCCTGAGGCTGAGAAAGACTGAAGGCAGGAAGAGAAGGGGACGACAGAGGATGAGATGGTTGGATGGCATCACCGACTCAATGGACATGAGTTTGAGCAAACTCCGGGAGATACTGGACGACAGGAAACCTAGTGTGCTGCAGTCCATGGGTTCACAAAGAGTCAGACACGACTGAGGGACTGAACAAAACAGCCTCCCCTGGTGAGGAACAGATGCTTTCACAGCCCTGCTGCTCTGCACATGCATGGCCTGTCCTGGCTTGCCAGAGGAAAGCAGCAGCCTGGCAGCAGTCACCTAGCGGTCATCAACAGGTGACTAAAGTGTCAGCAAAGGCCTTAAATGAGGGGCACAGCCAGCGGCCACCCGTCGTGCCACCATACTGCAGCAGAAGGAAACGAGGCTCATCTGTTTCTGAGGGAATGAATATGCCAAACACTGCCTGCAGTTATGAATGGCTCTTATAACAGCAAGCTGACATCTGTGCTTGGTTTTTAAGATGCATCATTGCATGTTTATTAAACTACTGCTCCATCATATTTATTTGGCTACGAAACAACTCCCAGCCCATACTTCCAAAAGTGGTTTATTAAAAACTAAGCCTTGAACATTAATACTCAAAAGCACCCTCGAGAGTCAATAGTAATATGGCAGATAAAATGAAAGGGAATCAAAGCAGTAAGTCTTGATGGGGGCTGTGGCTGCCTTTCAACACTTTCTTTCACGTTCAGGCAGTTGGAGTGGGGAGGAGCACCACGGGTGCGCGGCGCTGGGTGTGGTGATAGCCACTCTGATCACCTAATTTCCTGTCTAAAATGTGGACATGGCGGCAGGGAAGGGAGGCTGTCCCACGGCCACCTAGCTCTACACAAAAGGCAGTGGAAAAAAAAAGGCCAAAGTTCAGTAATGCCGGGCACCAAGTTTCACCAAGAATGAAGCCTCTGCCCCTAACAAACATCCCCACATTGATGCCCCATGTCAGAGCATCCATCCAGGACAGACTCTATTCTGCCCTGGCACCCAGCTGAGGCCTGGGTCAAGTCCTGTCCCTGAGCAGGAACAAGCCTCCAATCTAACTGGCCGCTAGTGGTCGCTAGGGGAACAGATGAGCTAGGGAAGCTGGAGAAATGCAGTCAGCCCTCAGAGAGGCACCCAGCCCCACAGGCAGGTGGCTCTGGCAGAAAGATCTCTTCCAGCTCCCTCCCAAACCTCCAAGTGTCTCCACTGTTGCCCACCCGCACTCCATCCAGTCAATAAGCAATTACCCATGGCCAATCCCACAGAAACAAGAACAAAGTGGAAGATTCACCAAGGAACCCACAAGATGTAGGAGGGATCCCAAACCACACCCTCAGAAGAACAGAACAACTGAGGGATCAGGGCTGTTTGGGGCCAGAAAAAATGACACAGGGGCTGACTCTCTACCTTAAGATATCTAAGGGCTGACCTGGGCCAAAGGAGCCCAAGTGACTCACTGACTACAAGGAAGTGAGTTTGGTTCCCAGCTCAGTGTGAGGATTTCCTCCAAGGCATCACCACCAGAGCAAGGGCCCCACCCCACTCAGGCCTCCTGCATGGGAGGGCAAGGCCTGGGGTTCGATACTCACCTGCTGACTTCCTGGACATTGTTGGCTCGAGCAGCTTCCATCAGGGCTGCATCTGAAGAGAGAGGGGGCACCAATCAGATCCCTGGCCAACCCTCAGAGCTTCCTGGAGGGCCCAGAAAGACAGTGGAAGGGAAGGCACTTCAGATACATGGGCTTTAACAAGTAAAAAGATGCCAAGATATACAAAGAGAAAGCTAGTCCTCCCCTGTCCACGTGAAAGCCTCTGTTAACTTGTCTTCCACATCTTTCCATTCGAGCCCAGACTCAGAACTCTCATCACACAGGTGATCCAAGGAATGTGTTAGTACCACGTGTGGCCAACAGTAAACATGTGTGAACGCCTTCGCCCTTCATTAGCTATAAAGCTCTGCAGGTTTATGTAACTATCACACATTATTAATCATCCCCCTACCTTGCCCCACTTTCTCTTTCAACTTCAGTTTCCCAGCCTAGTTTTGAATCTTGATGTTACAGGTCACAAACCTAGCAGGAGGACAGAATAGGGAGGAGGAGGCAGGGGTGTGGACCCCTCCGAGAGTGGAGAGAGCCTTGAGCAGGAGCCAGGCTCCACCACAGCCCGTCCACTGTTCACCCTGTGCTGTGGCGGCCTTTCCCCTCTCAATGCCAGCTTCCCTGACTATAAAGCAGGGGCACTAATCCCTGCCCTGACAGCCTTACAAGGATGCTAAAGAAATAACGGTTGAAAAGCCTGCAGACATCCCAGTGCCAAACCCAACGAAGGGAGAGCCAAAGTAGAGGATTCCAATCCATCCCTTAGGAGTCACCAGGCCTGGTAGAAAGGCAATAGCAAGCCTGGCCTGGCCTGGGCAGCGTGTGGGCTGCTGGCACCACCTTGTGGCCATGGGGAAAAGCTGTCAACAGCAGAGGCACATTCTCTCTCCCAGGCGGCTGCAACACTCTGAGCTCAGCTGGTCCTGAGCTCCCACTGATGGGCACCAGACAGACTCAGACCCAGCCTTGTCTCAGGGAGCTTTCAATCCAGCCAAGAGAATCACCAAGTGAAACAGAGAGGAGGCACTGGGGCAGGGTGGAAGACCAGACCTGGGTCTGGTCTTAACTCTGCCACTTACTTGCTGTATGACCTGGCTCACTCACCTAACCTCCTGTGTACAATACCCACCTTATCAGACATATGCAAACCAATCCTGTGGTTCAGACCGATGCATAGGCCTCCATGCCACCTCCTGGCCTAGGCTCCAGAGCCAGGTCTTCCTCGGTTCCCCAGCTGCTCCCCCAGCATACACCCAGGCATGCTTGGGCAGCCCCCAGCTGGAAGGGGAACAAGCCTTCCTCAGATACTGCGGTATTCTCTCTCCCCTCACTCTTTTTTAAAAAAGTAGCTTCTGCAAGGTCCCAGAGGGAATGAGGAATGAACTGAGATTAGAACCGGGGTCCCCTGGCTCCTAAAGGGCAGTACTGATTATGCTGCACTGAGGGCCTGGGCTCGCAACTCTCAAGTCAGGAGACAAGGGAACTGGCAAGTCAGAAGTGTTGGGACTGGTCATGGTTTGGTAAACATCATATATTTTGGTAAAAAAAAACCCAGTGTCTTTTGCTGGGGTTCATATGCCACAGAGTCCAATCTGGAGCCCCCCAAAAGCTCTGAGGCAAGACCTTGGACACCTTCTCCCCATCTGTCTAAACCTGCTGGACTTGGGACATTCCCTGCTCATCAATTTTCCATGGCTTTCCATCACCTAAAGAATTTCAAACCTTCCAAACCCTCACGCCTGATATCCAGACCCTACCCCCTCTGCTCTCACCTCATTTGAAAGACTTCCTCTCCTCTAACCAGGCTGGACTAACTGCTAGCCTCTAAATGTACTATGCTGACCTGCGCTTTGTTCCTGGAAACATGTGCATAGAATACAAACCATCTTGTGGAACATTTACTAAGTACCTACACTAAATACCAGGGACTATGATGGACAATGAAAAAGTATTAGGGAAAGGAACTGGCATCAACCTGAAAATATCAAGACGCACTCCCTGGTCTCAAGGAGCTCACAGTATCACTCTCCTTTTCATCTCTTGCCTTATCCTCCAGAACTCAAATTCAAATTCCTCATCCTCAAGGAAGGTCTCCAATCATTCAGGAAGGCTTTCCTGACCATGCTGGCCTTCTGATCCCCCAAAACACACTGTCAGATGACTCGCCAGATGCACAGGTCTAATGGCCCACTGCTGCTGCTGCTAAGTCGCTTCAGTCGTGTCTGACTCTGTGTGACCCCATAGATGGCAGCCCACCAGGCTCCCCCGTCCCTGGGATTCTCCAGGCAAGAACACTGGAGTGGGTTGCCATTTCCTTCTCCAATGCATTAAAGTGAAAGTGAAGTCGCTCAGTCGTATCTGACTCCTAGCGACCCCATGGACTACAGCCTACCAGGCTCCTCCATCCATGGGATTTTCCAGGCAAGAGTACTGGAGCGGGTTGCCATTGCCTTCTCCGCTAAAGGTCCGCACCGTCCCCTTAACTGGCATTGTGTTAAGTCAGGAGTTCCACATCAAGCTTTAAAGTAGGCGCACAGAGGGTATTCATACCTCTGTGGGTGTGGAAGTAACAGAATCATAGTGTGCCTAAGCTAGAAGAACCCTTAGGAGCTCTGTTTCAACTCCCTCATTTTATAGATGAGGAAACAGGACCATGAGAAAGAGGAGAAGTCCAAAGTCACGTGGCAATTAAAGGTAGACCAAAACAAGACCCCAGGTGACCTTACTCCCTGCTGAGGCTCTTCCTATACAGCTGGCCACATCCTGCTGAATAAACAAATGAACATCAAGGGCGTCCCTCCTCTTGGGGGGACAAAGTCTCAGAGCTTGGGATGCATGGAATCTTGAAATACCATGCCTCACTCTTCTCTCTGAGGAAGAGCTGAGAACCTGAGTAGCTGGAGTCACGTAGGCTAGAAGTCTAGCTCTCTGCCTGATCTCCCATTCTCTGCTCGGCTCCATGCACCCAGGGGTGATGCCAACCTGGGTCAGCCAGCCCCCGTGGTTGCTCTGGTTCTCTAGAGAGCCACCTCCCTGTATTCCTTGTCCTGCCAACTTCCCCACATAGCAAGATCACCTCATGCCTGAGACCAGGCACAGCAGAACCCTAGGAGTCTCCCTGATGAACACACCCACACTGCTGAACTTCAAAAGGAATCAGAATAACAGCACTGTAAGAGACCTGAGAAATCACCCTTCACCTGTGGGGAAACAATCTAGAGAGCAGAGCCAAAGTTGGCACTGAAACCAAGTCTCTTCCCTTCTTAGGCCATGGACCCCAAGGACTGTAGCGTGCCAGGCTTTTCTGTCCATGGAATTTTTCAGGCAAGAATACAGAAGCTGGTTGCCATTCTCTACTCCAGGGGATCTTCCCAGACCAGGGATCAAACCCACATCTCTTGCGTCTCCTGCATTGGCAGGTGGATTCTTTACCACTGCACCATATGGGAAGCCAAACAGGTTTCCTGGAGACCTCTTAAAGGAGGAACTGAACCAGGTAGAATGGTAGAGAAATAGGCCACATGCTAATTTCAGATGTTTAGTCCAATGCTCCCATTGTACAGATGGATATGGTGATACTCCAAGAAGGGAAGCTGCCCTTTAATAACTATTATTATAATACAATAATTATTATTATGGGTTTCCTAGGTGGCGCCAGTGGTAAAGAACCCACCTGCCAATGCAGGAGACACAGAAGACGCAGGTTTGATCCCTGGGTAGGGAAGATCCCCTAGAGGAGGGCATGGCAACCCACTCCAGTAGTCTTGCCTGGAGAATCCCATGGACAGAGGAGCCTGGCAGGCTACTGTCCACAGGGTCCCAAACAGCAGGACACGACTGAAGCGACTAGGCACGCATGCAATTATTATTCTAACACAGTAACAGTTGCATAATTTGAGAAATTACACAACTCGGAGGCACTGAACTCCTCAGCCAAATTATGTCTGGGTCCTACCAGGACTGAAGCTCTAGTGGTCTAAATCTATAAGCAACTCCCACCCTCCAACCTCAGGACCCACCTCCCGCCTCTCACTTGCACAAAACCAGACTGCCCCGATAATCACCCTTGCTGGACGGGCTCTTGCTGTAACAATGAACCACCAGCGCCGTGGCCAGGGCCCACACGCCCAAGCCGGCTCTGCTGAGGACTCCATTCCAGCTGTCCTGCCCAGGCAGTGTGTCCTCGGGGCTAGGAAGACGTCCCCACGTGGCAGCTGCAAGGCAGGGGGTCTCCGTACGTCCTCTCTGGCGCCCTCCAGTGGCTGCCCCTCCTCCGGTGAGTAGGGCCGGCGACGTTCCATGGCGCCCCCCGACGGCCGCCCTCAGCCACTGAGGCTCCCCGCGACCCCCAGTGGTCACACTCTGGCCAGTGGCGCTTTCGTGGCTCCGGAGCGATGGGGACCTAAGCAGCTGGAGAAGGAGCCGCGGCGCCGGCGCTGTTCTCTTCGACACCAGGGACCCCAGCATCGTGACAGCTGCTTCGATAACCCTCTGGTGCCGGCTCCTGTGCTGACCACTTCCAACATGGCTGCCGCGGCGCGTTCGAAGACGCCGCGGAGTGGAATTACGCACTACCTCACGGGAGTGGTAGTCCCTAACCGTAGACCTTGACGTAGCGGGGTGGGGGGAATAAACTACACTTCCCAGAAGGCTGTGGAACTTGCGTCATAATGACCGCAGACTTACAGGATCCTGGAGCGTATTGGGAAATGGAGTTTGGACATGGGGGCGTGGCAAGAAGGGAAACACCTAGCAGGGGCCCGGCCATTAGAGTTAAGGTGGGAATCCCAGAGTCGTCTTCCAAGTTTAGCTAAAACATGCGATGCGATTTCTGAGTATTGTAAATTAAACGGGACTCTTCAGCAGAGGCCAGTTATGAAACTTGTGCTTCTTTTAGCCTGTATCTCTTTTTAGCCTGGGACTGCTTTTCACAAAGCTAGCTAAGGTAACTGATGCACCTGAAATAGGAATTCCTTTTCTTTTCTCTCTTTTTGTTTTTTGTACACAGACATCCTTTCTGTTAAAAAGTTGATGCCTAATCTTGCTTTCCCACTTACCTAAAATATTTAAGGTGGCAGCTGAATAAGGGAAGCTGGGCTAGGACTATTATTCCTGTGTACAGGGAAGGGAATTTAGGCTCAAAAATAAAAGAATTTGTCAATAAATCAATACGTAAAGTTCAAGCCTTCAACTCCAAGCCATCGCCTCTTTGATACTTGCACCCCCATCCTGCCCTCATTTCCCCAGATTGAACCCGTGAGCAGGCGAATGATGAAGTGCTTTTTTTTCTAGGTGAGAAGTGGATTTATTTAAAGAGAAGCACACTCCACAGAGCTCCAGCCTTCACAGAAGCAAGAGCAGCCTTGGGAGAAACACACTCCACAAACTAGAGTGTAGGCTGTCGCAGAGGGTATGAGTAGTCTTAAAATGCAGTATGGTTAGTTTTTATAGGCTGGGTTATTTTTCACAGGCTAATGAGAAAAGCTGTGATAAACCTAGATGGCGTATTAAAAACCAGAGACATCACTTTGCCGACCAAGATACAAATTGTCAAAGCTTTGGTTTTTCCCGTAGTCATGTATGGATGTGAGAGCTGGACTATAAAGAAGGCTGAGCACTGAAAAATTGATGCTTTCAAACTGTGGTGTTGGAGAAGACTCTTGAGAGTCCCCTGGACTGCAAGGAGATCAAACCAGTCAATCCTAAAAGACACAAATCCTGAATATTCAGGGAAGGGCTGATGCTGGAGCTAAAGCTCCAGTACTTTGGCCACCTGATGTGAAGAGCTGACTCACTGGAAAAGATCTTGATGCTGGGAAGGATTGAAGGCAGGAGGAGAAGGGGAACAGAGGACAAGATGGCTGGATGGCCTCACTGACTCAATGGACATGAGTTTGAGCAACTTCAGGAGATGATGAAGGACAGGGAAACCCGGCGTGCTGCAGAGCAACTGAACAACAGCAAGGGAGGATTCTTCCCTAACTATTTTGGTGAGGGGGTAGGAGTGATTTCCAGGAATTGAGCCACTGCCCACTTTTTGGTCTTTGATTGTTGGCTTTGGAACTGTCAAGGCACCTCTAGGTGTGTCATTTACCTTGCTGATGTATTACAATGAGTATATACTGAGGATCAAGGTCTAGTCTAAGTTGACTTATCTGCCATCTTAGGCCCATTTGATTCTAATCAGTTTATGTTGTGTCCTCGGGCTATGTCATTCTTTCAAAGGTTGTGCCCTGCCTCCTTCCCTCCTGTTTCATTTGACCCTCAGATTTTACTCCATATTCTTATGGGAAGCAGAAGGGCAATGGTCCATCTTCTGTAACTGAGAAGGTTCTTCTTTATATCAGTTCTAGATCCTGTTCCTGCACTTACTTCAGAGTATCTGAACCTTCCCAGATGACTTTATTTAAATAAGTTATCTTCCTTTCCACATCTTTCTTATCCTGCCTGCTGCTGCTGCTGCTAAGTTGCTTCAGTCGTGTCCGACTCTGTGCGACCCCTGAGCCCACCAGGCTCCCCCGTCCCTGGGATTCTCCAGGCAAGAACACTGGAGTGGGTTGCCATTTCCTTCTCCAATGCATGAAAGTGAAAAGTGAAAATGAAGTCGCTCAGTCGTGTCCGACTCTGAGCAACCCCATAGACTGCAGCCTAGCAGGCTCTTCCGTCCATGGGATTTTCCAGGCAAGAGTACTGGAGTGGGGTGCCATTGCCTTCTCTGTTATCCTGCCTACTTGTCTTCATATCACGAAGCACTTGACTTGTTGTTGTTGTTTAGTTGCTAAGTCATGTCTGACTCTTTTGTGACCTCATAGACTGTTGCCTGAAAACTCCTCTGTCCATGGGATCTACCAGACAAGAATACTGGTGTCAACTAAAAAAGATGCACAGCTTGAGAGCTTCGAGTTAAGTTTTATTTGGGGCAAAATGGGGACTGCAGCCCAGGAGGCAGCACCTCAGATAGCTCTGAGAGATAGCTCCAAAGAGGCAGTCAGTTCAGTTCAGTTCAATTCAGTTGCTCAGTCATGTCCAATTCTTTGTGACCCCATGGACTGCAGCATGCCAGGCCTCCCTGTCCATCACCAACTCCCGGAGCTTACTCAAACGCATGTCCATTGAGTTGGTGATGCCAGCTAACCATCTCATCCTCTGTCGTCCCCTTCTCCTCCCACCTTAAATCTTTCCCAGCATCAGGGTCTTTTCCAATGAGTCAGCTCTTCACATCAGGTGGCCCAAGTACTGGAGTTTCAGCTTCAGCATCAGCCCTTCCAGTGAATATTCAGGACTGATTTCCTTTAGGGTGGGCTGGTTGGATCTCCTTGCAGTCCAAGGGACTCTCAAGAGTCTTCTCCAACACCACAGTTCAAAAGCATCAATTCTTCAGCTCTCAGCTTTCTTTATAGTCCAACTCTCACAACCATACATGACTATTGGAAAACCATAGCCTTGACTAGACAGACCTTTGTTGGCAAAGTAATGTCTCTGCTTTTTAATATGCTGTCTAGGTTGGTCATAGCTTTTCTTCCAAGGAGTAAGCGTCTTTTAATTTCATGGCAGCACTCACCATCTGCAGTGATTTTGGAGCCCCCAAAAATAAAGTCTGCCACTGTTTCCACTGTTTCTCCACCTATTGGCCTTGAAGCGATGGGAAAAGGCAGTCGGGGAAGGTCAATATATAAGATTTCAGTGAAGGGGGAATTCAATCAAGTGGTTACTTTACAAGAGGTTTTCTACTAGTCACAGTATCTGATGTCATCATGAAGGGATTTAGTGCTTTTCTAGATATGAGGAGATTCAAGGATTGGAATCATGAAATAAGTTCTTGAAAATATCCAACTATCTAGAGACCTGTCCCATCAGATAGATTCCCTGGAGCACAGAGTACCTCACTCCACCCTGAACTCCCTCAGGGGGTGTTGAAGGTCAACAGCTGCAGCAGCATGGGGTTCAATCTCCACAGAAAGTGAAAGTCGCTCTGCTGCTGCTGCTACTAAGTCACTTCAGTCATGTCCGACTCTGTGCGACCCTATAGACCGCAGCCCACCAGGCTCCCCCGTCCCTGGGATTCTCCAGGCAAGATCACTGGAGTGGGAAGTCGCTCAGTCATGTCCAACTCTTTGAGAATCCATGGACTATACAGTGCATGGAATTCTCCAGGCCAGAATACTGGATTGCATAGCCTTTCCCTTCTCCAGGGGATCTTCCCAACCCAGGGATTGAATCCAGGTCTCCCGCATTGCAGATGGATTCTTTACCAGCTGAGCCACAGGGAAGCCCAAGAATACTGGAGGAGGTAGCCTATCCTTTCTCCAGGGGATCTTCCCAACCCAGGAATCAAACTGGGCTCTCCTGCATTACAGGCAGATCTTTTACCAACTGAACTATCAGGGAAGACACAGTTTCCACAGAGGCAAATGTCCCTGTTGTTTGGTTGCTGGTAATGCTCTTGGCAAGTATCAGTTTGTAGTTGACACTGAAATGGGTAGCCATTTCCTTCTCCAGGGGATATTCCTGGCCCGGGAATCAAACCAAAGTCTCCTGCATTGGCTGGTGGATTCTTTACCATTGAGCCACCAGGGAAGGGCCACCTGATATACTAAATATTTGTTTTGTTTATTGTCTTTCTCCAGTAGAAGTTAGTCCCACAAGACAGGACTTTTAACATAATTGTTTAATTTTTACTGCACTACATCTTCATTGTGGTGCGCTGGCTTCTCTTGTTGTGAAGCATGGGCTCTAGAGTGTGGAGCCCTGTACCAAAGTCACAGGACAAAAATCTCTGGAACTGACTGAGCCCCATAGCAACTGTTGCTGTGAGCCTGTGGATCTAAACCGCCAGTTCCCTGGCCCTAATTAGGTAAATACTCACCCTATTAACAACCCAACAGCAGCCTAGCCAATCACCTAATGCCACCATTCTAGTAGGAATTTTCTGTTTGGAGGTTATAAAAATTGGCTACTAGCTCATGAAAGGGTAGGCTCTCTCTTGAGCTGGTCCACTGTTAGAATAGCATCTCCCACTATAATCAATTTTATTCTCCTTTCATTTTGCCTCATGTCTGGAAATTCTTTTCCAGCCTGTGCACAGGCCATGGCATAGAGCTCAAGGTTTCCATTGCCCTGAAGCATGTGGGATCCTACTTACCCAACCAGGGATCAAACCCAAGTCCCCTGCATTGCAAGGTGGATTCGTAACCACTGAACCACCAGGGAAGAGGGGACTTTTCTTTTTTTCACTTTCACATCACTAGAACAATGTCTGGAACAAAAAGGTACTCAATATGTATTCATTCACTGAATAGCTTACTCTCACTATATTAGCATGGTCATATTAGAATATGACCTTTAGACTGAAGGCAGACCTGAATTTCAATTATGACTTTTGTATTTACTACATGTGTAACTTTGGACAAATTTCTTTTCCTCTCTAATTTTTTTTATATATAAATTTATTTATTTTAATTGGAGGCTAATTACTTTACAATATTGTATTGGTTTTGCCATACATCAACATGAATCTGCCACGGGTGTGCACGTGTTCCCCATCCTGAACCCCCCTCCCACCTCTGTCCCCATACCATCCCTCTGGGTCATCCCAGTGCACCAGCCCCAAGCATCCTGTATCATGCATCGAACCTGGACTGGCCATTCATTTCATATATGATATTATACCTGTTTCAATGCCATTTTCCCAAATCATCCCACCCTCTCTCTCTCTCCCACAGAGTCCAAAAGACTGTTCTATATATCTGTGTCTCTTTTGCTGTCTCGCATACAGGGTTATTGTTACCATCTTTCTAAATTCCATATATATGCATTAGTATACTGTATTCGGAGAAGGCAATGGCACCCCACTCCAGTACTCTTGCCTGGAAAATCCCATGGACGGAGGAGCCTGGTGGGCTGTAGTCCATGGGGTCGCTACGAGTCGGACACGATTGAGTCACTTCACTTTCACTTTTCACTTTCATGCATTGGAGAAGGAAATGGCAACCCACTCCAGTGTTCTTGCCTG
The DNA here is from genome assembly GCF_029407905.1 of Bubalus kerabau. Classification (NCBI taxonomy): domain Eukaryota; kingdom Metazoa; phylum Chordata; class Mammalia; order Artiodactyla; family Bovidae; genus Bubalus; species Bubalus kerabau. Next base: position 52,653,025 of record NC_073638.1, read on the forward strand.
GAGAATCCCAGCCTGGTGGGCTGCCGTGTCTGGGGTCGCACAGAGTCGGACACGACTGAAGCGACTTAGCAGCAGCAGCATACCGTATTGGTGTTTTTCCTTCTGGCTTACTTCACTCTGTATAATAGTTTCATCCACCTCATTAGAACTGATTCAAATGTATTCTTTTTAAAGGCTGCGTAATACTCCATTGTGTATATGTACCACAGCTTTCTTATCCATTCATCTGCTGATGGACATCTAGGTTGCTTCCATGTCCTGGCTATTATAAACAGTGCTGCAATGAACATTGGGGTACACGTGTCTCTTTCAATTCTAGTTTCCTCAGTGTGTATGCCCAGCAGTGGGATTGCTGGGTCATAATGCAGTTCTATTTCCAGTTTTTTAAGGAATCTCCACACTGTTCTCCATAGTGGCTGTACTAGTTTGCATTCCCACCAACAGTGTAAGAGGGTTCCCTTTTCTCCACATCCTCTCCAGCATTTATTGCTTGTAGACTTTTGGATAGCAGCCATTCTGACTGGCGTGAAATGGTACCTCATTGTGGTTTTGATTTGCATTTCTCTGATAATGAGTGATGTTGAGCATCTTTTCATGTGTTTGTTAGCCATCTGTATGTCCTCTCTCTGATTATTAACTTCCTCATTATCATCAAAGATAATACCTACCTTCAAGGCAATTAGTTGTATTAAATGAAATAATATGTAGACCACTAATATTCCTGGCTCACAGTAAATCTGCAAGAAATGGCAGCTGTTTTATTCCCCGCTCTAGGGGTTTACTGGATCTCCTACTGTAAACTGCTTCTGGGAAGAAATAGAGTTCCTCATTTCCTCATCCCTTAGTGAAGGCACTCAGTAAATAACTGTTGAATGAATGAATATTTTAAAAGTACGCAATAGTTGAAGCATTTTGACTTTCCTATTTTAAGAGATTCCCATGTTATCCTGTCTTTTTAGCCACTCTATTCACTATCGCAGCTTCGCCTTCCCTGTATTCTTAGAGTACCTCTGCCTCCCAGCTTAGGGTTGGTCACAACAGGAAAAGCAGTCTCTGAGTTCCCATTACCAGGTGGGTCACAGAGTGAGTGTGCAGTATTCAACTCCTCTGCTGTAGACATGTTCCAAGGTCCTTCAGTTTACTTACAATTGCCTAACTTTCCAAGCACACATCCAGTTATTCTCTCATATGGTTTTCACAAATAACATCTTTGAAAGGAGCAAGGCAGGGTTGAATCACTATTAGCATTTAGTAGGGAGTACTGAGAGGTTAAATTATCAATGTCTGGCTGAATGAGAAGTAGTGGAGCAGCATGGAGGAATCACCCATAAAAATCAGCCAGGACTCAGTGAATTCTAGTTCTTCAACAAACAATTCAAAATCCCCTAGGTCACATTAATAACATTTAAAAAGATCTTCAGTTCAGGGACTTCCCTGGTGGTACAATGGATAGGAATCTGCCTGCCAATGCAGGGGACATGGATTCGATCCCTGGTGCAGGAAGATTCCACATGTCTCAGAGCAGCTAAAGCTTTTACACCACAATTACTGAGCCTGCATACCGCAACTGCTGAAGCCCACGCATTTAGAGCCCATGCTCTACAACAAGAGAAGCCACCACAGTAAGAAGCCCATGCACCCGACAGAGTAGGCCCAGCTCACAGCAACTAGACAGAAAGCCTGGACACAGCAACAAAGACCTAGCACAACCTAAAATAAATAAATAATATATTTTTTTAAAAAGATCATCAGTTCATGATGACTTCCTTTTGGTCTGCTCAGAATGCAAGAATTTATTGTATCAGGTTGTAGTTACCCTACCTGGGCTTCTAGCTCTTGGGTTGGAGCGCAGAGAACTCGTTTCATTTAGTTTGTGGTGAGGTGACTAGAGATATTGGGGTTCAAGAGGAGGCTGAAAGTGGCTCAGTGCCATTGCTGTGGTCACCTTCCACCAGGGTAGGGTTGGAAGCCATTCTGTAGGCTTCTAAGGAAAACACTTTTCCTGAAAAACAGCAACACACTCATTTTTAAACAAAATAATTAGATATGTAGCAGATAATGAAAGCTGGGTTTTTCACTGTAAGAGAAAGAAGCTATAAGTAAGAAAGAGAGAAAGCCAAAATGAACCTTGTGGCATTGGATTGGAATTAGGGGTATTCAGTATAAACTCATGGCTTTAAAATATATACAGATATATCCATAGAGAAATATAGATATGTAAGTATGTATGGGTTAGTATATTCCATATATGACCTCTCTCTGTCTCCTGAGAGAGTATAGAAACAATGACATCTTAAACACTGAATACACACACTACCCAGATCCAAACACTATCCTCCAATGAAAGGAACCAGTTCTCCTTGGAGAAATGGTTCTCTTCAGAACTGGGGTAGGAAAAATACAAAATGACACAGGACTATCTTGTGTGCCAGAAAGGAAGGAAAAACCAGATACATGCTGATCCAAAGAACACAGGAGCCAACGTGAAGGACTTACTCATGACCCAAACCAGAACACTCAGGCAAAAAATAATGACAGTATGGGTTTTTTACCCAGAGAGTAAAACAAATATCCACAAGGTCACACTGATATATATAATCAAATAAATAAATAGATAGATTGGGGGAGGAATGAGGTAAAGAGACAGCTTTTTCTTACAATAGAAACTGAATTAATATAGATAGAAGGAAGAAGGAAATAGAGATCATCATTATGCAGATATCACAGTTATAAACATTTCAGACAAAATCCTCAAACCATGCTAAAATTAGTGGGTCAAAGTTTGAGGACAAACAGGATTTGTAAAAAGACATAGTAAAACTTCCCTGGTGGTCCAGTGGTTAAGAATCAACCTGCCAATGCAGGGGACACGGGTTCAATCCCTGGCACAGGAACTAGGACCCCAAATGCCATGGGCAACTAAGCCCATGTTCTACAACAAGAGAAGCCACCCCAATGAGAAGCTCACACTCCACAACTAGAGAGTAACCCCCCCTCACCCCAAGAGAAAGCCTACGCGTAGCAACAATGACCCAGCACAACCAAAAAAAAAGGAAAAAAGATATAGACATCATTAATCCTTTGATACTAGGAACACAATATCATTTTTGTGGCATTCTTGCCAAGCACATATAACCCCACTCCAATCGTGAGGCAACATCAGACAAATCTAAATTGAGAGACGGTCTATAAATAACTGATCAATATCTGTATTAGTTTTTATTGCTATACAACAAATCACCTTACATTTAGCAGCTTGAAACAATATCTATTTAATATCACAGTTTCTGTCAGCCAGGAGTGTGGCATATTTTAACTGTGTACTTTTTTTCAAGGCCACACAAAAACTGAAGTCAAGGTGTAGGTCAGCAATAGCAGCATTTGGAAGTTCAACTAGAGAAAAGAACAATTCCAATCTCCCCCAGGTTGTTGGCAGAAATCATTTTCTAGCAGCTGTGGGACTAAGGTTCCCATTGTCATGCTGGCTGTTGTCAGATGAGGACCTCTCAGGTCTCTGCCATGTGACCACCACCTGAGACCCACTCTTATTTGCAGTCTCTCTGACCTCAGAAAGGACCCTGTCATTTCTAAGGCCTCATGTGATTAGGTCAGGTCCACCCAAGTAATCTCTCTCTTGATAAATCCATGTTAAATTATAAGAAATATAATCACAGGAGTGATAGTTCATTGAATACCTTGTGTGATCATGGATAGGATTTGGAGACCAAAAAAAGGATGTTAGTGGGAAATTGGTGAATTTCAAGTATATGCTATAGTTAATAATATTGTACAAATGTTGACTTCCTGTTCTTGATCACTGTACCATGGCTATTTAAGATGTTAACGCTGAGAAAGTGGGATGGGGACTATAAGGAAACTCTTTGTACTATTTTTGCAATCTTTCTGTAAATCTAAAATTAATTCTTTCCCATTCTATTGTTTTCCTCTATTCCTTTACATTGATCACTGAGGAAGGCTTTCTTATCTCTCCTTGCTATTCTTTGGAACTCTGCATTCAAATGATTGTACCTTTCCTTTTCTCCTTTGCCTTTAGTTTCTCTTCTTTTCATAGCTGTTTGTAAGGTCTCCTCAGACAACCATTTTGCCTTTTTGCATTTCTTTTCCAGGGGGATGGTTTTGATCACTGCCTGCTGTACAATGTCATGAACCTCCATCCATAGTTCTTCAGGCACTCTGTCTATCAGATCTAATCCCTTGAATCTATTTGTCACTTCCACTGTATAATCATAAGGGATTTTATTTAGGTCATACCTGAATGGTCTAGTGCTTTTCCCTACTTTCTTCAATTTAAGTCTGAATTTGGTAATAAGGAGTTCATGATCTGAGCCACAGTCAGCTCTCGGTCTTGTTTTTGCTGACTGTACAGAGCTTCTCCGTCTTTGGCTGCAAAGAATATAATCAATCTGATTTTGGTATTGACCATCTGGTGATGTCCATATGTAGAGTCTTCTCTTGTGTTGTTGGAAAAGGGTATTTGCTATGACCAGTGCGTTCTCTTGGCAAAACTCTGTTAGCCTTTGCCCTGCTTCATTCTGTACTCCAAGGCCAAATTTGCCTGTTACTCCAGGTATTTCTTGACTTCCTACTTTTGCATTCCAGTCCCCTATAATGAAAAGGACATCTTTTTTTGGGTGTTAGCTCTAGAAGGTCTTGTAGGTCTTCATAGAATGGTTAAACTTCAGCTTCTTCAGCATTATTGGTCAGGGCATAGACTTGGATTACTGTGATACTGAATGGTTTGCCTTGGAAACAAACAGAGATCATTCTGTCGTTTTTGAGATTGCATCCAAGTACTGCATTTCGGACTCTTTTGTTGACTATGATGGCTACTCAATTTCTTCTAAGGGATTCTTGCCCACAGTAGTAGATATAATGGTCATCTGAGTTAAATTCACCCATTCCAGTCCATTTTAGTTTGCTGATTCCTAAAATGTCGATGTTCACTCTTGCCATCTCCTATTTGACCACTTCCAATTTGCCTTGTTTCATGGACCTAACATTCCAGGTTCCTATGCAATATTGCTCTTTACAGCATTGGACTTAACTTCCATCACCAGTCACATCCACAACTGGGTGTTGTTTTTGCTTTGGATCTTTCTCTTTATTCTTTCTGGAGTTATTTCTCCACTGATCTCCAGTAGCATATTGGGCACCTACCAACCTGGGGAGTTCATCTTTCAGTGTCCTATCTTATTTTGGGGGGGCTCCAAAATCACTGCAGATGGTGAGTGCAGCCATGAAATTAAAAGGTGCTTGCTCCTTGGAAGAAAAGCTATGACCAACCTAGACAGCTTATTAAAAAGCAGAGACATTACTTTGCCAACAAAGATCCATCTAGTCAAAGCTGTGGTTTTTCCAGTACTCATGTATGGATATGAGAGATGGACTATAAAGAAAGCTGAGTGCCAAAGAAGTGATGCTTTTGAACTGTGGTGTTTGAGGAGACTCTTGAGAGTCCCTTGGACAGCAAGGAGATCCAACCAGTCCATCCTAAAGGAAATCAATCCTGAGTATTCATTGGAAGGACTGATGCTGAAGCTGAAACTCCAATACTTTGGCCACCTGATGTGAAGAACTGACTCATTGGAAAAGACCCTGATGCTGGGAAAGATTGAAGGCGGGAGGAGAAGAGGATGACAGAGGATGAGATGGCTGGATGGCATCACCGACTCGATGGACTTGCATTTGAGTAAACTCCGGGAGTTGGTGATGGACAGGGAGACCTGGCATGTTACAGTCCATAGGGTTGCAAAGAGTCAGACATGACTGAGCAACTGAACTGAACTGAACATTAATTCAAAATAAAATGTTTTTAAAAAGGGAAATGTACTCTAGTCTAATTTCAAATCAGTTGGCACTTGGGATAGGCAGGGGAAATGAAGAAGAAACTGACATGTATTAAGAGTTTACTATTAATTTATTAGTCCTTTAAACAAAATATCTGTTGCGTACCCACTCAACTCCTTGAGGATAGGGTCCGTGTCTTATTTATATATCCCAAGCACATTGCACTGTGACTGGCACACAGAAGGCATGGATGTTCTTATTTAATTCTGACAATAAGTATGAAGTGGGATTCCCCATCCCCACCCCCTATTTCATAGATGGAGAAACAGATTCAATGACTCGTCCGTGTCATAAACTAGTGAGTGATGGCTCTAGGATGAGAGTCCTCTTCCTAGTGATTCCAAAGTCTCCTTCCACCACATCATGCTCCTTTCCATTTTGGGTAGGCATCATTCAGTTCAAAAAGCATTCTATGATATGAATTCAAATACACCATTTACATGATTTGGGGCGGTGGAGATAAAATACATGAATTCTCAAAGAAACTTCAGGCTTACATGGATGATGGTGGCTAGAGTCCCAGATCCTCTTATGGTGTTCCAGTGGAAACCTTTGAAAACAATTCTTTTTCTACAAGTTATATGGTCAGTTAACAGTAGCAGAACATATAATTTTAAAATAAGTTATTCTTTCAAATATCAAATGTGACTGACAAATAGTTTATTTTGGTTTATTTTGGTTAGTTTCATGAGTCAAAGGTACAGAGCTACAGAATTAGCTCTGTACCTAGGGGTTGATGAATAGGGTCTGGAAACACAGTTAATTTCCTGTGGATCTTGCTGGATACTGCCATACCTCTAACTCGGTGCACACTCGCCCACAGATCTTCTTTGAATAAGTGGATGAACAGATTTTCTAGTAATCAATTCAGTTCAGTTCAGTCGCTCAGTCATGTCTGACTCTTTGCAACCCCATGAATTGCAGCATGCCAGGCCTCCCTGTCCATCACCATCTCCCAGAGTTCACTCAAACTCACGTCCATCGAGTCGGTGACGCCATCCAGCCATCTCACCCTCTGTCGTCCCCTTCTCCTCCTGCCCCCCAATCCCTCCCAGCATCAGAGTCTTTTCCAATGAGTCAACTCTTCGCATGAGGTGGCCAAAGTACTGGAGTTTCTCAGCTTTAGCATCATTCCTTCCAAAGAACACCCAGGGCTGATCTCCTTTAGAATGGACTGGTTGGATCTCCTTGCAGTCCAAGGGACTCTCAAGAGTCTTCTCCAACACCACAGTTCAAAAGCATCAATTCTTTGGCACTCAGCTTTCTTCACAGTCCAATTCTCGCATCCATACATGACCACTGGAAAAACCATAGCCTTGACTAGATGGACCTTTGTTGGCAAAGTAATGTCTCTGCTTTTTAATATGCTATCTAGGTTGGTCATAACTTTTCTTCCAAGGAGTAAGCGTCTTTTAATTTCATGGCTGCAATCACCATCTGCAGTGATTTTGGAGCCCCAAAAAATAAAGTCTGACACTGTTTCCACTGTTTCCCCATCTATTTCCCATGAAGTGATGGGAACAGATGCCATGATCTTTGTTTTCTGAATGTTGAGCTTTAAGCCAACTTTTTCACTCTCCTCTTTCACTTTCATCAAGAGGCTTTTTTTTTTTTTTTTTTCAAAAACATATTCAGTGTTTTTATTTAATTTTTTTTAGCAGACAATTTACATACCTCCCCACCCCTTCCTTTAAGTTAGTGTTGACAACATTCCATAATAAACTACTTAAAGAGAAGCTTTGGTCAAAAATGGAATGAAATTGCAAAACAAAACAAAAACAACCCCCAAACAAAACCCAAATCACTGCTGCTTTGAAAAAAAACCAACACTTTCACCAATTGTATTCAAACAAAACACACAACGAGGTTTGCGCCACGTGCGTCTTCAGTGTTTCCTGGCTGCGGGCTCCCCTCCCTGTGCGAATGGCAGCGCTGCCCCAGCGCAGCCGGTCCGTCCTCATGCTGGGTCTGGAGGCTCGCTCAGCTTCACATTATCCGAAGACCCTGGATGGAAGACTCTAAGGTCTTGAAATCCCAAATGGTCATGGCTCCGTCGATGCCGGTAGTGCAAAATTTGCGACAATCTTGCTTGTCCACCTCGTAAATAGACACTTGAGTAATGCTGCTCTGGTGCAGCGTCTCCAGGGCCGTGTTGCGGTCCTCGGTCGTGGCCTGCTTGTCCATGTTGCGGAAGCGCTCTATGGCCGACATGTTGCACTGGATGCTCTGCTTGGGGATGTCCAGCTTGGAGACGAAGGTCAAGCAGCCGCGGTCGTCGTAGTTAAAGAGCATGGGGCAGCAATCATGGCCAGCAGCCACGACGCTGTTCTCTGAGACGAACGACACACTCAGGAGGGGCAGGAACTCTGTCTTCAGAGTTGAGACCTGCACGCTTTTGGAGGCGTCGGCAACGGACACAGTGCTGTCATAGCTGACCCAGGCCAGGCGGCTGCCGCTGGCCGAGAAGCTGACCCTGTGCACCCAGCCGCCAGTGCCGCTGCCCCCGAACTCGGACATCAGCTGACCGAAAGGCATCTTGCTGCCCCAGGGCGTGCTGGCTGGCTTCTCATCCACTTCTTTAATGTAGGCAGAAAACACTCTGCATTTGAAGTCGCAGGATCCCGCAGCCAGTAAGACGTTGTTGGGATGCCAATCCAAGCTGAGGACCGTGGAGCGGATGGGCTTTTTAATGTGCTTGCTCACCCACCAGTCATTTTCAGACTCAAAGTAACAGACGGAGATGAGTCGTGCTCCGCTGCCCACAGCAAATTTCTTCTCTAGCGGGGACCACTTGACGAAAGTGGCCGTCTGGTTAATTCTCAGGATCACCAGGGTTGGCTTCCAGACACCATCCTTCTGACTCCAGACATAGGCGTTGCGGTCGGCCCCGCAAGTGACGATGCGGTCACTCTTGGGAACCCAGTCGATACCTGTGATGTGTCCATTGTGTTCCTCGAGTTCATGGGCCTTCACCCACTGGTCCCAGTTCTTCTTATAGATGTGGACCTCGTGATTATTGGGGCTAAGTGCGATCTGGGTACGATCCCTGTTCCAGGCATGACAGGTGATTGGCTCCAGTAAAAACTGATGCAGGGACATTATTCTTAGTGTTTTCAAAGGATAGAAAGCTGGGATCGGGGCCATCTGGACAGGCTCGGAGCGTTGAATTTGCGGACTCTGGTCAGTTGACACAAACAGGCTCCGGCGGCATCAAGAGGCTTTTGATGCCTCTTGATGCCTCTTCACTTTCTGCCATAAGGGTGGTGTCATCTGCATATCTGAGGTTATTGATATAGGACCTAAATTTTATTAAGTGTTTTCTATGTTCCAACCATTGTGCCAAATAACCCACCTGCACCTGTTATTTATATAAATACTCAGATAAGTTTCCCCCAGGTTTTGCTGAGTATGTTTGTTTTTCTTTCATGCTATCTCTCTAGTCAATGAAGGCACATTACCCCAACAACAACCTGTAAACCACATCTGAGAAATTCTGGAGAAACATATCTAAGCATTTTCCAAAAACAGAAGAAGTTAATGTGTACTGAATGCTGAGATTTATTCTGAACCCTGAGCTAATAACACTTTATATGAGCAAATTCTCTTAATCACTGTTGCTGCTAAGTCACTTCAGTTGTGTCCGACTCTGTGTGACCCCATGGACGGCAGCCCACCAGGCTCCCCCATCCCTGGATTCTCCAGGCAAGAACACTGGAGTGGGTTGCCATTTCCTTCTCCAATGCATGAAAGTCAAGAGTGAAAGTGAAGTTGCTCAGTCATGTCTTGACTCTTAGCGACCCCATGGACTGCAGCCTACCAGGCTCCTCCATCCATGGGATTTTCCAGGCAAGAGTACCGGAGTGGGGTGCAATTGCCCTTTAACCCTAGAAGTTAGATACAATTAAAATTCCGAGATCTGTCTGACTCAGAGCCCAAACTCTTAGCCATTACACAGCATGCTTTCCTGAGGAACAAAATGTGTGTGTGTGTGTGTTGTGTCTATGTGTGTAAGGGTATGTGCAAAAAATGTTCTGGATTATTCTTTTCCTCAAATACATTGCCCACTTTCCTGTATTAACAAATAGAAGGTAGTGAATATAATTTAATCTTTTTCTGATGGTTGAGGTTATTGCTATCACAACAGATTTTTTTAATATACCATGTTGTAAATGTAGAGATCATGAGCATTAACCACGCATGGGAAATATTTTGCAGAATAAATCTCTTATATCACCTCCTTTTCTTCTCATCTGCCTCTTTCTCATGGACTCAAAGTGAAGTATGTAGCCTCTGGGCAGAGTAACATGGTTATTTTTTACACTAAGGATGAGAAATTTGTTTATGAAAACTCTGTAGGTGAATTATTTAGTAAATGGTGTTGGGACAACTAGGGAGCCAATTGGGGAAAAAAATTGGATTTCAATCTTATCCCTTCCACCAAAATAAATGCCTACTGAATCAAAATGTTGAAATGTGAAAAAAGAAACCATAAAAATGCTAGAATACACACTATATGTTTTTTAAAATGACTTTGAAATTGAGAAGCTTTCTAAGTATGACACAAAATTCAGAACCCACAGTAGAAAAGACTGGTATATTTGACTCTATGAAATATAATTATGATGGAAAAATACCATAAACAGTGAAAAACATAAATGACAGTCTGGGAAAAATATATTTGCACCATAGTGATGAAGGGCTAAGTAATAAAAGAATGCCTATAAAATATAAAAAGACCTGCAAGAAAAGAAATAAATGGGCAGGAGTGATGCCTGTGTTAGCTTATACCACACCTTGTGCACAGTGGAGGCAGGGTCTTCCTGGGGATGAACTAGGGAAAGGGGTTCAGCAAGCCCTGTGCTGCCAGATTTCTGCTTCCACCTCTCCTATTGGCTTAGGCTTTTGAGCTGCACATGAACTGCATATCCAATCATAGTAGCCTGGAACAAAGGACTCGACTAAAGAGCTCAGAAGAAAAAAAAATTATATTTAAATACAAAAACATGCTCAACAACACCTGTGATAAGAAACGTACAAATCAAAACTATAATGATCCATATCCTGTACCATATACAAAAATGATCTCAAAATGGGTCATAGACACAAAGGTAAAACCTAAATTCTAAAAGCTCTAGAAGAAAACAGAGAAAATCTTTGTGGCTTTGAGTAAGGCTAAGATTTCTTACATACAACACCAAAAACATTCATTAAAAAAAAAGAGAGAGAGATAAATTAGACTTCATCAAAACTGAAAACTTTTACTCTGCAAAAGCCACTGTTGAGGTTCATGCATACTCAGTCATGTCCAACTCTTTGTGATCCCATGGACTGTGTAGCCTGCCAGGCTCTTCTGTCCATGGAGATTCTCCAGGCAAGAATACTGGAGTGGGTTGCCATTTCTTCCTCCAGGGAATCTTCCCCACCCGGGGATTGAACCTGTGTCTCCTGCATTGGCAGGCGGATTCTTTATCACTGAGCCACCTGGGAAGCCCATCATCAAGGTATCAGGATATAAAGAGAGATGGCTTAAGACACAATTGTACATTAACTGGGAGTTATATTTGGTGAGAAAGGGAAAAAACCCTAACCACTGACTATCAAAATGTTTAACTTAGGGTTCCCCTGGTGTCTCAGTGGTATAGAATGTATTTGCCAATACAGGAGACCCAGGTCCCATCCATTATCTGGGAAAATTCCACATGCCTCAGAGCAACTAAGCCCAGACACCCTAGAGCCTTCTCTTGTTGCTTGGCAGCAAGAGAAGCCACCACAGAGAGAAACTTGCACACCACAACCACCCTGCTGGCTGCAACTAGGGAAAAGCCTGCCCAGCAACAAAGACCCAGCACAGCCAAAAAAAAAAAGTTCAACTTACAAGGAGGCAGTGCCAATCTATACTGAATTTACACAACAAGTTCTATAGCTGATTTCTGCAAAATCCAATGAGATAAATGAATACTGTAAATACTTTTTGTAAACTTTTTCAACTTTGTACCTCAATATCCCCACCTGTAGAACAGAAGTCTGACTTATCTACTAAGGATTATATAATAATAATATAGGCAATTAATCAAAAGTTTTTTTAAAAGCCACAAAAGGGGAAAATATATGAAAATCATATGTCCAATAAAAGATATGTACCAGAACATAAAAAGAACTCTGAAGTCTCAATAATAAGAAAACAACCCAATTTTAAAAAGAGAAAATATGTTGAATATTTCACACTTCATCAGAGTGAAATAAGCACATGAAAAGACCCTCAACATTATTACTCATTAGGAAAATGAAAATTAAAACCAGAACGAATTACTGTAACACTTCTGTTAGAATGTCTAAAATTAAAAATGCTGACCCCCACATATTGGTGAGAATGAAGAGCAACCACTCACTCATTCACTGCTGATAGGAATGTAAGATGGTACAATCACTTTAGAAAATAGTTTGGCAGTTTCTTTAAAAGTTCAACATACACCTATCACGTGATTCAGTCATTCCACTTCCAGGTACTTACTCAAGTAAAATAGAAACATAAATGACTTCTAAGTCACTGTGATAGTTATAAACTGGAAACAATCTAAATGTTTATCGGTATAAGAATGGATAAGCAAATTGTGGTGTATCTACACAATGGATGGATATGTCAGGCGAGTGTATGCTCCTCAGTTCTGTCTCATCACAAGAAAGATTTAGAGTGACAGACATTAAAGCCCTTGGCGGGTCACAGCTCTCGGGTCTTGGACAGACCGTGTTACAACTCTCAGGTCTCAAACAGACTGTGTTATACCTCTTGGACAAATCAGCGTTACAGCTCTATTTTATTTAGAAAATGGCAGGAGAATTCATCCTCCAGGTGTGAGGGCATGCTGACCCAAAGTCACGAAGAGGACACCCTAGCGCGCGCGCGCGCGCGGAGGTGGTGGGGTGGTGGGGGGGAGTGGGGGATAGAGAGAAAGAGAAAGAGTGCACACACGTGGGAGAGAGAGAGAAAGCGCTTTGGCTCTTCCTTTTATGTTTTTTCCTCCCCCTGGGCCTGCCCTATGCAAATTGGGCTTAGCCAGGAGTGCTGTTTTTTCTACCTGAGGTCTTCACTCCGGTCCTCGGACCTTCCTTTGACATTCCTTTGTTCTATTTTCGAGGGCTTTTCCCTTCCTGGTCTTTTAGCCACTGCCATTTTGGACTCCTTTTCCCTGTTCTAACTACCTAACAGATACAACTCAGTGATAAAAAGGAATGACAGAGATGCATTTAAAAATAATTATGCTGAATGAAAATCAGATTTAAAAAGTCTACATACTATATTATTCTGTTTATACAAGATCCTAGGAAATAAAAACTATAGTAACACAAAGCACTATGGTGGATGCATGGGGAGGGGGGAGAAGTGTTGGTGGGAGGAAGGGATTGAAAGGAGCACAAGGAAACCTTTGAGGGTGATGAGATATGTTTAGTATCTAGGTCGTGGTGATGGTTTCACATACTAAACAGGTCAACACTAAATTTATATGCAGTTTACTGTATGTCAGTAAACATACTTGTAGTCAAGTAAACAGTTTTTTAAAACTGTAATGAAATATGGTTCATCTATCAGATTGGTAAATATATATTTTACAGTAAATATGTTGTTGCTGCTGCTGCTAAGTTACTTCAGTCGTGTCCGACTCTGTGTCCAGAGACGGCAGCCCACCAGGCTCCCCCATCCCTGGGATTCTCCAGGCAAGAACACTGGAGTGGGTTGCCATTTCCTTCTCCAATGCATGAAAGTGAAAAGTGAAAGTGAAGTCGCTCAGTTGTGTCCGACTCTTCGCGACCCCATGGACTGCAGCCTACCAGGGTCCTCCGTCCATGGGATTTTCCAGGCAAGAGTACTGGAGTGGGGTGCCATCTATTAGGAACAGCTAAAAATATTATTATTTCCTAATAGGGTAATCTTATCTCTTTTAATATGAATACTCTGAGTCATTTTAAGCGGAGAAAAATCAAGGCACAGAACACTTGTATACAATCACTGACGTTATTTGGGGAAAAAAAAAAAAAAACATTTATATGATTATATACTTAGGATATCTCTGGAAGGATAATAAAAATAGTTGCCCTTGAGGTAGACAAAATGGCTGGGGGCGGGGTGGTGCTTAGGAAAGGAAGCAGGGAGGGAGGAAGAATTTACTTTTCACGATCAGTTCAGTTCAGTTCAGTCGCTCAGTCATGTCCGACTCTTTGCGACCCCATGAATTGCAGCATGCCAGGCCTCCCTGTCCATCACCATCTCCCAGAGTTCACTCAAACTCACGTCCATCGAGTCGGTGACGCCATCCAGCCATCTCACCCTCTGTCGTCCCCTTCTCCTCCTGCCCTCAATCCCTCCTATCATCAGAGTCTTTTCCAATGAGTCAACTCTTTGCATGAGGTGGCCAAAGTACTGGAGTTTCAGCTTTAGCATCATTCCTTCCAAAGAACACCCAGGGCTGATCTCCTTCAGAATGGACTGGTAGGATCTCCTTGCAGTCCAAGGGACTCTCAAGAGTCTTCTCCAACACCACAGTTCAAAAGCATCAATTCTTCAGCGCTCAGCTTTCTTCACAGTCCAATTCATTTCACCATATACATTTTGAATTTTGTGGCATGGGCATATATCACCTATTCAGTTAAATCAATCAATCTATTATCTGTATATCAATATTCACTTTAAGTTAATTTCTGGCATCGGTGAGAGTGCCCTTCATCTCCGACTATTGCATTCCTTTATCTCAGGTAGAAACACTGACATCTTGTGGACTTTAAAGATAATGTGGCTAGATATAATCAGTGAAAGAAAATGAAAGTTAGTCACTCAGTCATGTCCGACTCTTTGCAACTCCATGGACAATAGCGGGCCAGACTTCTCTCCTCTGTCCATGGGATTTCTCAGGCAAGAATACTGGACTGGGTTGCCATTCGCTTCTCCAGGGGATCTTCCCAACCCAGGGATCGAATCCAAGTCTCCCACACTGCAGGCAGATTTTTACCCTCTAAGCCACCATTCTACTCAACTTCACTCCCTCACTCTGTTCTTCTCAACAAATATTTGTTGAATGCTTACCCTTTTGGGTAAGCTGACCTAACCAACCAACCCTTTAAAGCTGACACAGTTTCAATAATATTCAACTTCACTTACTGAACTGCAGTGAGGCCCAAGATACTGAAACAGCCATCAGGGTATAGAGCTCCGGATGGAGCCCGCAGTCAACAGGAAACATCAGAGCAGCATGGTACATGCTGCAGCAGAGACAACTCCAGTGTCTCTGGGAGCACACAGCAGGCTGAGTGGTCAGGGAAGTGACACTGGAGCTGAGCTCTGCAGGAAGAGCCAGAATTGGCCGGAAGAAAGGGACTGCAGCAACTAGGGTGGGCCGAGGGCTCTCGGAGAACAGGTTACTTTAGGTATAGGGAAAGCTACATGCAAATCTGCAGAGACAGTAGTTTTCTTGTGTGCAACGCATGTTTGAGGCACAGCATGTTCAGTGTGGCTGAGTGTGAAGTAGCAGGGGCTAAGAGGTGAGAAATATGGGTTAACCAGAGAGGTTAAGCAATTTACTAGGTTCTCTCAGCAAGTATGTCATATGCCAAGAATTTGAAAGAAAAAAAGTGAAGTTGCTCAGTTGTGTCCAACTCTTTGCGACCCCATGGACTGTCGCCTACCAGGCTCCTCTGTCCATGGAATTTTCCAGGCAAGAGTACTGGAGTGGGTTGCCATTTAACTCAGAATTAAATGACTCCAGTGCTTCCTCTCATTCTCACTATGAAGATTTTGCTTTGTGAGGCTTTCCTGGGCCTTCACCTAATGCTCTGCTCTCCCCAGCCAGGCCCGAAGTTGGGTCTCCCTCTGTCCCTTCTTTCCTTCTCTCCCTCCCTCTCCTTCCTTCTTTCCTTCCCTCTCTCTCTCCCTCCTTCCCTCTTTCCACACTACTTGTCTGCTCCTGCCTTGGTGCTGGGGAGGATAGAGGGAAGGCTCTTTGGGTGCCAAGTTGCTAACTGGTCTCTGAGGAACTGTTGCTCTGGTCATGTTGATGGATAAAGCTAGTCAGTGAGAATGACTCCTGCAGCAGAGCCTCTCTCCATCCCTCCAGCTTCCCTGGTGCCCAGGGTTGAGTGGGGGCAAGCCTTGAACTTGAAAGCTGTGTCTCAGTGGTAGCCCTATGTCTGACCCTGTGCAAGTCATGCGTTTACTGAATGGTATTATGAGCGAGACTCTATTTTTAGTGTTATGTGTTATGTGTCTCTTTTTAGTGTTTAACTCCAATAGCCACTTTATGAAGATGATCACAATCTCATGTCCATTCTGCAGATAAGAAAACCAAAGTGTGGAATGATTAAGTTGGTCCGTGCTACCCAGGTTGTAAATGGCAAAACTGGGGCTCTAATTGTCTGAATCTAAAGCTCAGACTCCTAACTACTACAAAATATTGGCTGGCAGGAAAAAAAAGATCTATATGAAATAGACACTTCTGCTACACTTCCAATGACTCAGTATTATTGAGTTCAGCATAATGGGTACAGGTCTGTAAAAGAGCACTCTGAGACTTCAGGATGAGAAAATAATTGAGAGTAGGAATCTCTCTCACACATCTTTGTAATTCCCTGAGCCTGGTCTGGCATCTAGCACAGAGAAGGTGCCAGAGCAGTGATATCTGTACCAGTGAGTATTGAGCCATAAGTGCTTAACTACCACACATCTAAGGTCAGGACTCACTCTACTGCCTGGTGTAAGGCTAAACATGAAGATGGAGCGGGCCTGATTTTAGAGAAGGGCTGCAGAAGCTAGAAACCAGAAAGGCTTTTATGTCTCTGGGATGTGGAAGATGGCCAATGATTACTAACTATAGATAAGCATCTATAAACAGGATGCTTATAAAAATTTACTCGGGATAGTGAAAAACAAGACACGGTACTAGAGGTACTAGAACATTGTGTGGCAGTTAAAATGATGACTCTGTAAAAATTGCAAGTGCGTATTCATGAGGAGAAATGAAAAAGGAAGTGCAGATATTATAATAGTTTCTTTGTAAAAGGATTTTAGATGAAATTTTAAGTTAATTTTCATAACGTTGTAAATTGTAACTTTAAATGGTTAAGAAAAAAAAGAATCCCCTGAACTTTTCCCATTGTACCTAGTCAGTGAGCAGATACCTACATTCAGAACTGCCCATTTCAGGTTTCACCACATGCTCTGAATGGGTGAACAGTTCGTGAGTGTTTCCTCTCAATATTTTGCCTCCTTCTTTTATATCCCTTTAAGGATGAAATGAAATGGACATTTGGCATGTCAAGTTTAGACAAGGATCTTGTTCCAGTGTCTTTGTGGAGAATATTTGCAGGTCTCAGGAAGAGGTGGTGGTGGTTTAGTCGCTAAGTCATGTCCTACTCTTTTGCAACCCGATGAACTGTAGCCAGTCAGGCTCCTCTGCCCATGTGATTTCCCAGGCAAGTATATTAGAGTGAGTTGCCATTTCCCTCTCCAGGGGATCTTCCTGATTGAGGAATAAAACCCATGTGACCTGCATTGCAGCCATATTCTTTACCACTGAGGCACCAGGGAAGCCTAGAGACATTTTCCTATGTCTCTTCCCCAGTTGGTTCTGGACCACCTACTTTCTCCGTACTTTTAGTCACAAAATACATCAATTAATACAAATAGATCCTTGGGGAACTGCTGCCAAGTTTACACACTCATTATCTGATCAAGCTCCACTGGACAGCTCTACTACATGTAAGTTCTGGCTGACTCTAGAGGAGAGGAACCATCATAGTAGGCGGGGCTGCCACAGTACTGTTGTCCAGTATGTGCACTGCCTAACAATGCCTGGCTGAGTTGGTGGGTGAAGGTTGCTAATTCGCAGTTCAACCCCTGACTACCCGCCAAGCTGTGTACGCTTGTAGGAGCTGCCTCAGCAGTAGCACCATTTTCTTTATAAAGACGTTGTCCACTTGTCAAAGCTCTTGCCCGCAGGGGCTGGGGAGGTGGAGGGCACTTTGTTTCTCTTCTCCAAGTAGGAGTCTCCTTCACTCATTCAAGGCATGTACCCTTAGCAGATACCCTGAGACTGGGCTTGGGTTACTCAGAGAAAGCTTCTTGGGAGAGAAAGATTTCCAGACAATTCTGAAGAAAGAAAGGAACTTGGTTTTTTGGAGAGAAGCCTGGAGTGCACAGACTAATTTAGAGCAGAGACAAAATACAGCAGACACTCTCAGTGCCCAGCCTGTGTCTCCCTCAGACCCCACTATCTCTGTACCTGAGGGTTGCTCCAGAACCACGGAAAGCTGTCTTGCTCACCCACACTCAGCAGGCTGGATGTGCCGGGGAGATTAGCACTCCCAGCCCTCAGTCAAAGACTGATGCAATTTGGAGGAAAATACCCCAGGTCACCTATCTCTTAGTGAGATGATCCTGAGGTACGCTTTGTGCCCTTTCCCAGAAATCTCCTGTGGAATTAAGCTCCAGTTGGCCTTCAAGGTGCAGGGCTTAGTAGCACACCCTTCACTGGCTGCCTTCCTGTGTCACTTCCCTAACTCCCCTGCAGATGGCCCCTTCTCCCTCTAAATAAACTACCTATATTAGAGTCTTGCAGTCAGATTCAGAGGGAATCCACAGTAAGACACGGGTTTAGCTGGTTGGAACAGAGTTTGCTCTGAGAGAAAGACGACATATGGGTGGGACAAAGGGGCAATGTGTTTAAGGACTCAGATACCAGACTGAGAGTTTTTAGACTTGGTTTAGGAGAACATTCATGCACTGAGTGGTACATGAATATTTTTCCTACAATTTATTATTTTCACATTTGACGTACTAGGATTTCCTAGATTTCTACATATCTTGCATTTTCCACTGACTTCTGTCTAATAAAATCTTGCCTGAAGTCAGAGATGGTAGTCTTATCTACTTGTTGCCAGTAAAGAGAAAGTCTGAAGAGAAAATGTTATTAAGGTGTAAGAGATGGAATTCAGAACGATGAAGCCATTCTCAAGACCTTGTTAGAGAAAGATGAAGGCTGAGAATAGTCACAAGACTGTATCTTTCATGAGAGGATTTTTATTTGTATCCATCCTGTTCAATATTTTATAGCCTTTTTAAAGAGCAACTTTGTAAGGTTATCTGAAAAGTCTCCTTAAAACATGGATCTTCAAAAATTTATTATTTCCTCTGGTAGGAAACTTTGAATCTCAAAGTACTGCATAATAATTGGTTGTCATGGGAAACTGCATGACTGTAACTGGTGCCTATAATTCCTGAAGGTAATATAAATAGCCTAAATCCCTTCGTTCTGTAGAATAGTCTCAAAATTCTACATCTTACTTTTCTTATTTAGGTCCAGGATAAAATTAATAAACTCAGTGACTCTGGCAGATTCTTTGTCCTAAGACAACACCTTTGAGAGATTTAAATTAGAAACTTGACAAATCTATTACATTCTCTCTGCCTTGCAGACTTAGAAATCAGGAGTAATCTTTCATAGAGGTATTTCCCTCTGCTATGCAAGTTCAGAAACGTAGAATTATCTTTTATATGTGAACTTTAATTAACCAAACTCACAGAGAATGCCTATTAAAGGAAAGGACAGAATACCAATTTGTTAATTCACACTGGAATTCTTTCTGTTCATATTCTCTGGATAAAGCCCTTTTGACTCATAGGCAGGCTACCCAAGGGGTCAAATGATAAACAGAAATTTGTCTAGTGTGCATGAGACCAGAACAAATGGAATTTGATCATTTGAGTGGTTAATGGCTTCAGATTAAGTTAGGATGACTCTCCTGGCCTGCTCTCAGGACGAGAACATTTGATGGATTTTTTTAACCAGAGTCCTCTCTCCCATTGATGATACTTGAAAGGACACTGATAATGTGTATCTTATGAGCTTCCTTTTTCTATACTCATGTCTAACCAACAAATCTTCTTTTTTAAAAAAAATGTGTTTATTTGGCTACGCTGGGTCTGCGTTGCAGCATATGGGATCTAGTCCATGACCACGAATTGAATCCAGGCCCCCTGCATTGGAAGTCCAGAGTCTTAACCACTGGATCACCAGGAAAGTCCCAAAAAATCTTCTGATGGACACTTTCTATTATTAGATGTTTTTAATACCTTGAGCCAGACCAGAAAGGTATGGGTTCTTAACTATGGGTTCATGAACAGGATAATGAGGGACTCGAGCACCTGAATATTGAATACATATTTTGTATCTATATACATTTTCTCTAGAGAGGATTCATAGCTTTTGTCAGATTTTCAAAGTGATCTGCTCTATAATATAGGTTAGGAACCAGTTATATAAGCAAAGTCGAGTCCTACTAGCCTGGGTACTACTCCTTACAATGATTTTTTATGTTTCTGCTTGAATTCATTATGTGTTGTTTCAAAGCACTAACTCTTCTGGAGGATCTTTATTGTCCTTATTTCCATATTTAAGAGGATAAGGCTCTTCAATATAACCATGAAATTTTTGATTGTGAGAAATGGAAGGATATTCTACAAGGACTGATAGATGTGAGCTGAAAGAGAAGTGTCCTGTCCAACAGGAGTTTAGTTTTTTCAAAATCCTAATATACTCTATGTTATTTTGAAAGTTCTAAAATTTATTTCTTTTTGTGGCTAGCCTGTATGTAGGTCAGAATGTGTAGAGACTGTTTCATTAAAGCTGGATATCATGGTGGAAGTAGATTCTAAGTACATTAGACTGAAGAGGATGAAATGTAAGTTTGACTAGGCATCAAATTAACAATGGGGGTGTATTTATATGGATTCAAGCAACAGAATTTAACCTGAGCGCCCACAATTAGCTTTAACAGCTTGGTTGGCTAGTTTACTGAAGCTTGGACTCAGTGGTGGCCTACAGATAATAAGGTGTTGAAGGGCTAAAATTTCAGGGAGATAAGAATCTTGGAGTGGACCTAAATGTCCAGTTTCCCCAGCCACCCTATCCATACCCTGGGAAGGGCCAGAGGATGCTACATTCCCATATGCATAATAATGAAAGCACCAGTGAAAAGCATTGCCAAAGTGGTAGTGGGAGATCCCACCTTAGAACCGGGCTTTCCCATTTCATTGAGACTAACAGGATTCTGGATTGACGGAGGCCAGGTGATGGCTCTTTACTTCACAGTCAAGGTAGGTGAATTACCATAATAGGTTCCAGGGGTAGAAAGGCTGTGGACAGGCCTAAAGGCCCTTGACTAAAGGGAAGTCTTGGTCCCTTTAAGGAAGGACCCTGCAATATGGCCATCAGTTCAGTTCAGTTCAGTCGCTCAGTCGTGTCCGACTCTTTGCAACCCCATGAATCGCAGCACGCCAGGCCTCCCTGTCCATCACCAACTCCCAGAGTTCACTCAGACTCACATCCATCGAGTCAGTGATGCCATCCAGCCATCTCATCCTCTGTCATTCCCTTCTCCTCCTGCCCCCAATCCCTCCCAGCATCAGAGTCTTTTCCAATGAGTCAACACTTCGCATGAGGTGGCCAAAGTACTGGAGTTTCAGCTTTAGCATCATTCCTTCCAAAGAAATCCCAGGGCTGATCTCCTTCAGAATGGACTGGTTGGATCTCCTTGCAGTCCAAGGGACTCTCAAGAGCCTTCTCCAACACCACAGTTCAAAAGCATCAATTCTTCGGTGCTCAGCTTTCTTCACAGTCCATCTCACATCTATACACGACCACTGGAAAAACCATAGCCATGGCTAGATGGACTTTTGTTGGCAAAGTAATGTCTCTGCTTTTCAATATGCTATCTAGGTTGGTCATAACTTTTCTTCCAAGGAGTAAGCGTCTTTTAATTTTATGGCTGTGGTCACCATCTGCAGTGATTTTGGAGCCCCAAAAAATAAAGTCTGATGCTGTTTCCACTGTTTCCCCATCTATTTCCCATGAAGTGATGGAACCAGATGCCATGATCTTCATTTTCTGAATGTTGAGTTTTAAGCCACTTTTTCACTCTCCTCTTTCACCTTCATCAAGAGGCTTTTGAGTTCCTCTTCACTTTCTGCCATAAGGGTGGTGTCATCTGCATATCGAGGTTATTGATATTTCTCCCCGCAATCTTGATTCCAGCTTGTGCTTCTTCCAGCCCAGCATTTCTCATGATGTACTCTGCATATAAGTTAAATAAGCAGGGTGACAATATACAGCCTTGACGTACTCCTTTTCCTATTTGGAACCAGTCTGTTGTTTCATGTCCAGTTCTAACTGTTGCTTCCTGACCTGCATACAAATTTCTCAAGAGTATATTATAAACTTCTCCTCTAAGCCTCCCCACAGAAAGACCTGCAGCCAATTACTAAAGTAACCATGCATTGGAAAGGAAAAGGCCCAAACTTTTGGGAGCTATTAGATACCTTAGATACTGATTCTGAGTTTACGCTAACCACTGGGGTGCAAAATGCCACCTTAGCCTACTGGTTAGAATGAAAGCTTATGAAAGTCAAATGACAAACGGAGCCTTGGCCTCAGCTGTCTGCTCAGTAGGAGAGTAGGAGCACAGAGTACAGAGAGGAAGTTTTTATAACAATCTGCAATTTTGATTCTCTATGAGCCAGTCTTCTTTTAAGCTTAGGTGATACCAGCTATTTTCCCTCTTGTCCTTCAGTTGACCCCTAGAGCAATGGTTCCCACTACAGCAGCATTGATTCAGGCATTATAGGGCTCTTGGGACAGAGCACAACCGTATCAAAATTTGACATTTAGATGAGCCCACAGAATTCTCTCAACATTCAAACATTAAAATCACTGAGAAATATCAAAGTTTGCTTTGAAAAGACTGTCAGTAAAGCTCAATGTATGGATAAGCCAGAGCTGGCTAATTCCGCATTCCCCCTTATTTTACAAATACTTTTAAAATAAAAAGAGGGAACTTCCCTTGTGGTCCAGTGGTTAACACTCTGCACTTTCAATGCAGGGGACATGGGTTCAATCCTTAGTCAGGGAACTAAGATCCCACATGCTATGTGGTGTGGCCAAAAATTAAATAAAACGAAATTTAAAAAAATAAAAAGAAACCAACAGAGTATGGATCTATATTCTAGGCTCTTAAGAAGAAAATAAAAGCTATTTACCAAAATACTGCAATTAGCCAGATTCTTCTGGCTGAATCCAATGTATTTAAATGAAAAATTAGACAATTTCTTTTGTTACTGTACTTAAGTCTGCTCTCACAACCAAAGTACACCTAATATGACTTAGGAAATTCTGTACAAGGGTGAAATTTTAGCATGGGTGGAAGAAGCATTTTCCAAATGAAGACTATTAATATCTAAGTTACTGGGGAACAAAAGAGGAAAAAACAGAGTCTGGTGAGCTTGGAACAGTGACTGTACTTTGCAGATGACAAGTAAGGAGCTGAGCTAATTATTATCCAGGAGGTGTCATTAAAATATTAGCTCATGAGATGTGATTATAGAGTGCAAGCCTACACAAAGCTCCATATTTTTCTACACATTGACTTGAAAAAATTTTTAAATATTAACCTTGAAATTTTTAAAAAATGACAACAATTTTAGCTGTTTCTCCAGTAGCTGTGTTCCAGGTGGGAGCAGTGGGGCCATGATGAGATAGAAGAAGGGGTACTCTGCTATCAAAGCCACCAAAGCGGAGAACAATGGGGCCGCCAACCATCTGCAGAAGAAAGAGTGGGCTGGTATCCCAGAATAGAGAGCAGCTGAGACAGTTTCTAGTCCAGCCAAGCTCCCTACCTTTCTGCTGTGCAGAGGGTCAGAAAGACATGCTGGGCAGGAGTCATGGACAAAACTGGAATGTGCAGCAAAGGAAAGGGTCAGGGGAGTCGGAAGAACTGGTCCAGGCAGAGTGGTGTGGCTGTCATAGTAATCTGGGAAAATATCCAGGTGGATGAACTGAGGCAGTAGCTGTGGAGATATAGGGAGATTGGGGAACTGGTGTTCTCCAAGAGGTTATGAAAAATCAAACAGAAATTCAATTAAATAGAGTTGGGAGGCCATAGCATGGCTTCCCAGGTGGCTCAGTGGTTAAGAATCCATCTAACAATGTATGGAGTCACAGGAGATGTGGGTTTGATCCCTGGGTCAGGAAGATTTACTGGAGGAGGAAATGGCAACCCACTCCATTATTCTTGCCCAGAAAATCCCATGGACAGAGTAGCCTGGCAGGCTATAGAACATAGGATCACAAAAAGCTGGACACAGCTGAATGACTGAGAACGAGCATGAGAAGGAGGCCATAAAGGGGTCTTTCACACACTGTGACAGTGGCAGAGGCCCACAGGAAGGAGAAAGACCTGTCTTCTTTCCTAGTAAGGACTCAACCAACAAAAAGCCACGGACTATTTGTTTTTTATAGGCATACCAACTGCCTTTTTTGTCTCTATAAAAGAGTTCTTCCTTGGTCCTGCAGGACTTGCACGTGGCTTGCCAAGGTTGCACACATCAAATTGCTCTTCTTTGCTCATCCTAAATAAACCCACATTTGCTAGAGAATTATCTGGCAGTCTGTTTTAGGTCAACAAGGTGTACTAGGAGGAAGAAAATGAAAGATGGACAGACTAAGGGGTATGGTCAGAAACCAGTTTAGTGGACCCTGAGACTTCACAAGTGGAGAATTTTAAGTTCTGATTAGACTCTAGGATATTTCTATAGAAGTGTACTCTGAAATTTCTTTAGAAAATAGAAGCATTCTAAAAACAGAAAACAGAAACTCGGGGAGTGAGTCCAGGGGAGCTTTGAGCCTTTGCAAGGAGTTTTTACAAGCTTTTAAAATTCACATCAGGTCTTAATGGAGACCTGATAAATAGGGCGGCAGAGAAAAGATGCTACCCAGTTGGTTAGATCAAATGATTACCACCAGACACTGTTAACGAAGCCAGATTTCAACAAGAGTCAGAAAAACAATTAACATGTGAGTATAACAAATATTTCACAAAGTCCTATCGGGCAGAGAAAGAATTTGTTGCAAATAATAGAATTTCCAGGAGGTCAGAATCTTTTAGGGGTAAAGAGAGACAAGTGCAAGGGACCCCCACGATATCAGAGGTGCTCCAGGACCCATCAGAAAAGGGCTATCTCACAGGGAGCAGCACCCAGGGTGCCCAAGTGGCTTGGAGATGAGGACTTGCAGCCTGAAACACTGAGACCTAGAAGTGGAAGGGACCAAGTTGCCCATCAGACTTAACAGCACAACACTGAGACTTTCTTGGGTTTGAATTTCCAATTAAGAGAACAAAAGGACAACATCCCTGGGATCTTTCTGGGTGTCTCAGAAATTCCTGTTAGGTGAAAGGGGATTCCAGCTGTGAGTTAGGAGAAGTGGACCGAAGAGCCCCTTTGCTTGGATTTTTCACCGATGTGTGTGGCTGGAAAAATCTTGAGAGGCTGACATTCTGAAGCATTTTTTCCCCTTTCTTTCCTGGTATCCTGGTCCTGTTGCTTCCTGCTGAGCAGAAGTCCTCACCTGCTTCCTGATTTTACCCTTTCTTCAGTGGAGAACAGATGTAAAAACAACAGATGGGGGGCTGACTACTTCCTTTGTTATGGCAAGAATTAGGAAGCATTAAAAGTGGAATCTTTTCCTTAGTTCTTAGTTACTGCTTTTGTTATCCACATAGAAATTCAAATCTCCTAATTGAACTAGAAGATTATATAATCCTTTGAGAATTTCTAGCTAATCT
This sequence comes from Bubalus kerabau, assembly GCF_029407905.1. Lineage (NCBI taxonomy): Eukaryota > Metazoa > Chordata > Mammalia > Artiodactyla > Bovidae > Bubalus > Bubalus kerabau. Next base: position 52,678,552 of record NC_073638.1, read on the forward strand.
GATGTATATTCTGTGTTTAAGTCCTTTGATGTGATTAATAACTGTATATACTGTTAGGACCAGCATTAAAGATATATGTTGGGATCACAAATAGTGTAAGTTGAAGAAATAAATGATCTATTATAATGTTTCCTTTCCTGTGATTTTAGAGAATCGTACAGGCTGTGTTAGGTCCTGGGTAGGGTTTTCCTCAGACTTAGCCAAGCCTTGAATTTTACACAGTACTGAGATCTCATGTGGCAGGTTTTTCTCAGCTTTTCTTGATGCCCTGAATGCCCTGGTAGGACTCTGAGAATCACCCTAGACTAGCGTATTTCTACTGACATTTAGGCTTAGATTATTCTTTATTGTCAGGGGGCTGTCTTGGGCACTGAATTTAGCAGCATCCCTGGTCTCTACTCACTAGATGCAGTGACACCCTCTCTACCAAGTAGTGAACAGCCAAAAATGTCTCCAGACATTGCCAGATGTCCTCTGTCGGGGGAAATCACCCTAGCTGAGAATTTAGTAGGTGGACATTTCCCTCCCCCACTGGACATCTAATTGGTCATAAAGTCTTGTCGGACATACCTTCTGGAATTATCTCCCAAATCTATTTCTTCTGCTCTGTTTCCAGTGTTCCTGGTATCCCAAGGAAATGCACAGAGGTGTTTTTAAAGTTTGGATGGAACCAGGAAGGATAACCCTGGAGTAGGGGAAGAGCCAAGGCTGAGGCTGCAGTAGCTGATGGTGACCAGGGGGTGGTGTCTGAGAAGTGCCAACTCTGGAACTTAGGAGAGCACCTAGGGCCAGGACTGATCTAGGAGAAACTGGGCAGAACGTGGCCCAGGCCAAGTCAGTAACACTAGACAGCATCTATCTAGGAATACCCACTAGATACACACCGCAGAAGGTGCTTTACGCATGGCAGTAATAATCATTTGTTGTCATTCAGTCACTCAATCGTGTCCGACTCTTTGTGACCCCATGAACTGCAGCACACCAGACTTCCCTGTCCTTCACCATCTCCCAGAGTCTGCTCAAACTTATGTCTGGTAAGTCAGTGATGCCATCCAACCATCTCATCCTAAGTCACCCTCTTCTCCTCCTACCCTCAATCTTTCCCAGCATCAGGGTCTTTTCCAATGAGTCGGCTCTTCACATCAGGTGACCAAAGTATTGGAGCTTCAGCTTCAGCATCAGTCCTTCCAGTGAATAGTTCAGGGTTGATTTCTTATAGGATTGACTGGTTTGATCTCCTTGCAGTCCAAGGGACTCTCAAGATTCTTCTCTAGCAGCACAGTTCAGCCTTCTTTAATCATCATAATAATCATAGTTAACCATTATTGAGCATTTGCTCTATGCCAGACACTGGGTTCTGTGCAGTGTGTGAATTATCTCCTTGAATTCTCACAATAATTCCAGCAGATAGATGAGATCTCATGTTACAGATTTCATGTTATAGGTTAGAAAACAGAGGTACAGAAAATTAAAAATTAACTTTTAATTCTTCCCCAAACACTCAAGTAACTCAACTAACTATTGAGTACCTACTACATGTCAGGCACTCTTGTATGTGTGAGCTAATATTATCAACCCAACATCATAGGAGAGAAAGCAGATCTCAGAATGTGAGAGTCGTAGTCCAACTTTGTACAGCCTGCTGAGTCAATATTTTAACTCAGGGCTATCTGTGTGATTGTAGCACCTTCGTTGCATTCACATTAGAATCCACAGACAGAGGGGTCTCCAGGCTGTGCCGCCTCCTGATGGGTCTGCTACATGACAAGTCTCACGCACACCTACTGTGGGTCAGGAGTTGTTCTGGGCACCTGAAGGTAAACAAGACAGGCTTCCAATAGAGGGGAAGAGGGACGGCAAGGAAGACAGCTGCTTAATAAACTTATTCCAGAAGTCACTAAGTACACGCTGGGTGCTGAACAGGAGAAGCATAAGACTGGAAGTTGCGAAATCTTTGTAGAGAAAGCCAGCCTTGTGTAGGAAGTCAGGTCAGGCTTCACAGGGAAGGAACATTTGGGCTGACAGTTAAAGACTGAATAGCAATTAATCACGTGGTGAGTATGGAGAAACTGTCGATTGGACTGAAAAGGACTGGAGGCTGAAAAGAACTTGGCCCTAATATCAGGAAAACGCATAGTAGTGAGCCAGGAATAAATAAGGTAGTAACTCACAGAGGTAAAACAACATGTTCTAACCATTTTTGGTTACTAGCATGGACTCCGGAACCAGAGAACTTGGGTTCGAATTCTAGCTCCACTCTGTATTGACCATGTGGCACTGGACAAGTTCCACCTTCCCTGTGCCTCTGTTTCATCTTCTGTAAAGTGGGAGTAAAAGTTTGTGTCTATCCTTTAAGGTTGTTATGGGGATTCACAAATGTAAAACACTTAGAAGAGCACCTGGTGCATGGCAAGTGCTGTTAGTTATTACCATTACTGTTATTATTGTTTGGTACATAAACATTTAAATTCTACTCTTCACTTTACAAGTAAACATGACCTCATGTGATTAAAATTTTGTAACTGCACACTGTATGAGCACGTATGTTTGTAAGAGCATGGAAGAAAGATAAATGCCTCCCAGAGCAATGATGTGGTGGTTACCTCAGAGGGGGAGGTGGGAAGACTATTCATTCTTCCTTCATACAGCTTTTTATTGCTCCTCTGGGAAAAACAGCAACAACAAAAACAGAACAAATCAACCAAAAGAATTGAATAGAAAGTCCAGAAATAGACTCACACATATATTTATGTGTGGGGTTTATGACAAAGGCTCCACTCAAATTTACCAAAGGTCTTGTAAATAAATGGGTTTATTGAAAAACCAAGTTGAAAAAAATGAACTTTGACTTTTTCTTCACAACATTCAAAAATTAATTTAGGAGAAATCACAGACTTAAATGTGGATTTTAAAACAAAGCAGTAAGATTTCTAGAGGAAAATATAGATGGAAAAGCTTTCTTTTTTTAAAAAAGATTGACATATTGGATTTCATCAAAATGAATAACTTTGGTTCATTAAAAGATACCATTAAGAGAGTAAAAAGGCAAGTTATACATTGGGAGCAAATATTTGCAATACTTATATCTGACAAAGGAATCATATAGGATATTTAAAGAATATATATGTATATAAATATATGAAACATTAAACAATCGGGAGAACTAATCAACTACTGATACACGAAAAACAGGGATGAATCTCAAAGACATGAGGCTAAGTGAAATAAGCCAGTCATATAAAAAGGTCATATAATATGATCCCATGTGTATGACATTCAAAAACTGGCATAATGAAAGTATGGTTATGGGATCTGAAAACTGGTTACTGTAGGTGTAGGTACTGATTGAGAAGAGGTGCAAGGAGTCTTTGGGGATGCTAGAAATATTCTATATCTTGATCTGGGTGATAATTCCACACATGCACACATAAGTAAGAATTCAGTGAGCTTAAGATTTGGGCACTTTACTGATGTAGTTACATTTCAATAGAAAACCTTTTTAAAGTTTAACAAATACAAGTCAAAGGAAAACAATTGACTCACAGTGAAAAATAATTAACTACACACAAAAATAAGGTACCATGGACAAGAGCCTGCAGAAATGACAGCAGAAATAGATGCATAAGAAATTCCAAAAGTACAATTATCAGAGTTTATATAATACCATATTCTATAAACTTAAACAGCAGAAAGTCTTTTAAACTATGTATAGGAAATAATAAACTATAAAGAATTATAAAGCACACATGAATAAGAAAAAAATAGACTTTCTAGAAATAAAGTCATAAAAGAATTGAAATTAAACATTCAATATATGGGAATTCCACTTCCAGGAATTTGGAGTAAGGTGTACTTTCCCCTAGTCTTTCTGTTAACTACAACTAAAACCCCTAGAAGCTATATATAAAGCAAACATAAGACTTTGAAAGATAGAAGGAAGAAGTCAGACTGGATAGGGACTTTGGGACCTAAGGAATGACACGAAGAGTTCCATACGTTTTCTTTTTGCCTTATATATCTCAGACTAGGAGCTGAAGAGTCCAGCAATTTAGAAATGCCAGCAGATACAGACAAAATGACAATCCTAACAAAAGTCTATTCTTTCTAGTCAAGGGACCAGGAAAGGAACAGCATAGAAAGAAAAAACTTTTTTACAATAACAGTTACACCCAGCCAAACACCAAAGAAGAAACTGTGACCTCCCACCACCACCCATGCCAGCAAAGGCTGAGTGAGGAGCATAGATTTCTACTCTCACTTGTAGTGAGGCACTCCAATCCTTCCTGCCAGGGTAATATCAAAGAAGACTGAGTAGGGAGCTGGGATTTTCATCTTGCTGGGAGGTAGTAAGGCTGCCTCCCCAACTGTGATATCAGAGAAAACCGCATGGGGTCCACTCCCACCCTGTAGTAATGAAGAGCCCCCAACATCATGTGTCAATAGGGACTGGATGGGGAACTTCCACTTCTATCCCTACCTGGCAGTAATGGGATGGTACCACTCCCCTATTCTTGCTAGAACAGTGCCACACACACACACACACACACACTCTTAACCCAGCTAAACAGAAGATTTAAATGAGATCCAGAATCTCATAACACAATACTCAAATTTTCTAGGTTTAAATAGAAAATCATTATTCATATTATATTAGTCTACTTAGGGTTTGATAACAAAACACCATAGACTGGGTGGCTTAAACAACCAAAATTTATTTCTCAAAGTGCTAGAAGCTGGGAAGTTCAAGATCAAGGTGCCAGTCAGTTCAGTTCCTAATGAGAGCCCTCTTTCTGGCTTGCACTGTACCTTCTGTACCCTCACATAACAATATGGACAAGTTGAAAGTAAAAAGATAGAAAAAGATATATCATACAAATATTCATCAAAAGCAAGCAGAAATAACTATAATAATACCAGATAAAGTATTCTCAGAGCAAAGAAAATTGCCAGAGACAGAGGAGGAAAGGGACATCCTACAATATAGCTGACCAGTACTCTTCAAAACTATCAAGACAATTAAAAACAAGGGCAGTCTGAGAAAGGGTCATAGCCAGTGGGATTCTGAGGAGATACAACAACCAAATGTATTGTGACATCCTGGATGGGATCCTGACTAGGAAGTCTTTAGGGAAAAAATTAAAGAAATCTGAATAAATTATGGACTTCAGGTAATAATAATATATTGATATTTATGCATTAATTATAAACATGTACCGTACTTATGTTAATAGGAGAAATTTTGTGCATTGTATATATGAGAATTTCTGTATTATCTGCTCAATTTTTCTGTAAATTGGAACTGTTCTAAAAAGTAAAGACTATTATTAATTTTTAAAAAGTTACAAGTGATCTCTTGCATATTAAGAAAACTGATGGCAAACAAAAGCAATCAATAGAAAATGTCAAAATATTATCTTTAGTTCATCAAATGGAATGTTCTTGTACCTTAAGACAAAGCAATCATATTCTTCGGTATTTGCCAGGATTCAGCTACAAGAATCGGAGAAGGCAATGGCACCCCACTCCAGTACTCTTGCCTGGAAAATCCCATGGACAGAGGATCCTGGTAGGCTGCAGTCCATGGGGTTGCGAAGAGTCAGACATGACTTCACTTTCTCTTTCACTTTTCACTTTCATGCATTGGAAAAGGAAATGGCACCCCACTACAGTGTTCTTGCCTGGAGAATCCCAGGGACAGGGGAGCCTGGTGGGCTGCCGTCTATGGGGTCACACAGAGTCGGACAGAACTGAAGTGACTTAGCAGCAGCAGCAGCAGTTACAAGAATATGGAGAAGGAAACAACAACCCACTCCAGTACTCTTGCCTGGAGAATCCCATGGACAGAAGAGCCTGGCAGGCTATAGTTCAAAGGGTCACAGGGAATTGGACACAACTGAGTGTCAGCACACACACATACAGATTACAAGAATGCTTACAGCAGCAATATTCTGGAAGTAAACAGATACCCAAAGGAGAATGGATGAACAGACATGGTATACCAATCAACAAAGACACTTCAAGAGTGGAGAATTATCAACCTGTTCCATTCATGAATACAGATGAAAATTTTTTTAATATTAGCAAATCTAAAGTAAGAGTGTGTGAGAAGCAATCACAACATTACTCAGTTGAATTTAACTCATGTATGCCAACCTAGTTTAATAGTAGAAAATCCACAAATATAAATAATCATATGAACTAATTAAAATGAAAAAAATACCATATCAACTGATACATAAAAAATCTTTTTATGATAAACTCCATCTCTCAGTCATGATAAATACAGCAAAATGAGAATAAAGGAGAGAAAATCCTTGGGACCTCCCTGGTGGTCCAGTGGTCATGACTCCACATTCCCAATGCAGGGGGCCTGGGTTCGATTCCTGGTCAGGGAACTAGATCCCACATGCTGCAACTAAAGATCTCGCATGCCGCAACTAAGACCCAGTGCACCCAAATAAATAAATTTTTTTTTTAAAAAAAGAGAAAATCCTCAATCTAATAAAGACTACATGCTTTATAAAAATACCTAGAGAAATCTCATCCAAAATGGTGAAACTCTGGAAACGTTCCTCTGAAATCAATAAAAAATATACAAGAAAATCCACTATCAATAATTTTATTCAATATGGTATTGGAGATTCTAGCCAATACAACAAAGAAAAAAGGACATTGAGGTACAAGGATTGGAACAGAAGACTGAAAAATACCATTGTTTGAAAACAACAAACTTAAATGGATATACACAGAAATTGTTAGAAATTATTATAGCTAGTTATAAATATAAGATTACCAGTCACTTGAATTTCTATATACCAGCAGCAAACAACTATAAAATATAAATTTTTATGGCAGAAAGTGAAGAGGAACTCAAAAGCCTCTTGATGAAGGTGAAAGAGGAGAGTGAAAAAGTTGGCTTAAAATTCAACATTCAGAAAACAAAGATTATGGCATCTGGTCCCATCACTTCATGGGAAATAGATGGGGAAACAGTGGAAACAGTATCAGACTTTATTTTTGGGGGCTCCAAAATCACTGCAGATGGTGACTACAGCCATGAAATTAAAAGACGCTTACTCCTTGGAAGAAAAGTTATGACCAACGTAGATAGCATATTGAAAAGCAGAGACGTTACTTTGCCAACAAAGGTCCATCTAGTCAAGGCTATGGTTTTTCCAGTGGTCATGTATGGATGTGAGAGTTGAACTGTGAAGAAGGCTGAGCGCTGAAGAATTGATGCTTTTGAACTGTGGTGTTGGAGAAGACTCTTGAGAGTCCCTTGGACTGCAAGGAGATCCAACCAGTCCATTCTGAAGGAGATCAGCCCTGGGATTTCTTTGGAAGGACTGATGCTGAAGCTGAAACTCCAGTACTTTGGCCACCTCATGCGAAGAGTTGACTCATTGGAAAGGACTCTGATGCTGGGAGGGATTGGGGGCAGGAGGAGAAGAGGATGACAGAGGATGAGATGGCTGGATGGCATCACTGACTCGATGGACATGAGTCTGAGTGAACTCCAGGAGTTGGTGATGGACAGGGAGGCCTGGCGTGCTGCGATTCATGGGGTTGCAAAGAGTCGGACACGACTGAGCGACTGAACTGACTGACTACTGAAAGTCTCTAAGAGTAAATATACTGAAAGATCTTCAAAACTCCTTTAGAGAATATTATAAAGAAATCTGTTCTTCTCAAATTGATCTGCAAATTCATTGTGATTCCAATAAATATCTCAACAGAGTTTGCATGGAACATGATAAAATGCTTCTAAAATATATATGGAAGAGTAAAGGGCCAAGAATGGCCAGAACATCTCTGTAGCTGAAAGAAGAGAAGGGTGGTGCCTGGCAGAGAGAGAGAAGGGGAAGAACCAAGGATCCAGTGTCCATTCCAAGTCACCTGAGGAACTTCTCTTGTCAACTGACCAAACTAGCAGACTTCTGGGTAGAAACAATGATAGTATTTCTCTTTATGTGGTGGAACCATTAAATAATAATTTTACTTTATACTAAGAGTGAAATTAGGGAAATAAAGAAAGATGTCAGAAAAAATACCTTTCTACCCACAGTTCAGAGGATGCAGACAAACCTCAAACAAGCCCAAACAACCTGCTTGTGCTTTCTGTTCTGCTGTTCTGGAGTGAAGATTTTCTGGCTGTCTATCTGTCAAAAGATTTGTGCAAGTGTGGGAGAGAGATAAAGGCTAAATCTTCAGTATTTATAACAGAAACAGCTTAGAATGTCATAAAAAAGAAACTAATTTAAATTTCGCTCTTAAGCTCAAGTATCCCATCTCAGAAACTATTTTTATTTCTTCATATTTCTTTACCATCTTTAGATAGGCATGCAGTTTTTTGCAGAGTCATCATTTTAAAGACTTCATAATAGTTGTCTGCTAATGATTCCCCCAGCTTTAGACATTCATGTTGTTCCTGAATTTTTCACTCTTATAAATAATGCTCTATAAATATTTTGTGCAGCTACATGCTCCATCATTTCAGAAAAGGTCAGAGAGATGAGAAGTATGCAGCATTTCTAGTAATTATCTTTTCTTTCTTCCAAACATTCAGCAAGAGGCTCTAGCCATTTCTCAATCTCTATAGATACGATCTCTCTACTATTTATCTAATATTATCTGCATAATTAAGGACAACTCCAGTCTCTGGAATGAATCTTGGCCATTAAAGTGAAAGTGAAACTGAAGTCGCTCAGTCATGTCTGACTCTTTGTGGCCCCGTGGACTGTAGCCCACCAGGCTCCTCCATCTATGGATTTCTCCAGGCAAGAGTACTGGAGTGGGTTGCCATTTCCTTCTCCAGGGGATCTTCCCGATCCAGGGATCGAACCCCAGTCTCCCGCATTGTAGGCAGACACTTTACCCTCTGAGCCACCAGGGAAGTCCAGTAGTCTGGAGATGAAACAAGGATTTATTGAGCATCACTCATGTGATGAGTGGAATACTTAAGAGGGCCCTTCCCAGGTGGATCTCTGAGTTACTTAAGGTAGAGAATATTTCCTAAACTTCTGTCTGTGATTATGTGCATTAAACTAATGATAGATTCCTTATCCCTGAAACTAAGTATGAGAGAAATAAGCCAAAGACTGATAAGCCACTCTACTGATGGAATGGCTTTGAGAGAGCAAGACCAAGATAAATATTCTTCTTCAATGGATAAGAGTAGGGAGAGTGGAGGGTGTTATAAATGATCCCCCCAAACATCTGAGCCCTGGTCACCTGCTGGACTGATGATACATCTATCCTACTTAAAGTCACTCTTTGATCCAATCCTTCTTCTCTAGTTCTTTTTAAGGGCCTCAAGGGAAGTTGAGGCCCATGCAACTGAGCCAGGATCAAGGATAGCCATTAACATGTGCTGACCATAGTGGAAAGATGACTGCATTTGGCCACATCAAGGTAAAGAGTAAATAAATAAGAACAGTGCATGCACCCAAAGCTCCAAGTCTTTATGGCTTTACTCTTAAATGTAAACCGATAACAAAGATAACCAGACATTTGAAGTAAGCTTGAAAAATAAAAGAGGATGACCAAGATAAAATGAGAAGAGGTTGTTTTTATTTGTTTGTTAGTTTGTTTTAAGGAACAATCAGAAGCCAATAATGAAGTCTTGGAAACTGAAAATATTTGCCAAATCTTCGAGTTCAATGGAAGAGTAGAAGATAAATTCATGTGAATCTCTCAAGGGGTAGAACAAAAATAAGAAATCATAAAATATGGAAGATAATAGAAATGAGATTAATCTAGGAGGTGCAACTTCTAATTAAAAAAAAAAACAAAAAACTTCCTAAAAGGGAAAACCAGGGACTTCCCTGGCATTCCAGTGGTTAAGACTTTTACTGTAAGGTCAAGTATTCCATCCCTGGCTGGGGAACTATGATCCTGCATGCCTTCTGGTGTGGCCAAAAAAAAAAAAAAAAGGAGAGAGAGAGAGGAAATCAAAGGTAAGAAATCATTGAAGAATAAAAATGAGACATTTTCCTGGATGTTAAAGATGGTTGATATAAAAGATGCACAACTTGAGAGTTTCAAGTTAAGTTTTATTTAGGGCAAAATGAGGACTGCAGCCCAGGAGGCAGCATCTCAGATAGCTCTGGGAGACTGCTCCAAAGCAGCAGTGGGCGAAGATCAATACATAAGGTTTCAGTGAAGGGAGTTCAATACCATTAAGCACTCATTTTACAAAAGGTTTTTTGTTAGTCATGAGGATCTGATGTCACCATGAAGGGATTTAGTGCTTCTCTAGATATGAGGAAATGCAAGGATTGAGATCATAAAATCTGTTCTTAAAAACATCTAGCGTTCCACTAGATTCCCTGGAGCACAGAGTGCCTCCCTGACTCTACCCTGAGCTCCCTCAGGGGTTGTTGAAGGTCAACAGCTATAGCAGCATGGGGTTCAATCTCCATAGAGGCAGATGGCAAATGCCTTTGCTGTTCAGTTGTTGGCAATGCTCTTGGTAAGTGCCAATTTGTAGTTGAAAGACCAGGTTTGCAGATTAAAAAGTCTTACCAAATTTTAGAGGAGAGGGTGAGTAGGGAAAATAGATGCCCTCCAAATGATGTAAATCAGACTGGCTTCAGGTTTAGATTGCTCATTAACAGTACTGGAAATTAAAGGAAAACTACATAGCAGTTCCCTCAAAGTCCTGAGGGGAAAGTACTTTAAATCCATGATTTTACATCCAGCCAAACAAATTTCAAGTGTGGGGTAAAATAGAAACATTTTCATACATGCAAGGAATTATGTCTCTCATGCCTCTCCTATTAGAAAACTATTTGAGAATATGCTTAAATGAAACAAATGAATTGTTCAGCTTAGGCTTCCTGAAGGCAAAACTTGAAGTAAGGGTTTATAGATAAACTGGGAGTGCAATCCAAGGGGGCAGAAGTGAGTGACAGATAAAATGCAAAAAGGGAAACAGGAAAACCAAGGCAGGATTGCATTATTTATTTTTTTAATTGAAGTATAGTTGATTTACAATATTATCTTATTAATACTTTCTGGTGTACAGCAAAGCTTTTCAGATATATGTATGTGTGTGTGTGTGTATATATATATTATATATATAATTCTTTTCCATTATGATTTATTACAGGATATTGAGTATTTTTCCCTGTACTATACAGTAGAACCTTGCTGTTTATCTACTTAATATATAGTAGTTTGTGTCTGCTAATCCCAAATTTCTAATTTCTCCTCCCCACCCCTTTGGTAACCAGTTTGTTTTCTATGTCTGTGAGTCTGTTTTATAAATACATTCGTTTGTGTCATATTTTAGATCCCACACATAAGTGATATCGTGTGATACTTGCCTTTCTCTAACTTACTTCACTTAGCATGACAGTCTCTAGGTCCATCCATGTTGCTACAAATGACAATGGTCCATTCTTTCTTATGGCCCAGTAGTATTCCATATTGTGTGTGAGTGTGTGTGTGCATCATTGAGGTGGCAGCCATAAGTGCCTAGTTACTGTATCCCATGTAGAGAAACCTGATGAAATACAAATAAATTGTAGAAAGAAGAGGGAAAGAGAAAGAGGAAGAAAGGAAAGAAAGAAAGGCAATTATCTACTGAATCTTCTCTTCAATTGGTCAAAAATTCTCCCATGGAGCATAACCTTCCTTGCTCTTCTGCTTATCACATTGAGTCAGCATGTGGGTTCACACAGCATGATATCAAGCCATGTATTAGACAGGAATTCAGATCATGAGCTGGAGGTGAGGTGCTGTCAGCTTTCAACTACACAAAGTCAATCAGAGTCCACAGCAGAGGCTATAGAAAGAGATGAGAACTAGAATATTGGAAAGAGTACATAAAATTTCATTGAACACTTCCAATATAGCCCTTTGAGTCTTCTCATACTTTCTGTTAACAGCAGTCCATCACAGGGTCTTTGCAGCTGCCATCTCTGCAAAGACAAGCTGCAAGAGGATTACAGAAAGAGCTACAATTCCTGCTGCTGTAGTTGGTCCCTGAACCATAATTGATAACCATCACCTCCCTTTAATATCCAATAATACAGTGTTATAACATTGTTTTATATAATCTGATGATAGCTTTTAGAGATGTTAAAGAAGAGAATTATAATGGCTACCCACTCCAGTACTCTTGCTTGGAAACTCCCATGGACAGAGGAGCCTAGTAGGCTGCAGTCCATGGGGTCACGAAGAGTCGGACACGGGACACGACTGAGTGACTTCACTTTCACTTTTCACTTTCATGCATTGGAGAAGGAAATGGCAACCCACTCCAGTGTTCTTGCCTGGAGAATCCCAGGGACCGGGGAGCCTGGTGGGCTACTGTCTGTGGGGTCGCACAGAGTCGGACACGACTGAAGTGACTTAGCAGCAGCAGCAGCAGCAGTCTTTTTTATTAAGCTACATGTTTACCATTTCTGATATGGGCATACTTCATTTTATTTGTGCTTTGTTTTATTGCACTCCACAGATAATGAGTTTTGTTTTGTTTTGTTTTTACAAATTTGTGCCACAGGTTTGTGGCAACTCTGGGTGGAACAAGTCTATTGGCACAATTTTCCCCACAGCATCTGCTCATTTTGTGTCTCTGTCACATTTCACTAATTTTCACCATATTTCCAACCTTTTCATCAGTATTTTATTTGTTATGGTGATCTGTGATCAGTGATCTTTGATGTTACTATTGTAAGTGTTTTAGGGTGCCACAAACTGTGTATTCCAACTGCTCCACTGACTAGCCATGCCCCACGTCTCTCCCTCTCCTGCTGCTGCTGCTAAGTCACTTCAGTCGTGCCCGACTCTGTGCGACCCCATAGACCGGCTCCCCGGTCCCTGGGATTCACCAGGCAAGAACACTGGAGTGGGTTGCCATTTCTCCCTATTCCTTGAGACACAATATTGAAATTAGGCCAGTTAATAACCCTACACTGACCTCTAAGTGTTCAAGTGAGAGGAACATTTGAAAGTCTCTCACTTTAAATCAAAAGCTAGAAATGATTATGTTTAGTGAGAAAGGTGTGTCAAAAGCTGAGACAGGCTGAAAACTAGGCCTCCTGAGTCAAACATTTAGCCATTGTGAATGCAAAAGAAAAGTTCTTGAAGGAAATTAAAGGTGCTGCTCCAGTGAACTCATACATGATAAAAATGCCTTATTGCTGATTTGGAGAAGGCTTTAGTGGCCTGGACAGAAGAACAAACCAGCCACAACATTCTCTTAAACCAAAGTCTAAATCAGACCCAGGCCCTGTGAAAGTGAAAGTTGCTCAGTCGTGTCTGACTCTTTGTGACCCCATGGACTATATAGTCCATGGAATTCTCCAGGCCAGAATACTGGAGTGGGTAGCCTTTTCCTTCTCCAGGGGATCTTCCCGACCCAGAAATTGAACCAGGGTCTCCTGCATTGCAGGCAGATTCTTTACCAACTGAGCTATAACGAAAGCCCCCTAACTCTCTTCAACTCCACAAAAGCTGAGAAAGGTGAAGAAGCTGCAGAACAAAAGTTTGAAGCTGACAAAGGTTGGTTCACGGGGTTTAAGGAAAGTAGTCATTTCTATAACCCAAAAGTGCAAAGTGAAGCAGCAGATGCTAATGTAGAAGCTGCAGCAATTTATCCAGAAGATCTGGCTAAGATAATAAATGAAGGTGGTCACACTAAACAGTTTTCGATGTAGCTGCCTTATATTGGAAGAAGATGCCCCCCTAGAACTTAAATAGATAAAGAGGAGAAGTCAATGTCTGGCTTCAAAGCTTCAAAGGATAGGCTGGCTCTTGTGGTGTTAACCCTGCTGGTGACTTGAAGTTGAATCCAAAGAACATTTACCATTTCAGAAATCCTAGGCCCTTTCTGAATGCTAAATCTACTCTGCCTTGCTCTCTAAATGGAGCAACACAGCCTGGAAGACAGCACATCTGTTTACCACATGGTTTGCTGAATATTTTAAGCCCACAAGTGATATCTATTGCTCCAAAAATGATTCCTTTCAAAATATTATTGCTCACTGAAAGTGCACCTGTCACCCAAGATCTCCAATGGAGACATACAATTAGATTAATGTTGTTTTCATACCTGCTAATACAACATCCATCCTATAACTTGTGGATCAAGGAGTAATTTTGACTTTCAACTTTTATGATTTAAGAGGGACATTTCATAAGGTTATATAGCTGCCTTACATAGTGATTCCTCTAATGGATCTGGGCCAATTCAATTGAAAACCTTCTGGAAAGGATTCACCATTCTAAATGCCTTTAAGGGCATTCCTGATTTATGAGGAAAAATCAAAATACAATATTAACAGGAGTTTGGAAGAAGTTGATTCCAACCCCTGTGGACTTGGATGAATTCAAGGTTTTAGTGGAGGAAGTAACTGCAGATGTGGTGAAAATAGCAAAAGAACTAGAATTAGAAGTGGAGCCTGAAGATATGACTGAATTGCTGTAACCTTATGATAAACCTTTAACAGATTAAGAGTTATTTCTTTTGGATGAGTAAAGAAAATGGCTCCTTGAGATGGAATCTACTTCTGGTCGAGCTGTGAAGATTGTTAAAATGACAACAAAGGATTTAGAAGAGTACTTAAACTTAGTTGATAAGGCAGGGTTTGAGAGAGTTGACTCCTCCAATTTCAAAAGAAGTTCTACTGTGAGTAAAAGGCTATCTAACAGCAGAGCAGGCTACAGAGAAATAGTTTCTGAAAGAGTCTAATGCAATGAACTTCATCTTATTTTTTTAAATTGCCACGGCTACCCCAACCTCCAGCAATCTCCACCCTCAACACTGAGCAAGGCAAGACACTCTACCAGCAAAAGATATAACTCACTGAAGGCTCAGATGATGGTTAGCATTTTTTAGCAATAAAGTATTTTTATTTAAGGTATGTACATTATTTTCCAAGGCAAAATGCTATTTCACAATTAACAGACCACAGTAAAGCATAAACATAACTTTTATATGGAGCTTCCCAGGCGGCACTAGTGGTAAAGAATCCACCTGCCAATACAGAAGATGCAAAAATACGTGGACTCGATCCCTGAGTCGGGAAGATCCCCTGAAGTAGAAATTGTAACCCACTCCAGTATTCTTGCCATGGACAGAAGAATCAGGAGGGCTACAGTTCATGGGGCTGGAAACAGTCGGACGTGACTGAGTGACTGAGCACACACAACGTTCATATACATTGGAAAACCAAAAAATTCATGTGACTCGCTTTATCACAACATTCACTGTATCGCAGTGTTCTGGAACCAAACCCAAATCCACTTCCACTGATTTAACCAATATTCAGAGTATTTTTTAAAAATAAATGCTTCTCAGTTTGTTGTATGCTCTGTGATCAATTTAAACAGTTTTTTGTTTGTTTATTGTTTTGTTCAATTTTGTCACTGTGTTTTGGGAAGAGAATTTGCACAGCTCCTCACCCAGCCATCCCAGAATATGAAAAAATATTTTCATAAAATAAGTAAGGGAAAGATGGAAAAATAAAGAAATTTTTATAAAGAATCTAAATTTTTATAAAACATTTGATAAAATTTTCAAGTAACTGCACACATAAGGCAAAAACCAATTCAAGGTGAACAATTCTCTGCAAAATGTAAGGTCAGGGGAAAATCAGATAAATCAGCTAAACCCCAAGTAATATCTGCAAAATAAAATTGAGACATTCTCATCCGGCAATTACTAGTGTTGACCACAGAAGCATAATATGGTGTATATTTATTTAAAACCTCTCACCACAGGAATATAATGTTGTCTAGGCCCCTAAATTATAATTCATATCATAATAATGAGATAGGGGAAGGGTCTGAATGATGGATCTAATGCAGTCTGGGGATTGACCACACTGTAAAGACTATCCAGAGAGAGGTATTGGGCAGGAGCACAAGTGGAACCAAGAAAAAAGACAAAAGAATAAAAATTTGACATTGCATGAATATGTATAATTTCAATTTGTGGGCTTGAGAAATTCTTAGGTATGGGAATGCCTGCCCTTTCTCATGGCACAAAACTGACAATGCCAATA
Source organism: Bubalus kerabau (assembly GCF_029407905.1). Lineage (NCBI taxonomy): Eukaryota > Metazoa > Chordata > Mammalia > Artiodactyla > Bovidae > Bubalus > Bubalus kerabau. The sequence continues at coordinate 52,694,565 of NC_073638.1, forward strand.
AGCCAATGTAAGTAAATTTTTGGTATCTTGCCTATTTCGTATGTCAGCATTATACCATGGACAGGTCCATGATCCAGACATGGAAAACCTCATTCTTTCAAAGTGCCTCTAAACTGAATTCAGAATATAGTGTATATGAAAGCATCTCCCTGTCTCTTAGTTCTGCCAAGCAGAGTGAAAAGGGTTTTAAAGATTAGTTATGGTTCAGTGGGAAATTGTGACTACAACTAACCTAATCTTATTGTTAAATCCTCCTGAACACAGTAATTTGTTCTTGAGACATGTCCAAAGAGAAAACAATCACTGTTCTTTTATGAATACATTACTTTCAAATTGTGTTTCTAGTTGAGACACTAAATTGTGTCAGTATCATCTGGAGGTGCTACTGCTCGTGTTCTAAGGTTGCTTGGGGAAAGCTCTTTTGCAGTAGGAGAAAATAAAATCAATATGCAAAATTAAGTAAAACCAAGAGATGGCAATAAAACACTGAGTGATATTTGTGTTTCTGGACCAGATATTCCTGAAGCCAAATAACCAAAGATCAGATAAGTAGAAATAACAACAACAATATTACTTCATTTTTGCCCAGATTTTCTAAATTTGAAAATATCAGAAACACCCAGTACAGGAAAAATGTGAGGAAACTCACACTATAAGGGTCAGATTGGTACAACTTTAGTGGAAAGCTATTTAGCAGTAGATACAAAATTCTAAATACAAGACAACTTGACCTATCACTTATACTCCTATGAATTTATTCCACTGGAAAACATTTCTCATAAATGCAAATATATAAGCATTTTCATTAAGATATTATCTATAAAAAGGAGAATCAGAAGCAATCTGTTTATGAATACGTAGAAACAGAAGATTACACGCCTCATACTACATTCCCTTAAGTCTCTTTTGTCCTTTTCCTTTCCTTTACTGTTAAGTTTTAAGACTCTCAAGTCCCAACTTTTCTGTGGGCGCTAACCTCTAATAATAACATTTAGTTCTTTAAAATGGTGACCTTTCTTTTAACTGTTATGGCACCCCACTCTAGTACTCTTGCCTGGAAAATCCCATAGACAGAGGAGCCTGGTAGGCTGCAGTCCATGGGGTCTCTAAGAGTCAGACATGACTGAGCGACTTCACTTTCACTTTTCACTTTCATGCATTGGAGAAGGAAATGGCAACCCACTCCAGTGTTCTTGCCTGGAGAATCCCAGGGATGGGGGAGCCTGGTGGGCTGCCATCCATGGGGTCACACAGAGTCAGACACAACTGAAGTGACTTAGCAGCAGCAGCAGCAGTAAAAATAAATCTCAGAAAATTAAGGGGGAAATGTCCCTTCTTTCTATAAAAAATTAATAAACAGAAACCTCGATTAAAATGAAGTCAGAAGGTCAGAGAGGGAGTGCTCATGCCCTACAATGGTAACAGAGCCCAACAGGAAGAACAAAAATTTCCTCTTCTTTCTTGGCAAGAGTTCAGCCAATGAGAAACTGTCGCAACTCAGCCAATGAACAGCTATCAACTCTTTCTTTAAAAGAGAAAAAAGCCTCCCCAACTTCCTTATTTCCTTTATAAAGAGTTCTTCTCTTCACTTCTGCTAGGAGCTTGCACTTGGCTTACCATGGTTGCAGACTTTGAATTGCAGTTCTTTCTTGATCCCAAATAAACTCATTATTTTTGCTAGAGAAATAACTGGCAGTTATTAGTTAACAAATAACTTCTGATTTAGGTACATGTCTTATAGCTGCAGAAAATCAGATACTGTTCTACATCACAAAGTCAGTTTTGATAAGGTTGGAATCATTCATCAGACTATCTGTCTTACTCTCCATTGCTGTGAAGAGACATATTTTTCAGTATTTAACTGAAACTATCCCTTTCTGTTTATTGTTTAACAAATGAGTTTTATTTTAAGATATATGGATTTAAAAGAGTGAGAGTAATTCCTATAAAGCATACTTTTAATCTCTAAAGTCTTCAATCCTGGAAGTTCCCTCATAGTCTAATGGTTAGGACTTGGTACTATTGCTGCTGGGGCCTGGGTTCAATCCCTGGTCAGGGAACCAAGATCCCACAAGCTGTGTGGTACAGCCAAAAAAAAAAAAGAAAAATGTAAGAAAAACTTGGAATCTCATAAGGCACATGCACTGAGCAGTCAGATCAGACTGCTACTGTAAACAGTAATGCCATAGCGGCACACAGAAGGGAGGACTAGCCTTGCAATTTCTTATTAAATTTATTGCCCTCATACGGAATTGGATACTAACGTACCTCTAGAAATACAAATATTTGTGGAGGATCTTTGTTAAGTCATAGAAGGAAAACGGACTTTCCCTTATCCCCATCTATTCACAAAATTATATGGCTGATACATTTCTGATTCAAACTAGGAATTTCAATAAGTCTATCTCACATGCGTCAAAACATTTTTAAAAGACTAATTTTTTAGAGTAGTTTTAAATTCACAGCAAAATTATAAAGAAGGTAGAGATTTCCACAGACCCTTTCCTTCCACACATGTACAGCCTCCTCCATTTTGAACACCTCCCAATAGAGTGATACATTTCTTACAATTAGTGAACCTACACTGACATATAATTATCACTTCAAGTCCATACTTTACATTAGACTTCACTCTTGGTGTTGTACATTCTATGGGTTTGGATAAATGTATAATAATATGTATCCATTATAGTATTATACAGAATATTTTTTCAGGGCTTTAAAATCCTCTGTGTTCTGCCTATTCATCTCTCCTCCCATTCACCCCCAATCCCTTGCAACTGCTAATCTTTTCAATGTCTCCACAGTTTTGCTTTTTCCAGAATGTCATATAGTTGGAATCATACAGTATAAATGTTTTTCTCATTGACTGCTTTTACTTAATGAGAAATTGAATATTTCCTGTCATATCAGTAAACAAGGATGTCAGTCATCAGCCATTGTGGCCCTCCAATGTGTGCTGCTGAACCCTAAGGGCACTCAGGAGAGAGAAGAATACCTGTGATCTAGTGGCCATTAGCAGAGAAGGCAATGGCACCCCACTTGCCTGGAAAACCCCATGGATGGAGGAGCCTGGTAGGCTGCAGTTCATGGGGTTGCTAAGAGTCAGACATGACTGAGCGACTTCACTTTCACTTTTCACTTTCATGCATTGGAGAAGGAAATGGCAACCCACTCCAGTGTTCTTGCCTGGAGAGTCCCAGGGACAGAGAAGCCTTGTGGGCTGCCATCTATGGGGTCGCACAGAGTCAGACACGACTGAAGCGACTTAGCAGCAGTAGCAGTAGCCATTAGACCACAGCTACTCCCTATGGTGAGCCCCAAGGGAGCTCAGGATGTGAAAAACACAGGATACTGGCCCTGGATAGCTGAAGTGCGTATGAAAGGAATGATTTCAGTAAGCCTACACTCCTGCATCTTCCCATACATAGAAAAGCACTAAATTCCTTAACTTGGGAGATCTGGTTTTCTTTAATTAACAGTTCTATATAACCTGGCTCCTCCCTGTACCTCCTCCTCAGAGCAGTTCCCTCAGGGTTACCTGAGATGCTGAGACCCAGATGGGTCTGCTGGGCTTGAAGTCCGAAATTTCCCATTGAATAAAACATAACTCTCAACTTTTAGGTTGTGAATATTTTTAAAGTTGACACTAGTAATATGTATTTAAGGTTCCTCCGTGTCTTTTCATGACTTGGTGGCTCATTTAAGGCTAAATAGATTCCATTGTCTGGATGCACCATAGTTTATTTGTCCATTTGTCTACTGAAGGACATCTTGGCTGCGTCCAAGTTTTTGCAATTATGAGCAAAACTGCTATAAACATCTGTGTGCAGGTTTTTATGGGGTTATAAGTTTTCCATCGGAGAAGGCAATGGCACCTCACTCCAGTACTCTTGCCTGGAAAATCCCATGGACAGAGGAGCCTGGTAGGCTGCAGTCCATGGGGTTGCTAAGAGTCGGACACAGCTGAGCGACTTCACTTTTCATTTTTCACTTTCATGCATTGGAGAAGGAAATGGCAACCCACTCCAGTGTTCTTGCCTGGAGAATCCCAGGGACGGGGGAGCCTGGTGGGCTGCCATCTATGGGGTCGCACAGAGTCGGACATGACTGAAGCGACTTAGCAGCAGCAGCAGCAGGTTTTCCATTCCTTTGGGTAAATACCATGCAGTATAGTCACTGTTTCTCAGTCTCTTTCTTCCTCTTAGGTGGGATACAATGGCTGTAGGGTGGTCTGGGGTTGAATATTTCCCTTCCCCCAGGTAGGTTTAAGCTCTGATTAGTTTCTCATGAGGGCAGGACTTTTCAAGAGGAATAGAGTGTTCTATTTCCTTTTTTTTTTTCTCTAAGCCAGAAGCAGGGGTGGGGATGGTTGTTTATCCAATATTTAGGATAAGAACCTAGTTGAGCTCCTGTAGATAAATCTCACAGTATTATGGTCCCCCCACCCCACCCCACCCTGCCCCACCAATGACTGGGTCCTGCTTGAATTTTTCACTCTCAGACTTGTCCACACTGAGTCTCCAGAAATTCATTAATTAAAATTCAGGTTTTCCTACCCTAGCACTTGTTCCCAAGGAGGTTCTTGCTTGTGAGTCTCTGCTCTGGTAAGCCAAAAATTCCCATATTCACCCGTCTGACTCCGTAATCTTGAGGGCAGTCGTTGCCTGTGTTCTCCCCTCTCTTACAGATCCAGAACTGTTGATTTTTCAGTCTGTTCAGCTTTTTACTTTTTGTTAGGATGGAGTGGCTCCTTACATGTGGAACCAGAAATAGAAAGGGAATCAAAATATCTTTAACAATTGGTTTTTCATTTTAACTTTCTCCACTTGGATAGGCATAGGTAAAAAGGCAAAAGGAATTCTGCCTTTGGACTTGAACTGAAATTCTTCTCTGAGACTCAGCCTATAGGTCTATATTTTGGACTGGCCAACCCTCCATAAACAAGTGAGCCAAATCTCAGTTTACATATATACCCATCTGGGTGGTTCTTTTTCTCTGGAGTGTGTGTATGTTCAGTCATGTCCAACTCTTTGTGACCCTATGGACTCTAGCCCGCCAGTCTGCTCTCTCCATGGAATTTTCCAGGCAAGAATACTGGAGTGGGTTGCCATTTCCTACTCTAGGACTGATACTTTATGAAAATGCAATAAGAACAAGTTTCTACGAAAACAACCATATGCTTAAATATTGTGGAAATGTCAAATTGTTATAAAAGTTTCTAAATGCTTGCTTTCAATTTCCATATTTAGCTTATCTGATTGGTAGCTCCATGTTTAACTTGTCTGATTGGAAAATGTACAGGACTGAGTTCTCTGTGGAACACACACACACACACACACACACGTATGTGTGCACACAAATGGAAGAAATTTGCACATTCAGGGCTCCCCCAGGTGGCGCTACTGATAAAGAACCCACCTACCAATGCAGGAAACACGGCAGAGGTGTGTTCGATCCCTGGGTCGGGAAGATCCCCTGGAGAAAGGAATGGCACACCCCTCCAGTATTCTTGCCTGGAAAATTCCATGGGCAGAGGAGCCCGTTGGGCTACAATCCATGGGGCCACAAAGAGTCGGACATGACTGAACAACAGCACACACACACAGCACACACACACATTAATTATTCTGTTGACCCAAACAAAAGCAAAATTTGATCTAACATTGTTTCTCAAAAGAAGTTCCAGATGGTTCCAGAGATTAGCCCATTAACCTTCTTGCTAAGTAAAACCATTATTACTTAAAGATTAGCTCATTAATCTTAGTGCTAAGCAAAAAAAAAAACTTATTGCTAAGTAAGAACTAATTATCACCCTGCTTGTTTAACTTACATGCAGAGTTCAATTCAGTTCAGTTCAGTCGCTCAGTCGTGTCCGACTCTTTGCGACCCCATGAATTGCAGCATGCCAGGCCTCCCTGTCCATCACCAACTCCCGGAGTTCACCCAGACTCACGTCCATCGAGTCAGTGATGCCATCCAGCCATCTCATCCTCTGTTGTCCCCTTCATGCAAAATGCAAGGCTGCATGAAGCACAAGCTGGAATCAAGGTTGCTGGGAGAAATATTAATAACCTCAGATATGCAGATGATACCACCCTTATGGCAGAAAGTGAAGAAAAACTAAAGAGCCTCTTGATGAAAGTGAAAGAGGAGAGTGAAAAAGTGGGCTTAAAATTCAACATTCAGAAAATTAAGATCATGGCATCTGGTCCCATCACTTCATGGCAATTAGATGGGAAACCAAAGGGAACAGTGACAGACTTTATTTCAGGGCTCTCCAAAATCACTGCAGATGGTGACTGCAGCCATGAAATTAAAAGATGCTTGGTCCTCGGAAGAAAAGCTATGACCAACCTAGACAGCATGTTAAAAAGCAGAGACATTACTTTGCCAACAAAGGTCCATCTAGTTAAAGCTATGATTTTTCCAGGAGTTATGTATGGATGTGAGAGTTGGACTGTGAAGAAAGCTGAGTGCCAAAGAATTGATGCTTTTGAACTGTGGTGTTGGAGAAGACTCTTGAGAGTCCCTTGGACTACAAGGAGATCCAACCAGTCAATTGTAAAGGAAATCAGTTCTGAATATTCATTGGAAGGACTGATGCTGAAGCTGAAACTCCAATACTTTGGCCACCTGATGTGAAGAACTGACTCACTGGAAAAGACCCTGATGCTGGGAAAGATTGAAGCCGGGAGGAGAAGGAGACGACAGAAGATGAGATGGTTGGATGGCATCACCGACTCAATGGACATGAGTTTGAGTAAGCTCTGGGAGGTGGTAATGGACAGGGAAGCCTGGCGTGCTGCAGTCCGTGGGGCTGCAAAGAGTCAGACATGACTGAGCAACTCAACTGAAGTAAAACCATGCATATATAGAAGAAAACAAGTGTGAATTCCTCCATAACCAAGGGGTGGATAAAACTTTTCTAATTATGACTCAAAATCTAGAAGCAGTAAGCAACAAGGGAAAAAAGCCAAAATCATGATATATAAAGTAAGAGACAGATGACAAACTGAGTGAAATATTTGCAAGTTACATCATAGAGTTGATTTTCCTAAAACATAGAAGGCATCTAAAAATTGAAAAAGAAAAAAAAAATAGCAATCCTATGGAAAAATGGGCAATAGATGTACAGTCAATTCTCAGAAGAATTACAAGTAGCCCTTAAACACATTAAAAGTCATTTAACCTTGCTATTATTTCCCCCAAACATTGGCAAAAATCCATCCCAGACATTGCAGTTCCAGTTCTAGAAGTTCAATTTGGGCCTCTTTAATAACTCTCACATTACTATTTAATGTGATTTATCCTTCCTCTAGTGTTCTGAACTTAAGAAATATAGTTATAGTAACTATTTTCATGTCTTTGCTATTCTGTATCAGTCCAACTGATTGATTTTTCTCAGCATTATGGGACATTTTTTTCTGTTTTTTTTTTCATGCCAATCTTTAGTTTGATTCCAGACACTGTGATTTTTTTTAACCTTATTGGATACTAGATATTTTTGTTTTCCTGAAAGTATTCTTGAGCTTTGTTCTGGAACCCAGTTAAATTATTTGAAAACAGCTTGGTTTTTCTGGGTTTTGTTTTCAGGATTTGTGAGGTGAGACCAAAGTGGCCTTTGACCCAGCACTAATTATTCTCCTCTACTGAGACAAACCTTTCTGACTCTTCTACTGCATCAAGAAGCCGGGGCTAGGGAATTTCATTGAGAATATGCAGGTGACTACCTGCTGATCAGACACAAGCCACCACATGGAGGCGGTAGATTGCTCCTTGGGCTTATGAGCTCTGATTCTGGGAAAGTGAAAACACTTCGGCCCTTTTGATGGAAGCTGTAGTTTCAGAACACTCCCACAAAGGAAGTTGAGTCGCAAGATTTATGACTCTACCCTCAAGTCTTTATCTAAGTGTCCAGGTTCTGGGAGTGAGCAGGATTATCATACCATAAAATGCCTAGGCAGCAACTGAGAAAAACAAGTTGTTTTCCTCAAAAGTTGCTTTTCTCATCCCAATAGACTCTGTGATGCCTAGGCATTAATCTTTAAGGATAATTATACACACTGTCTGGACAGCAGAGCTATATCAGGCCAACTAGCAGGGTTTTAGTCACTGAGTACATGAAATATAGGAGCAACACAAAAATGTCAATCAACAGTATCATCAATAGACAAATGATAGCTTGAAATGCACTTGTTGTGGTCCAGTCAAAAAGTAATCAGAGTCCTTAGATAAAGCCAACATTTTTGATTAGGTGAGATTACAGAACTCTTGTCCCCCCTAGGGCCACCTTCTATAAATTTGTCTGAACTTGTCCAGAATTTTTAATATACATGTGAAAGGTGGTGCTCTTTATAGCACTCATACCTCCTTTTTTGGTCAGTGAGTAATCTAAAGCTAAACAGTTATCCAAAACCATCTGCACTAAAGAATCACGTTGGGGGACTTTCCTGGTGGTCCAGTGACTAAGACTCTACATTCCCAATGCAGGGGGCCTGAGTTCGATCTCTGGTTGGAGAATCAAGATCTTGCATGCCAGGACTGTGTAGCCAAAAGTGAAAAAGAAAAAAATCATCCCCACAGGCCACTAACTTGGGAAATAGCCTTTGTGGAGCCACGTAACATGCTCAACAATTGCAGTAACCCAAAAAATGAGCCCTGATTTCTGCCCTACCGAAGGGCTTGAACTGGATGATTGTGGAGCCCTGGGTGGTGACTGTGGGGAAGGATCCCCTCGAGTGCTGGAGGGAGGTGACCCTGTGGCTGTTGTGCTGGTGGGTGGGGGGAAGGGTGGTGATGCATCCACAGCCGCAGAGGGGTTCCTCCTAACAGATATTTAAACTCACTAACTCGCAGGAGGACCCATAATGTGGAATCTAATGGGTGTGTTGAAGGCAAGCAACTAAGTCAAGTGTTTAGGAGCCCCCGTAGGTTGTGAGGCTAGACACGTGCACGGTGGGGAGCAGCCCGTCAGTCAGAGCACTGCCTCACCCTGAGCAGCAAGCAGTGCAGCAAGCAAGGGGGCTCCAGGGTAAACACCAAGTTAAATCTGCAAAATGCCGCTCAAGGGAGTCGGCAGCAGGAAATTTAGATAAACAGTCAAGTACCAGGCAGTACTCACAGTCTTCATCGCCATGTCTTCCCTGATGTCATCTCTGCTATTGTGGAAGGTTCCAGAGGAAGTAGTCAGGGTTGGGCCCATGAGGGAAACACCTTGTCAATGATTGGGTGGGGCTCTCCTCCAAAACGTGGGTGGCTTCCTCCACAACTAGTAAAGGTTGGAAGCCCATGGGTAGCCTCGGTTTAGAGAAAATTTAGTTATATGCTCACAACAATTCAACGCTTGGCCCTGTATTGCCAGAGATGGGTCTGAACTGCATAAGCCTATTAGCCAATTAGAGATGAAATTGGGGCACTGAAATGGCCAGTGGCTGCAGGTCAGGACGTCGAGTGACCATTTGGGCAGGGACAGTGGCCTTTACACATATGTGCCCCTTAAGATAGAGGGCTTGAATCCCTAGGCTAGTGTCTGCACCTGGTGGCGATCTGGGCGCAGCCCCTCTATAGCTATCATCCCCCATTCTAGGGTGCCATGTTGTCCTGGTAAAGCTGGCTCCCCAAGTCCGACCCTTGGCACAGAGGGCCCAGCAGCTGGCCTCCCCAACCAGCACGAATCTAGAGGAACTCTGCTTGGCTCCGAGTGAGACAGGCTGGGACCTGAGATCTCTGCCAGAGTGCCTGCACCTGGACAAACATCTCCTTAAGCAATAGGATACAAAACAGCCACAAGGCACAGGTGATTTAACAACTGCTCGCATGCGCCACTGGGGCATTTTTGACCGCTCTCCTACCTTCCTGGGGCAGCAGTGATGAGCTTATCCACCATGTTTGATGTGACAGGTGCAGAGATGAAGGACTGTGTATGACCCTTGCACACGGCCCTCCACAAAGTGCGGATCCTTGCACCAGGCACCCTCAGAGGGCTGGAAAGCCCACCCAAACTACACCTCCAACCCAGCTCCCACCCCTACCCTCACCCTATTTAAGGGACCAGCTAGCTCTCTCGAAAAAGAGAGCAAGAGCACCTGCTTCCTATTGCTGCCTCCGTGTGCTGTAGCTTAAGCCCTAGCAAGTCCTTGCCTGAAATTCATGTGGCCTCATCAATTTCTATTGATTGAAGAGTCCAAGCGTCCAGGTCCGTAACACTAGGACCTGAGCCCTCGCCCTGGTTTCTGCCTGGAGGAAAAAGGCAGAGCCCTTCCATGCTGGTTAGCTCACCTTGCCAAAACATGGGGGATTTTCACATATGACCGTAGCCCATCACCTCCAGAACTGACACCCAGCAGGGTCTCCTTTAGAGAATAATTGGAAACACACCCATCTCAGACTGGGGCCTTTAGTTGGCTCCTGAGTCTCTGTAGGGAGCATCTGACCTTTAACAGCACTGATGATTTAGGGTAGGGATTTCCAGCAACCAGCAGCAACATTGCTGCTAGCACTGGTTTCTTCCCATAGAGACTGAGTAGGATGGAGAGAAAGTTAGTATGCCATTCACAGCTCCAAGACATTGAATAGGGATGCAAACTGTTCCCACCATCCTATCCTCCTTGTCGCCAATTGTGTTGAGAAGAACAAACTGGTATATTGAATTAAGAATGCTATGCTATGCTATGCTAAGTCACTTCAGTCGTGTCCGACTCTGTACAACCCCATAGACGGCAGCCCACCAGGCTCCCCCGTCCCTGGGGTTCTCCAGGCAAGAACACTGGAGTGGGTTGCCATTTCCTTCTCCCATGCATGAAAGTGAAAAGTGAAAGTGAAGTCGCTCAGTCATGTCCGACTCTTAGCGACCCCATGGATTGCAGCCTAACAGGCTCCTCTGTCCACGGGATTTTCCAAGCAAGAGTACTGGAGTGGGGTGCCATTGCCTTCTCCATGAATTAAGAATTGGCAGATTATAACCCTGACCTGCTCAATAAGGAGGCACAGCCATCTGCACGTGAGTGGCAGGTGGCTCCCTCAGCAACCCAGCTGTCACCTTCAGGAATTTAAACCCATGGGGGTTTGTTTGGATTGAAAACCAAGTTTCAAAACACTCATGCAAAGAGGGTTGTGGTTGTTGTCTCTAATTATATCTGACTCTTTGTGACCCATGGAGTGCAGCATGCCAGGACAAGCATGTCATGTCCTTTATTATCTCCCATTTGAGTTTGAGTTTGCTCAAACTCATGTCCACTGAGTCAGTGGTGCCATCCAACCATCTTATCCTCTGTCACTCCCTTCTCCTCCTGCATTCAATCTTTCTCAGCAATCAGGGTCTTTACCAATGAGTCAGTTCTTCGCATCAGGTGGCCAGAGTATTGGAGTTTCAGCTTCAGCATCAGTCCTTCCAATGAATATTCAGAACTGATTTCCTTTACAATTGACTGGTTGGATCTCCTTGCAGTCCAAGGGACTCTCAAGAGTCTTCTCCAGCACCACAGTTCAAATGCATCAATTCTTCGATACTCAGCTTTCTTTATGGTCCAACTCTCACATCTACACATGACTTCTGGAAAAACCATAGGTTTGACTAGATGGATCTTTGTCAGCAAAATAATGTCTCTGCTTTTTAATATGCTGTCTAGGTTGGTCATGGGCTTCCCTTGTGGCTTAGCTGGTAAAGAATCCACCTGCAATACAGGAGACCTGGGTTTGATCCCTGGGTTGGGAAGATCCCTTGGAGAAGGGAAAGGCTACCCACTCCACTATTCTGGCCTGGAGAATTCCATGGACTGAATAGTCCATGGGGTCAAAAAGAGTCAGACACGACTGAGTGACTTTCACTTTCAGGTTGGTCATAGCTTTTCTTCTGAGGAGCAAGTGTCTTTTAATTTCATGGCTGCAATCACCATCTGCAGTGATTTTGGAGCCCAAGAAAATAAAGTCTGTCACTGTTTTCATTGTTTCCCCATCTATTTGCCATGAAGTGATGGGACTGGATGCCATGATCTTAGTTTTCTTAGTTGAGTTTTAAGCCAACTTTTCCCTTTCACTCTTCCACTTTCATCAAGAGGCTCTTTAGTTCCCACTATGCCAAGTTGGCTTCCTAAGCAACCTACCTCTTTTTTTTTTTTTTTTTTAATTGAAGTATAGTTAGTTTGAAACTGCTAGGTGGTGTTCTGGGGGCTCTGAGGAGCTCTGGTCCTTTGTGTTTCAGTTCAGAAAGACTTCAACAAGAGGCAAAGAAGATAGACAAGAAATGATTTATTAGAATAGGATGATTTTGAGGCTTACAAGCAGGAGGGTGAGAGGGTACTACACCCCAAGAACTTAGTGGGCTACAGTTTACAATCAAAGAAAAAGTGGGGAGGGGGAAAAGACCACATTCTTTCTTGCTCTTGAATGAATGCCATGCTTCCATCATCAGCTTCTCCTCCACGTCAGGTGGGGAATTTTCTTGTCCGTATATGGTCAAGACAGGACTGTATTGGCACAATGGAAATGAGCCAAAAGTGGTAACATGTATGCTTTGGCATATTTCAAGTTTCAGTATAACGTCACCCTTTCCTTATGTTTTTGTTTTTAATGTGTCCAGAGGAGCATGTCCTAGGAATCCTTAATTTACTGAGTTTCCTGGACAGGGTGTGGGTCTCATGCCATCATTGTTTTATTGTTTGGGAGCACGTCTCATACTTCTGTTGTGTTGTTTTGTTACTAAGTAAGCCTGCTTGGCTTTGCAATTAAACAAACCCGCTTTCTTTAGTGATCATTAACTTATAGGGGTCTCCCATACTTTTTCTTCACTTACATCCCTTAGTGTGATTAACTATTTAATTAACTACTTTGTCCCTTTACTCTGTCCCTATCAGAAGTCAAAGACAAATATATGATATCACTTATATGTGGAATTTTAAAAAGGATACAAATAAACTTATTTACAAAACAGAAATGGACAAGCTCTTTTACTCAGAGAAGACTTAAAGTTACTTCTGCTTCAGGGAAAGACCACTGAATCACTCTAAATGGACCACTCTAAATGAAATTCTCAGGTTGGAGTTGTCTTTTTTTTTTTGTCATTCAAATAGCATGAAGAGGTTGTTTGGCAAGGGGTTTTCCCTGGTGTTCCAGTGGTTAAGAATCTGCCTTCCAGTTCAGGCAACATCTGTTCTGTTCCTGGTTGGAGAACTAGGATCCCACATGGCTCAGGACAACTAAGTCCAAGCACCACAACTACTGAGCCCAGATGCCTCACTACTGAGCTCGCATGCCACAACTAGAGAGAAGCCTGAGCATTGCAATAAAAGGTGCCCAGCTAAGACTGACACAGTAAAAAACAAATTAATTTTTTTTAAAAAAGTAGCTTTGCTTCCAAATTCTTTTTTCTTTTCTTTTTAAAAAATGCTTCCAAATTCTTGGTGGCAATGTCCTCTCCCTCCCACAGCCACAGAGGTTCAATTTTCCCTCACTGAGGGTGCAGCCCAGCTTTCTGCAGAGAGGCTCTCCTGCAGTCTTCACTACAGGAGGCCCTCATCTCTTTTTTTCCCCACAAACCATGAAGTATGGAAACAGAGGCTCCCATTCACCTGGTCCAGCAAAAGCTTTCAGAGTGAAAGCTAGTTCCAGCACTCCACTTACCTATCTGGCTGTGTTCCCTAGACTGAGAATTCCTTTTTTTTTTTTTTTTTTGCCAGACGCCCAATGTTTGTAATGAAGGTGTGGTTTTTTGTTTGTTTTGTCTTGTTTTTTGGTTTCTTTAAACAAATTTTACCCAGGATTAATAGTTGTTGTCAGTGGATGAGTTGATCCAGGTCGTAGTCTACTATGTTCCCAAAACAGAAGTACTCACTACATTTTTCAAGAGTAAATGGTTTAGAAAAACAATGAAATTTGGAATTTTTTTCACTGAAAATAAAAAGGATGGTTGGTTCAAACCTTCCTTGTTTGTTTGTTCCAGAACAGGAACTATTCTCATTAATCAAGGTCTACAGTTACAACTCAAACACATATTTCTTTGGAAAATGCTTACCCAAACAGACAATTGTTTTGGAACTCTGAAATCCCTGAACACCATTTGAAATTAAATAACTTTATAGATGCATAAATCACCAAAAGAAAGATACCGTTGGTTAAATTGAGTTGAACTGAGTTTTTTGAACTGTGGTGTTGGAGAAGACTCTTGAGAGTCCCTTGGACTGCAAGGAGATCCAACCAGTCCATTCTGAAGGAGATCAGCCCTGGGATTTCTTTGGAAGGAATGATGCTAAACCTGAAACTCCAGTACTTTGGCCACCTCATGCGAAGAGTTGACTCATTGGAAAAGACTCTGATGCTGGGAGGGATTGGGGGCAGGAGGAGAAGGGGATGACAGAGGATGAGATGGCTGGATGGCATCACTGACTCAATGGACGTGAGTCTGAGTGAACTCCAGGAGTTGGTGATGGACAGGGAGGCCTGGCGTGCTGCGATTCATGGGGTCGCAAAGAGTCGGATATGACTGAGCGACTGAGCTGAACTGAACTGATGTACCTTTCTAGGAGGATGGCATGGTATGGGGAATGAATGTGTGGGCTGAGGTGCCAGACAACATGGGTTCAAATCCCAAACCTGCCACTTATCAGCTCTGTGATTGGGGAAATTACTTAAACTCTGGGTCTCAGTTTCCTCATCTCTAAAATGGAGATAATAATAATGCCTATCCTATAGGATTGTATTGAGGATTGTGTGATTTAATGTTTGTAAAGCTTTTTTTTTTTTTGGCTGTGCTATGTGGCATGTGGGTGGGGTCTTAGTTCCCTGACCAGGGATCAAACCCATGAGCCCTGCAGTGGAAGCTTGGAGTCTTAACCACTGGACCACCAGGGAAATCCCTTATAGAGGATTTATATTAGTGTCTGACCTAAGATAAGCTCCACATATGCATAAAAAAACATCCCCTATAAGGACTTCCCAATACAGGGGACCTGGGGTCTACCCCTGGTCTGAGAACTAGATCCTACATGCTGCAACTAAGACCAGGTGCAGTCAAAAAAAAAAAAAAATATATATATATATATATATATATATATATTAGATCTCCTATATATAAAAACATGCAAAGAGCCATGAAATTAAAAGACGCTTACTCTTTGGAAGAAAAGTTATGACCAACCTAGATAGCATATTCAAAAGCAGAGACATTACTTTGCCAACAAAGGTCTGTCTAGTCAAGGCTATGGTTTTTCCTGTGGTCATGTATGGATGTGAGAGTTGGACTGTGAAGAAGGCTGAGCACTGAAGAATTGATGCTTTTGAACTGTGGTGTTGGAGAAGATTCTTGAGAGTCCCTTGGACTGCAAGGAGATCCAAACAGTCCATTCTGGAGGAAGTCAGCCCTGGGTGTTCTTTGGAAGGAATGATGCTAAAGCTGAAACTCCAGTACTTTAGCCACCTCATGTGAAGAGTTGACTCATTGGAAAAGACTCTGATGCTGGGAGGCATTGGGGGCAGGAGGAGAAGGGGACGACAGAGGATGAAATGGCTGGATGGCATCACTGACTCGATGGACGTGAGTCTGAGTGAACTCCGGGAGTTGGTGATGGACTGGGAGGCCTGGCGTGCTGCGATTCATGGAGTGACAAAGACTTGGACACGACTGAGCGACTGAACTGAACTGAAGATTCTTTAAACAAATGATTTCTCTCTCCTTTGGTCTTCTACATTCTAGGCTTTCTGCAAGGGAATAATATCTCCATTTTGATAAGTTTCTAGTTTAAAATGCCTTACTTTTATGAGGCAAACAAAATTCTTTTGTCTCTGAATATTCTTTACTAAATGCAAAATATGTTTTATTTCTTTTGTATAGCCCATCCTCTATGCCACATTGATATAAGTATTTGTACACACACACTAAAGACTGCTTTGAAACTAATTTCCTTAAACAAAAATTACGACAATTATTTTATTATGAAATTTAATCATTCTTTTCTATCCTGAGTTAACCTGAGCAATGCATGGGTTTCACCAAGGTGTAGACTACACCTATTCCAAGGTGTAGACTTTATTTTCCTAATTAGATACATGGTTTATATCTAAAAATGAGAGCAAAAGATAGTGGACTTTCTTCAAGAACAAGCTGATTGGGTCAAAAGATAATGACACTGATAGATATTCTAAATCTATTTTGTTTTAAAGTTTGTATCCTACATGCTCATGGGTTCTGGTTATGATTTGAGAACTTCCTATACAGAGAAATTCTGATCAAAGAGTTCTCAGCATTCCTAGGTGTGAAACTGAGACATAGAACAAGGTGGTTTAAAGTCATTTCAAGAGCAGTGGAAGAGAAAAAACTCGACTGGCCAGGAGATGCTTGCAGATTGTCAGAGTAGACAGATTGAGATAGTCTTAGAAGCCTGTGTTTGAAAGAGGCAGTGAGGAATGAACAATCAAAGGTTATCATGGGAATATAAATGTACAATCATTACTGTTCTCCGTAACAAACAGTATGGAGGATCCTTAAAAAAGCAAAAAAAAAGGAATGAATTTGAGTCTGCTGAACTGAGGTGGATGAATCTAGAGCCTGTTAGTACAGAGTGAAGCAAGTTAGAAAGAGAAAAACAAATGTTGTATATTAACTTGTATATATAGAATCTAGAAAAATGGTACTGATGAATCTACTTGCAGGGCAGGAAAAAAGATGCAGACATAGAGAATGGACTTGTGGACATAGTGGGGGATGGAGAGGGTGGAGTGGATTGAAAGAGAAGCACTGAAATAGATACATTACCATGTGTAAAACAGATGGCTGGTGAGCAGTTACTGTATAACACAGGGAACCAGCTTGGTGCTCTGTAACGACCTAGAAGCGTGGGATGGGTTAGAGGGAGGAGGAACATTCAAGAAGGAGGCAATATATGTATACTTATGGCTGATTCACATTGTTGTACAGCAGAAACCAACAGAACATTGTAAAGCAATTATCTTCTAACTAAAAATAAATGAAAAAAAAAGTATTGCAAAAATTACTGATTAAAATCCAGAGTTATCAGTAAATCAAACTGACAACTCTCTTATCAGAGTCATTGGTAAATCAAACTATGTTGTTGGTTCTGCATAATTTTGGAGTTTCCCAAAATCTCAGAATTGTGACATTTTAGAAGAAAAGGCAATCCAGTCTGTTTTACAGATGAAGAAATGGAGACCCACAGAAATGGACTGGCAGACTAGCACATTAACTCCATAGTTAGCAAGGATCTGCTCTGCCATTTCCTAAACAGTATGATTTGGGCCAAACACATAGCCATTTTGTTTAAACATTTATTTATTTATTCAGCTGCCTTGGGTCTTAGTCGATGCATGCAGATCTTTGTTGCATCATGTGGGATCTTTGCTGAGGCTCACGAACTCTCTAGTTGTGGCTTGTAGGCTTAGCTGCTCCACAGCCTGGGGGATCTTAGTTCCCTGACCAGGGATTGAACCTGCGTACCTTGCATTGCAAGGCAAATTCTTAACCACTGAACCACCAGGGAAATCTGGTATATAGCTTTTTTAGATCCAAGTTACTAATATGTGAAATGCGGCTGGAATGCTAAGTACTAATTAGTAGAACACATGTGAAATGTTTAGGAAAATGCCTAACATATATTGCATACTATTATCATCATTATTAGTATAGGACTAAAATCTGGCTTTATAATGACTTCTAATCTGGAATAGGCTTCCCAGGTGGCACTAGTGGTAAAGAATTCACCTACCAATGCAGGAGATGTAACAGACGCGTGTTCAATCCCTGGGTCAGGAAGATTCCATGGAGGAAGGTCCACTCCAGTATTCTTGCCTAGAAAATTCCATGGACAGAGGATCCTGGCGGGCTCTTTGTGATCTATGGGGTCACAAAGAGTAGGACATGACTGAAGTGACTTTACCAGCGCGAGTGAGCATGTGCACGTGCATGCACGCACACACACACACATATACACACACATTCACAATCTGGGATAATGAATAAGAAGACTCTAGATATTACTGAAGTTGAAGGAAATTTTATCTCATGCTTATGATCAAACTTTTAAACTTGCATATAGTAGAGATAGTACAGAATATTTTTCCTAATATTTTCCTCAAAGATAAATATCTTCTTGTTAAAAGCCTTCTGTTATAGCAACGTTCAGGGAAATTCCCCAGTAAATATAATAACTACTTAAAAGACATGAAATTTGTTTCCCTATAAGTTCATAATAAATATTTATTTACCCTGGAAAATTCAGATATATTTGGTGATGTCAATCCCCTGCTTTAAAAGAAAATAAACCCAATAAAAACAAATGAAATAAAGAAAAAAAAAACCCTAAAAATAGAATCATCATGTGATCTAGAGTCCTACTCCTGAGCATATATCCAGACAAAATCATAGTCCAAAAAGATACATGCACCCCACTGTTCATAGCAGCACTATTTACGACAGCCAAGACAAGGAAGCAACCTAAAGGTCTGTCAACAGATGAATAGATAAAGAAGATGTGGTACTTAGATGCCATGGACTATTACTCAGTCATAAACATAATGAAATAATGCCATTTGCAACAATATGTATGGACCTAGAGGTTATCATACTAAATAAAGTAAGTCAGACAGAAAAACAAATATCATGTAATATCACTTATATGTGGAATCTAAAAAAAAATGATACAAATGAAGTTACTTAAGAAACAGAAACAATGTCACAGATGTAGAAAACAAATTTGGTTACAGGGTGGGGGGCAAAAGGGAAGGGAGGGATAAATTGGGAGATTGGGATTGACATATACACACTACTATATATGAAATAGGTAACTAATAAGAACCTGCTGTACAGCACAGGGAACTCTAGCCAATACTCTGTAATATCCTATATGAGAAAGAATCTAAAAAAGAGGGGATATATATGAGTGTGTGTGTGTGTGTGTAACATTCACTTTGCTGCATAGCAGACACTAACACACTTTGTAAACCAACTATATTCCAATAAAATTTTTTTAAAAAAAGGATATTGTAAAAGACTTCAATTTGAGTTTTTTTTTTATTGAGGTCCTTAATGTGGTTGTTTGTGTTTTTTGTTTTTTTTTTTTACCTTTCTTAGGTACTTATGTGGGTGGCAGTCAAGGATTTGGCCTTCCTTTTATAAATGAAGGGAAACAGACTATGCTTCCCCAAAATAATGGCTCTTTGGCATAAGGATTATTTTGAGCTGATTATTTTTAAGAAACAGCAGGCACAGAGTGGAAGTTGTCGCATTGTCAGGGATGAAAATTATGACAATTACATTTATAAAGGAAATCTCCATTCGCCAGCTGTCTCCCTCTCTGTACCAGGAAGACAAGGATGACTCTCAATCATGAAAGGACACACAGTGAGCCCAAACAAGCCAGAATTTTGGAGTTTGGAACAGAGGAGGCGATGGCAGGACCATGCAAGGAGACTTGGCTCAGACTCTAAAAAGCTCCCCGAAGGTTTTCAGCAAAGCAGTTTCCGGCAGGGGTGATGGCGGGGGGAGGTGGAGGAGGAGGGCAGGGGTGCGGGGCGGCAGGAGGGGGGTGTAGTAGGGCACGTGGCACAGCATGTTGGATCCTAGTCCCTGACCAGGTATTGAACCAGCACCCCCTGCATTGGAAGACCGTAGTCTTAACCACTGGACCACCAGAGAAGTCCCTAGCAAAGCATTTTAAAAAGCCTGGTGAGGGTGGGATGGAGGTGAAGGTGTTGCAGTTCATGCACAGTTCTCTGATTGGCTGATGGTGAAGTAGCAGGGTGGTGTCACAGGGGTTAACATTACTAGTTCTTAGGTTCCAGGAGGCCTGGGGCTAGGTACTCATGGTCATCACATAATTAACATCTTCCACTGGGGGTGGGGGTGTTCACATCTGTAAAACAACTCAGGAAATGTACATTAGATACTGTTGTCTAGGTACCTCAGAGAGGTGCTAACGCAGAAGATATGGGAAAAAGGCCTGCCCTGGGAAGGCCTTGGAGAAGGAAATGGCAACCCACTCCAGTATTCTTGTCAAGAGAATCCCATGGACAGAGGAGCCTGGTGGGCTGCTGTCCATAGGGTCGCACAGTCGGACACGAGGGAAGAGACTTAGCATGCATGCATGAATGGGAAGGTCTCATAGGGTTCTGCTCAGTTACACAGCCAGACGGAGAGACACTGGGTGATGTGGTCCAGAGGGTCCCAAGTCCAGTAACTTCTGTCTTGTGGAGCTGGAGTATACCAACTTCCTGTGACACAGATGAGGACACCAACCTGGAAACTCTCTAAGTCTCTTTGTTCAGAGTTTGTAACCCAAACTCTACCTTCACCTCTACCACATCATCTCTGGAGGGCAAGAAATGGGGCTGAAACTTTCATCCCACTAATCAGTCTTTCTCAGCCACATCCTAAGGGACCTCATCCTGTTACCTCATAATTGTGATTGAAAGAGGCTTGTTATGAATAACAAAGACACTCTTATCATTCAGGAAATTCCAAGGGTTTTAGGAGCTCTTGGGTGGGAGGGTTGGGAAGGGGAAGGGAAGAATAAACATGTTTCTTATGTTATCCATGAGAAGGAAATCACAGGGCAAATTCCAATTTTGACACCAGTTTCATATTTTATACCAATTCCATTATCCTAAACAAATTTTAAACACCAGGGACCACAGTTGCCTTACATATATTGAGCAGAGTTAAGACTTTTCAATTGAAAGAAAAAATGCACAATGTAAGAGTTAAGTTTTATTCAGGGTCTTACTGAGGACTATAGCCCAGGAGACAGTTTTCGGCAGCACTGAGAAACTGCTCCAAAGGGATGGGAGGAGGTTAGCTTGTATATGATGTTTTGCTGGGAAATACATGCAGTCAAGTATACATCTTGATAAAAGACTACTGCTAGTCACAAAGAACAGATATCTCAAGTTAATGATTCTAGTGCTTTTCTGTGTGTGTGGAGAGATGCAAGAAGTTGGTTTCATTAAAATTCTTCCTGAGATACAGCTAACTATCTCTGAGGCCTGCTTGCCCTAAGCACAGAGCATCCGGTTATCTTCTTCCACTTCCTCTGAAGCA
Source organism: Bubalus kerabau (assembly GCF_029407905.1). Lineage (NCBI taxonomy): Eukaryota > Metazoa > Chordata > Mammalia > Artiodactyla > Bovidae > Bubalus > Bubalus kerabau. The sequence goes on from NC_073638.1 coordinate 52,715,608, forward strand.
CAGAGTACTTCATCCTATAACACTGCTTTAATCTCTTCTGTCTGAAGCACAAAGTTGGTCTGTGATGGCAGTAGATTAGTCTCTGGTTAGCAAAATGCTATGCTGAGCAAAATGCTATTTGTTCTTCTTTTGTTTGCAGACTCCTCCCAATGTTGTTATGAGTTATATAGGAAAGATAAAATGTGGGGAGACTCAGTTTAAAATCCTTACAAGAAAAGGCAAAACTCTCCAAAATGAAGGTAAAGGAATAGTCCAACGAAGTGGGAAGAACTGAAATTCAGGCAGCAAAAGAGTTGGTGTGTGTGCTTAACCCTTACACTGCACACATCTCCAAGAATCACTGGCTCTGTGTTCTTCCAGATTCCGACAAACAAGCTAGATTGTTGTGGAAAATAAAAGATCACAGACAAAATGTGAGAGTTAAAATCTGTTATTAGTTAAGAGGGACATGCAGGAAGGAATAAAATCTGGGCTCACCAAGAAGAAGCTGGGTGGCCCTTGCTCCGAAGATCCTTGGCTCACCTTGCTAGGTATGTGGCTTGTGTTCTTAAAAAAGGAAAAATGAATTTTATTTAGGTGCAGTTAATCACAGGCAATTTGGGCCTGAGCAAGAGATTACAACATTGAAACATTTTCTGTGGTGTTGACATAAAATCAAAGCCATATATTAGAAAATGCTGAGAACTGTTTGTCATGAAGACTAATAACTCACCTTTAAAAGGGATCATGGTGTTTTTCTATGAGGAAAAAATGGAAAGGCTCAGTTTTGGGTCCCTACTTGAAACAATAAAGCCTTTGGAATAAAAATCAGCTCCAAAACAGAGTTCCCTGTGGTAGTCCTACCCAACAGAGAGAAGAGGTAGGACCATCATATTAGCATTCCCTGCTGCCCCTGTCTTTCTCGAGTTCTGGGTTGCTGCGTATTCTGCCAAGGCCAGGTCACATTTCTATGGAAAGAAACAAAATATACTCACAATTAGGATCTTATTTACTAAAAGTTGGGTGAGGGAGGAAAATTCTCCTTTCTTCTCTTCTAGGTTCTTTGGCTGGCCCAATAATTAAATCGAGAAGACAGATTAATAAGGGAAAAACAAATTAAATTTTGCATGTATGGGAACCCATAAAAATATGAGACTCAGATAAGTTACCAAAGCAGGCAGTTATTAATACCTTTTAGACAAAGAAACAGTAAATTTGTAAAGAATTGGTAAGACAAGGAAGTTTGGGCTTGGGGTAGTAAAATAGTAAAGGACTGATAAGGTTTGTTTATACAGTCTTCTTGGCCATAAATTCCCTCTCTCTGGTGATAAGGATGTCTCTCTTTCTCCTGGTATAGGAAGCGTAGCTTTTATTGCTCAGGGAGGCAAAGGAGGTCAGAGTGTCTTTCTTGCACTGGCTATTTCTTCAGGAAAAATAATTCAAAATAATTAATATACCTAAGTGGCATATTCTGTTCCCCTTCTGTTGCATGAAGAAAGGACTGATGACTAACTCACCTTAACTGCCTGACTAGTCTTATTAAACATCTCTTTTTTTTTATAACCAGAAGAGGAGAGTGAAAAATAACGCCTTTGCTGGAGATATAATACATAATGAGGCAAGCTGGTCATGGTGAAAGCTTCTAACTCTGAGAAATATTTGGGGGCCCTAAATTAATTTGTGCTCTGGACTAGCAAATATCAAGAACTGCTTTTAAAGACAATTGATACCATACTTTTGAAAAGAGTCACGGTATTCATCTAAGGGGAGAAGATGAGGTTTTGGAGGGTCGATGAAATCTTATTTTTTCCTCTAACTGGTAGTCTGTGCAACAGAAAGCTGTCTGATTGGAGGGGGACGGGGGTCACTTTTTTCATCAGGGACCCTCTCTCAGGCTGCACCAAAGCCAGGTTCACCTAACTGGTGTGGGTAAGATTCAGACAATGGTTTCTAGGACATCAAGGTTAGTTGTTTAAGATGGAGGGGAAATTTAGGAGTCTGGAATACTACATCACAGATTTGAAATTAGGATTTGTTAGCACTAAAGAGGGGCTTCCCTGGTAGCTCAGATGGTAAAGAATCTGCCTGTAATGCAGGAGACGCAGGTTCGATCCCTGGGTCAGGAAGATCGGCTGGAGAAGGGACTGGCAACCCACTATGTTGCCATTATTCTTAGTATTCTTAGTATGCCATTATTCAACCCCCTATTCTTAGTATTCTTGCCTGGAGAATTCCATGGACAGACCATGGGGACAGAGATTCGAATACAACTGAGCGACTAACACAGCAACAACACTAAAGGGATTCAGGGACATATTTACAATAAAACTACATATTCCCATTTTACTTTCACAGTCTTATGTTTCTTTGCAGTCCCAACTGACCTTGAGGATGGCATCTGTTCTCGGTGCAGTGGTTCACTTTTTGATCCTAAGTTGGTGTCTAAAAGTACAGGTAACATTTCCTGCTCATGAGTCCTCATCTCTGCTGACACCTACTCTCTCATAGCACATATAGGCACGAGGCCTCCAAGGATGGGCTCCATAAATTGGGCTTGTTAGGAATTGTGAATCTCAAGAATTTTAAAGATAAAACTGAGAAGCTAAATAAAAGCTCAAAGCTTAATTATTTCAGAATGTAATTAGTGTGCAGCCATCGTGCACACATGAATGTATCATTCATGACATATGTGACCATGTCACGTGACTTGTACATCATTCTGAGCAAGGAGTACATGAACTGGGTAGTATGGAGTGCCAAGTACATGCCAGTTCCTCAGTCAATACAATGAGAGCATAGGGGCAGAAAATTTTTCTCTCTTCCCCTCTAGGTTCTTTGGCTGGTCTAATAATTAAACTGATATAAGACAGATTAACAGGAGAAATTAAAAGACGCTTACTCCTTGGAAGGAAAGTTATGACCAACCTAAATAGCATATTCAAAAGCAGAGACATTACTTTGCCAACAAAGGTCCGTCTAGTCAAGGCTATGGTTTTTCCTGTGGTCATGTATGGATGTGAGAGTTGGACTGTGAAGAAGGCTGAGCGCCGAAGAATTGATGCTTTTTAACTGTGGTGTTGGAGAAGACTCTTGAGAGTCCCTTGGACTGCAAGGAGATCCAAACAGTCCATTCTGGAGGAAGTCAGCCCTGGGTGTTCTTTGGAAGAAATGATGCTAAAACTGAAACTCCAGTACTTTGGCCACCTCATGCGAAGAGTTGACTCATTGGAAAAGACTCTGATGCTGGGAGGGATTGGGGGCAGGAAGAGAAGGGGATGACAGAGGATGAGATGGCTGGATGGCATCACTGACTCGTTGGACGTGAGTCTGGTTAAACTCCGGGAGTTGGTGATGGACAGGGAAGCCTGGCGTGCTGTGATTCATGGCGTCGCAAAGAGTCTGACACGACTGAGCGACTGAACTGAACTGAACAGGAGAAAAACACATTTAACTATGTATATATGGTAGTCGACAAAGACATGAGACTCAAAGGAAAGTCACACAGTTGAGGCTTATATGCCATCCCAAGCTAAGAAATACGATAGGGGCCTGGGGCTTCAAAGGGGAGGAGAGTAATTCACAGGAACATAAAAAGGAGCAGATATTCGATAATCAGTTGTTTGCCCTGGGACTTCCTTGGTGGTCCAGTGATGAGGACTTCATCTTCCAATGTAGGGAGTGTGAGTTCAATCCTTGGCTGGGGAGCTAAGACCCTACAATGCCTCAGTTCAGTTCAGTTCAGTCGCTCAGTCGTGTCTGACTCTTTGCGACCCCATGAATTGCAGCACGCCAGGCCTCCCTGTCCATCACCAACTCCCAGAGTTTACTCAAACTCATGTCCATCGAATCGGTGATGTCATCCATCTATCTCATCCTCTGTCGTCCCCTTCTCCTCCTGCCCCCAATCCCTCCCAGCATCAGAGTCTTTTCCAATGAGTCAACTCTTCGCATGAGGTGGCCAAAGTATTGGAGTTTCAGCTTTAGCATCAGTCCTTCCAAAGAACACCCAGGACTGATCTCTAGAATGGACTGGTTGGATCTCCTTGCAGTCCAAGGGACTCTCAAGAGTCTTCTCCAACACCACAGTTTAAAAGCATCAATTCTTCAGCACTCAGCCTTCTTCACAGTCCAACTCTCACATCCATACATGACCACTGGAAAAACCATAGCCTTGACTAGACGGACCTTTGTTGGCAAAGTAATGTCTCTGCTTTTGAATATGCTGTCTAGGTTGGTCATAACTTTCCTTCCAAGGAGTAAGCATCTTTTAATTCCATGAAAATCCCAAAAAACAGAAGCAATATTGTAAGAAATTTAATAGAGACTTTAAAAATGGTCCCCATCAAAATGTTTGCCGTGCAGTTTAGATGTAGGCTTTCAGATAAAAAATGTTATCTCTGGTAATAGTTCTTCCTCTGGTATAGGCCCCTTGTCTAAATTCTTTTAGGCAGTGAAGAAGGAGGTAAAATTTTTTCCTGAGTCTGCTGGTTGTTGATTGCCTTCACCTCAAAATAATCCACATGCCAAAGTGGCATGCTTGGGGGTGGCATATTCTGCTCCCCTACAGTTCCCAAGGACACTGTTCCTTCCTTATAGGTGTCTGACCAGGTTGACCTAGACATGGCTGACAATGCATTTGATGATCAGTATACGGGCTGTACTGAAGAAATGGAGGAAATGGTACCCCAGCTGCTAAAAGAACTGGAGGCAAACAAAGAATTTTCAATTGAATGGAAATGGGCATCAGAGACATGGAACGACATAAAGAACACAATGTTTCAAAGAAACTCAATGATTTTCATGGAACAGCTCTTGTAGCCTCTTCTAATGGGGACATTGTAAATTTTAATAGAGCCATAAGAGAATTCCACAGCAATTCAGACAATTTTCAATTCAAAGCCTTCCATTATTATTTGACAAGAGCTCTTCAACTTCTTAATCAAGGAGATTGTTATACAGTATATAAATGCTCTGTCCCCAGGTTTCATTACAGTGGGACTGGAAATGTAAGCTTAGGGGGATTTATCGACTCAACTTTGTCTAAAAGAAGAGGTATAAGTCCTTTTATTTCGCAAAAATGGCAGTGGAACATGTTTAAAATCACCATTTGCTTGGGCGTTCCTATTAAAGAATATTCTTACTATCCACATGAAGTGGAAGTATGTTGTGTTAGTTCATTCTAGGGTATGAAGTATATCAGAAAGTAAATGTCACTGAAAAGGAAAAATGCTTTGAAATTACACTTGAGAATCCCAAAAATGATAGGAGCAATTACAACTGCTTCTATCATAGCTTGAAAAATAATAGGAGTATGGACACAAACTACTCCTATAATTGGAATAGTCTGTGCCACTTCTATGAAATCTCTTCAGGTGAGTCAGGGTCTGTGCTTGAGATGGGAGTGGTGGGGCCATTGAGAGGGGAGAAGCTACCCAGAGCAGACACAGGGAGGCTTCCAGTCAACTGAGGAGCATGTGGTCCCTGAGCAGAGTACTAATGTTTCAAAACAGAAATCAAACCTCAGGCCTAGAGACCCATGGCAACTTCTAGTTTTGCTAAGTTCTCCATCTCCCTGCTGCATTAAAAGATCAGAAAGATCTGCTGGGCACCAGGGAACACAACTCATGAAAAGTACCAGAACATGTGGTGGTGAAGTCAGGGGAGTTGGAGACCTAGTTCCAGGCAGAAATCCAGGCAAATATCCAGATGCCTGAACTGAGGCAGTAGCTATGGAGATCAAAGGAGGCCAGGGAATTGGTATTTCTAGGAGGTGTTCCAGGAGAAAGAGAGTGAAAGCTGGACAGATGGAGGAGTGTGGTCAAAAACGAGGGTGAGGATGATGAATCTTGAGATTTCTAGTATGGAGAGTTTGCAGTTCCTGAGTAGGTTAGAAGACATTCCCAGCAAAGTAGCTGGCTAGAATGAAATGTAAGTGAATAGTGTTGGAGCTGAGATCAAAGATCTGAAAGGGTTTGCAGGAATAGGGCCATGTAGGAGACCACACACAGGGATGATGCCTGGCCTGATGAAGATTAGAGATAGGAAGACCAGAGGACACAAACCCCTGGGAAGGCGTGTTAGGAATTGCTGGAAAGAGCAAGGGAGGGCATAGAGAAAGACTGCTATGTCTCCATCCCCAAGATGGGTGAGAAGTGTCACCAGGATCAACCTCCAGCAACCTTCCCCAAGGGGTCCTGGCTCTCAGATTTCTGTGATTTACACTCATTGTTCCTTCTAGTCTGAAGTCTTTGATTTCATGTCATATTTCATCCAGTCTAAAACAGTATCATTTTAGTAAATGTCTTTTAAGACCTATCTCAAATATCACTTCCAATGTTGCTTTCCTTGATACTTTCAGGCAAAACTTGTGATCTATGCCACAGGTCTGGTGTCAAACAACCTCAGTGATAATTCAGGCTCAACCACCACTGGCTCTGTGACTTTGGCCAGGTTACCTTAATAACCTGTGTATCAACTGCTTCCTTTACAAAATGAAGACACAAATAATAAATAGCAGATGGTAAAGAATCCGCCAGCAATGTGGGAAACCTGGGTCCAATCCCTGAGTTGGGAAGATCCCCTGGAGAAGGGAACGGCTACCCACACCAGTATTCTTGCCTGGAGAATTCCATGGACAGAGGAGCCTGGCAGGCTATATAGTCCATGGGGCTGCAAAGAGTCGCACATGACTGAGCTACTAAGCACAGCACAGCACAAAGTGTTTTTTAAAACTGTAATGCAATATGGTTCATCAGATTGGCAAATATATTTTAAAAATATATTTACAGCATATATATATATACAGTATATATATATATATATATATATATATACACACACACACACACACACATACACACACACACACACCTTAAGTTATATATTACATCTACCTGCATTGGCAGGCGGGTTCTTTACCACAAGTACCACCTGGGAAGCCCCTCTGAAAGGCAAAAAAGAAAAAAGTCGAAAGTGAAGTTGCTCAATCGTGTCCGACTCTTTGCGATCCTATGGACTGTAGTCTACCAGGCTTCTCTGTCCATGGGATTTTCCAGGCAAGAGTACTGGAGTGGGTTGCCATTTCCTTCTCCAGGGGATCTTCCTGATCCAGGGACTGAACCCAGGTCTCCTGCATTGCAGGCAGACGCTTTACCCTCTGAGCCACCAGGGAAGCCTGAAAGGCAAGAGGAGAGTCTAATTGCTGGCCAAGTATATGGAGCCTCTAGAGCCTACCCCGGAGAAGGCAATGGCACCCCACTCCAGTACTCTTGCCTGGAAAATCCCATGGACAGAGGAGCCTGGTGGGCTGCAGTCCATGGGGTCGTGAAGAGTCAGACACAACTGAGCGACTTCACTTTCACTTTTCACTTTCATGCATTGGAGAAGGAAATGGCAACCCACTTCAGTGTTCTTGCCTGGAGAATCCCAGGGACGGGGGAGCCTGGTGGGCTGCCATCTATGGGGTTGCAGAGTTGGACACGACTGAAGCGACTTAGCAGCAGCAGAGCCTACCCTCTTGGTTTTCTGACCATAGTGTAAAGCTCAGGAAGCTTGAGAGGTCCACATCTTGAGCAACCCCATACGGAAACCTTCTCTTCTGCCCCTCTGCAGGGATGAGAGAAAGTCCTAACTCCTGCTGCTGCTGCCTGGCCTCCTGGTCCTGCTGCTCTTCCCTGCTGAGCTGGAACCCTCCCCTGCATGGGGCCTGGTTCTTCAGGGGTTTGTAAACAGGGCTGTTGGAGGAAGGCAGAGGGGCAGGGGGCTGACTGGCTTGCCAGCATCGGCAGTACTGTCGGACTTTTGCATCCACAGGTTCCACCAACCACGGGTTGAAAATACTGGAAAAAAAGTTCAGGAAGTTCCAAAAATCAAAACTTGAATCTACCACAGATTCAGTAGCTATTTATATAGAATTTACATGGTATTTACAACTATTTACATAGCATTTACATTGTATTGGGTATTATAAGGAATCTAGAGATGATTTAATGTATATGGGAGCATATGTATAGATTAAATGCAAATACTATGTCATTTTATATAAGGGACTTGAGCATCCTTGAATTTCAGTACTCGCAGGTGATTCTGGAACAGTTTCCCCACAAATACCTTCAGACAACTGTACCGTATTAGGAAAGGTGGGACATAGGATCTTTTTCATGGCCCACGTTAGTTCTCATGTCCCCTAAGACATCTGAGGGGTCTGCTGGATCTGAGTGCAAAAGTGTGTGCTCCATCTTCAAATTTATTACCTGAAATAAATCTCAATTCTCTTGATACCTTGCTGTGATTAAAAAGCAATGTTTTTATGCACTGTCAGCAGTAACAGTCTTAAAAATGCAATTTCATTGTGATGAATGTTATAATCTAAAGAAATAAATCATTATAATCACACCTTGCTTTTCTGTAACTGTGTATTTCTGCAGGCTGTATTATTTGCTCAAGAAATTCTCCCAAAGAATCAGATAGGATGCTGTTGAAGAGGTTCATGTTTTATACTTGTCACAGATAGCCTTGCAGCCCTGATTGAGCCAGAAATGTAAGCGCTGAGAATGGGCTATCCTGTATAGCTCAGGCTATAGGCAACTTAGTAGTTAACTTGTAGCAAAAACAATAGAATAGGAAGATTAAAATAAAAGAAACAGATCTAATACAGAGTCAGATTGTTCTTCCCTATTACAGGATGAGTCAATGAATGGTATTGGGATGACTGGCTCTACACATGAGAAAGATTAAAAAAAAAAAAAAAAAGAATGCCTACATTGCACCACACCTGAAAGTAATCACAAGGAAATTAAAGGTCTAAATATGAAAAATAAACCTCTAAAACTATCACCAAAGACATAGGAGTTTGTTTTTTTGTTTTGTTTTAACTCAGAGAAGGAAGATATTTCTTAAAAGCAAACAAAGAAAAGATTTACTTCTTGCTTAATTCAGGCCGTAACAGAGCTCTGCTCACAGTCACACAGGGAAGCAGGATTCTGGCTCTATCACAGAACACACTGCTGTAATAGGGGGACAGCTGGAGGCTGCTTGATGAAATAAGGTTGTGATATTCTTGAGCAAAGATGCTTGTGGGAGTTTGGCCCAGTTCGTGACAGAATCTTGCTGGTTGTTGTGGACTCACCAGTGGTGGCCTGGAGAGCCAGGTGGGAGAGTGAGGATGCTTTAGGTACTTACTGCTACTACTGCTTCCCAGGATCGTGAGGTACAGACACGGCTTCTTATTTATCTAGGGACAAGGTGACATCATATTCACAAGAGTCTTAATGTTAGGATGACCTAGGGTATTGGTTATAAATCCTGGTTCATGATGATCCAGCAGCAGGGTTAAGGGGGAGCTCCAGAATGATGTGTTTTAATAGACCTCCTTCAGCAATATGTGAACCGTGAACTTCCTGATGTTCAAGCTGGTTTTAGAAAAGGCAGAGGAACCAGAGATCAAATTGCCAACATCCGCTGGATCATGGAAAAAGCAAGAGAGTTGCAGAAAAACATCTATTTCTGCTTTATTGACTATGCCAAAGCCTTTGACTGTGTGGATCACAATAAACTGTGGAAAATTCTGAAAGAGATGGGAATACCAGACCACCTGACCTGCCTCTTGAGAAATTTGTATGCAGGTCAGGAAGCAACAGTTAGAACTGGACATGGAACAACAGACTGGTTCCAAATAGGAAAAGGAGTTCGTCAAGGCTATATATTGTCACCCCGTTTATTTAACTTATATGCAGAGTACATCATGAGAAACGCTGGACTGGAAGAAACACAAACTGGAATCAAGATTGCCGGGAGAAATATCAATAACCTCAGATATACAGATGACACCACCCTTATGGCAGAAAGTGAAGAGGAACTCAAAAGCCTCTTGATGAAAGTGAAAGAGGAGAGTGAAAAAGTTGGCTTAAAACTCAACATTCAGAAAACGAAGATCATGGCATCCGGTCCCATCACTTCATGGGAAATAGGTGGGGAACAGTGGAAACAGTGTCAGACTTTATTTTTCTGGGCTCCAAAATCACTACAGATGGTGACTGCAGCCATGAAATTAAAAGACGCTTACTCCTTGGAAGGAAAGTTATGACCAATCTAGATAGCATATTCAAAAGTAGAGACATTACTTTACCAACAAAGGTTCGTCTAGTCAAGGTTATGGTTTTTCCAGTAGTCATGTATGGATGTGAGAGTTGGACTGTGAAGAAGGCTGAGTGCTGAAGAATTGATGCTTTTGAACTGTGGTGTTGGAGAAGACTCTTGAGAGTCCCTTGAACTGCAAGGAGATCCAACCAGTCCATTCTGAAGGAGATCAGCCCTGGGATTTCTTTGGAAGGAATGATGCTAAAGCTGAAACTCCAGTACTTTGGCCACCTCATGCGAAGAGTTGACTCATTGGAAAAGACTCTGATGCTGGGAGGGATTGGGGGCAGGAGGAGAAGGGAACAACAGAGGATGAGATGGCTGGATGGCATCACTGACTCGATGGACGTGAGTCTCAGTGAACTCTGGGAGTTGGTGATGGACAGGGAGGCCTGGCGTGCTGCAATTCATGGGGTCGCAAAGAGTCAGATACGACTGGGGGTCGCAAAGAGTCAGACACGACTGAGCGACTGATCTGATCTGATCTGACTCCTCTCTCATCCCAACATTCATAGCCTCACCACCACTTTCTTCCCCAAGGATCGTAAGGACCAATCTCATTTTGTCCTTGGCCCGTTTATGAAGCCCAGGTCTTTCGGGTCCTCCATACAAGGCTCCACACATTCTCTATCTCACACTTCTTTACCTTCTGAAATGCTTCCACTATGCCCCTGGAACTCATGGTGAGTGGTTAGAAACAGGTCATCAATCTCTCTCTAAATGCAGCCTTCACCCTCTGGATCTAACTTAGACACACCCTCACGAGGACATGTCAGCCTCATTCTTCCAAAGCTCAGACTAAGAAATCAGTAGTTAGCCTTGACTCCTCTCTTTGCCTCACACCCCACATCTGGGCCATGAACAAAATGTACCGTGTCTACCTTTCAATTGTATACTGAATCCAGTGCAATCACCTCTCACCACTCAACTGCTACCACCTTGGTCTCAGTCCCCACTATTTCTCACCCAGATTGTTTCAGTGATCTCTGCTGTAGATAGTAATCAGAGTCTTTCTTAACACACCCCCCCACCCCCCCCGCCCCGCCCTGCCTATTGCTCTCCTCACTCTTGGAGAGGTTGGAAAGCTAAAAGCCACATTTCCCAGAGCCCATTGTAATTTGTTGTTGTTGTTTTGTTCCTAAGTCGTGTCCAGCTATTTTTGGACCCCAAGGACTATAGTCCATCAGGCTCCTTTGTCCATGAGATTTCCCAGGCAAGAATATTGGAGTGGGTTGCCATTAACTTCTCCAGGGGATCTTTCCAACCCAGGGATGGAACCTGAATTGGCAGCTGGATTCTTTACTACTGAGCCACCAGGGAAGCCCCCCATTGCAATTAAGGTCAATGTATTAGTTCCTGATAATAATCACACACACAAAATACAGAAGGTGGAAATGGAATCATCTTTTTGATGATGTGAATGCTGGCAAGCAAAGGGAAACAAACAGGACTATTTTGGTGACTGGATTCTGGATCCCTTTTTCCTTCCAAGGTCTCTCCACCAGCTTCATGGGTGTGAGAGCCAGTTTGGAGTATAGCAATAATTGCAGCAATCAGAATCAGCTTTCTCACAATTGGGTTTCATCACAGTGGTGAGACTTTAAAGACCAGTGCCTGTGAGGACACCTGACTTCTACTCCTTCAGCTCTTCCAACAATTCTATAAGCTCCAAATTTCCTATATTGAATCCCTTTCTGTTTAAAACACCTGAGCAGTTTCTTTCTTTCGAAGGACCCTGACTGATACAACCTCCTAACTGATCTTCCTCCTTCTACTCTCACCCACCAGAATGACTATGAACTTAGGCCTAAACATATTGTTTCTCTGCTCAAATCCTCAGATGGCTAACAGCCAAAGTCCTTACAGTGCCCTGAAAAGGCCATATCCAATCTGCTATCCCATAACATTGTGATCTCATCTCATCTGATCTCTTGCCTCCCTGTCACAAACACTCCATCTCTCTTTCTCCTATTCCTGCTTTATGCTTCCACTTAGCACTTGTCACAATTTAAATTACTGTACATGTATTTTCAATGCCATTTCATATTGCATCCTGCCCCCTCCATACTCCTGGTTCTTCTTGTCCTTCTTAGTTTTCTTTTTGCATAACAAAAAGTTACTACCTACAATCATCCTGTATCATTCATCCGTGTGTTTGTTTATTGCCTGTCTCTTTCTCATTTCTAGAACTTAAGCTCCAAGAGGACAGGGATCTGTGTATGCTTATTTCACTGATCTATCCCAGGCATTGAGAATAATGCCTGCCATGTATTAGGACCTTAGGAAAATTTTACTTCCACTTAATTTAGATTTTGGGGTATGGGGATTAAGAAATTAAATTCAAAGTCTTGCAGGAACTAAAATACCACATTTGCATTTTCATTTCCCACTGTGGTAAGATCAAGGAGAAGACCTATAGTCATCTTTTAACAGAATTCACAGTATAATTTATTTTCTCAAAGGGTTTGCCTTGACAGAAAATATTAAGGGCGCATGTATTAGAATTTAATTTCCTGGTATTTATTTACTTTTCTGTTTTATGTCTGTTTGTTTGAGAACTTTGCCTGTAAAACTCATAGTTGATAAAGGTACATTGTTACAAAGTACCTGGGGGACCAATAAGGCAGAACTCCATCTGATAAAGGATGAACACGGGCAAGATTAGATGGCTGTTCCTTCCTGCTTTTTTCTTTCTTCCCTCAACTCCAAATCACAAGCAGCAGCTGATTGATTTCAAAGCCTAATCTGTTCCATCCAGCCCCATTCTGGCCGCGAGGGCTTCTGTTACACTTGTCTAAGATAAATTCCCCAACTGAGAAGGATCATATATAATACACATTCATACCCGGAACACATTTTTTTCTCTTAAAACACAAGGATTCTCAGGGATCCATGCGGATCACAAGTCCAAGATTTCAGATTCTGGCAAGACTCTTGGTCAAACAAAACCAACATTCAGAGAACACTGCCTAACGGTGAGGGTATGAGTTGCTGCAACAGAAGCAGTAGTTGATCCACACCACTACTGGGCATTTTTTTTCTAAGGAGAAGCCATGCATAAATTCAGAAAAATATATAGCTCTCAGTCTCTTCTATTATCCTCTTGCTATTATCTTTTTTTTTTCTTTTTTTTTTTGTAATTTTATTTTTAAACTTTACATAATTGTATTAGTTTTGCCAAATATCAAAATGAATCCGCCACAGGTATACATGTGCTTTTGAACTGTGGTGTTGGAGAAGACTCCTGAGAGTCCCTTGGACTGCAAGGTGATCCAACCAGTCCATTCTAAAGGGTATCAGCCCTGGGATTTCTTTGGAAGGAATGATGCTAAAGCTGAAACTCCAGTACTTTGGCCACCTCATGCGAAGAGTTGACTCATTGGAAAAGACTCTGATGCTGGGAGGGATTGGGGGCAGGAGGAGAAGGGGACGCCAGAGGATGAGATGGCTGGATGGCATCACTGACTCGATGCACTTGAGTTTGGGTGAACTCCGGGAGTTGGTGATGGACAGGGAGGCCTGGCGTGCTGCAATTCATGGGGTCGCAAAGAGTCAGACACAACTGAGTGACTGAACTGAACTGAACTGAACTGAGTTGCTTTATAATATGCTAGCTTCTGCTGTACGGCTGAATGTATTGCCCACACGTGTACAGACACCTGCTCCCTCTTGTGCCTCCTCCCCTTCAGCTCAGCACAGTGAGGCTATTATCTTTATCTTAGAGTATCTGTCCACAGGGAACAAACTCCAGTTGCTCAGCTTGGGGTTCACCTATCTCCTGCCTCACCAGGGTGTTCATTTGAATGAGGAAAAGTGAGAGATACAGCCCTTATCCAGTCACTTAGGAGCTCTTGCAGGCTCTGCCGGCAATAGAACTAGTTAATTAACATTTAATACAGTAACCTGCCACTATGGGTTCAAACCCTAGACAGGTGCAGCCACCAGGGGGCGTGGTGTGCACATTTACTCTGTCCTTTCTCAACACCCAGAGCACCCAACACAAGTTTTTCAACGTGGATCTGAAACTCTCAGGCAGGCTGGTAGCTTGTTTCCCTTGACTGGAGGGGGAAAAAAAGATGAGTCATCAACATAAATAAGGGGAAAACACCCTTGAAGAGACTAAAACTAAGAAGTTAAAGAACATTGTCAGTGATTTATGTACACATAGTCATTTACTGGTAATGTGCTCCAGACATCTGAACAAGGGACAAATTACTTTAGAAAATGGGAAACTCTGGAGAGGAAATGAGGGAGCTTGGGGGTTCCCAACAGGAGACTTCAAATGAAGACTATGCTGAATCTCTTTGTTTTCAGTAAAATATCAGCTGGGTGGTGGTGTCATCTGTGAAAGCAGCAAAAGGAAATCCCATGATTCCCAGCTGTGGGAGGACCTGGGCTGTGGCTGTGGACAGGCTGCTTGGCAGAGGGGATCAAGGGCCTCCTTATATTTATTTTACAGAGTAATGGAATTCTCAGAACCTACCTTATTAGAAATCTTAGTACTGAAGCAGTTCTTAAAACCTTTGTGACTACCCATTTTTGGCCTGGTGTGAATTTGCATATCACTGGTCCTGATCCGCATATTTATTTTGTAACTCAGCAGGAACCATGAAGCCGTTAAACCAAAGTTAGATTTTCCTGGTTCCCATCCTAAAACATTTTGAAGAAAAGGCTTAGGTTTGAAAACAGGAATAGTGTTTGAAGTTGTATTAATAACCTAGTTCATTTTCCAAGGTTATTTACACATATTCTATTTTAATTCTTTAAGAATATAAAATTTACCTTTTACCTAAAGGTCTTAATACTCAGTTGAGTAGTTTCATTTTTTTCAATTGGAAGTCATTTTTCTAACTTAAAAACTGTTAAAAGACTCATTCTTTTGAAGACTAATTAATTTATTTACATGTATTAACATAAATTACAGAGTGCAATTTACAGCCTCTTTGTAAACACGGTGTTCTGCAGTTTGGAAGGTTTTATTTTTCTTTCATCCTGGAGGGCTTTTCATAAAGAGCTAGCACATTTAAATTAATGGAGGTGTGGCTTGAGGCCTTAACCCCAGTCCAGACATTGAATCCCTTTATTTTAGTCTTAAATATGCACTCAGGGATCTCTTGAAACCAATACAAATAGTTAATTTGTATTAACTATTATAACCTCAGTGGAGGTTGAGAGATATTACAGAACTATTTTCTACAAATCTACAGAGGGGGCCTAATTTATTCAGAAATACTTTTGATATTAAACTTATTTTTGGGTCATCTGTGAAATGACAAGACCAGTCCTCCAGAAACAACCAAACTGAACTATCTATTGGGGTTCCAACCCTTGGATTCCCCAGTCCCAATCCTTCAATTCATACCAGTTCAAACACAACGCAGCTGGGCTTTTACAAGTGGTACCAATCTTTTACTGAAACAACAGAAGATGTTATTAAATTACTGGACAACCTAAAGATTAAGCAATGGCATTTTTTCCTTCTAAGGAGGAGAGTTCAGTTCAGTCGCTCAGTTGTGTATGAGTCTTTGGGACCCCCATGGACTGCAGCACGCCAGGCTTCCCTGTCCATCACCAACTCCTGGAGCTTACTCAAACTCAAGTGCATTGCATCGGTGAGGCCAGCCAACCATCTCATCCTCTGTCATCCCCTTCTCCTCCCACTTTCAATCTTTCTCAGCATCAGGGTCTTTTCCAATGAGTCAGTTCTTCGCATCAGGTGGCCAAAGTACTGGAGTTTCAGCTTCAGTATCAGTCCTTCCAGTGAATATTCAGGACTGATTTCCTTTATGATTGACTGGTTGGATCTCCTTGCAGTCCAAGGGACTCTCAAGAGTCTTCTCCAACACCACAGTTCACAAGCATCAATTCTTCGGTGCTCAGCTTTCTTTATAGTCCAACCCCTAACAAACCATGCACAAATTCAGAAAAACTGCTGTCCCGAACTTCCCTGAACCAGCGTATACATGTTTATCCTCTAGGGGGCGGTAGTTCCTTGTTTCTGGGAGAAAACAACCTTCTCTACTCCCGAGTTTTGTCTCTTGGAGCCTCCAGGGAAAATTCACTTAGCCATGCCTTAATTCGAACAGAAAGAAATCACTCCAGCTTCGAAACAGATAAAATTCTAACCTAGAAACCAGAAACATTCATTCCAAGAGACAGAGGCACCAGAGCCCTTCCGTCTGCTCTGAATGCCGCAGACTGTCCACCCGTATTCTCTGGATCATACCTGTGAACATCTGGTGAAAGCCACAAAACAATGATCCACAACGGCAGGAAACAGAAAATGCACTTTTTCACTTCCCGATGCTCTATAGATGTTCTCAGCTGCAGCTTGATGTCCTTGTTTTGAACCAGTTAGAACAGGTCCCAGAGAATCGGGAAGCAGCATCCTACTCCCTGGCAGGACCCAGACCCAGAGGGTTGAGAAGCACAGCAAGGGGCTCACCCCTCCTCACCTGATCCCCCAACCTCCATGGGTGGAGTGGAAGCAGCAGCCCCACACCTGAAGGGACCGGTAGACTGGGATGATGTGTGTCTCCATGGCAACAAGTGTAATCTGGTGACTCACAGCTTTTGTACATGCTGGGGAATCAGGGGAAGGACTTGGGGATGAGGGGACCTCCCAAAACCTTGGTGCTAGGAGAAGACCTGTTTGGGTAGGGATAGGGGAGCTCTGAGAATTGTGGCATGGAATAGTCACTGCTGAAATTAAGCTGCTTGGAAATAAAGGGATTTGATACTTATTCCAAAAAAAAAAAAGAAAGAAGGAAGGAAAGCGATCTCAGAGACAGGCAGGTACCCCAAGGAGACCCAAATGGGTTGTCATTGCCTGGGTTCCCTCTGAAAACAGAGCCTGAGACAAGGACTTGCATGGAGAGGATTTATTTGGGAGGTGATCCCAGGATACAGGAGTGAGGAACTAGTGGAGAAACCAGCCATGCCTGTTTGCTCAAATCCCCTGTTTTAGGGGTTCCCGGAGATGGGGAATTTTCATTGCTAAAATCAAGAAAGTCCCGAGCACACTGGGACAAGTTGGTCACTATAGGAAACAGAGAGCTAGCCCCCAGAGGAGGGAAACCAGTACAAAGCTGAGCTGATGAGTTGGTTTGATCCCACTGGAACTTTTAAGACCATCTCGGAACTGGGGAGCATTTATCTGCCACTTCTCACCCCTCACTAGGTAAGCACTGCCTCTTGGAGTGTTAATTCCACCCACATTCAGGGATCATATGCATGAGGGCCTGTGAGATCCCAAAGGCATTTCCCACTTCAGCTTCAAAGAAACCCTGAGCAGAAAGGGAGAGAAATAAAATGCAGCTGAGGCCCAGCAGGCTGGGTGATGCCTATACAGATCTGGTTGCAGCAGCAATTTGGCTGGAGTCAAAATTGGACTGACAGGATGTGAGGTGGAGCACAAGGGTCCAATATGTGATGATTAATTTTGCTTTCCTTTGGTTGACTCATTTGAGCTCTGCATGGGGTCACCAAGCCCTGCTCTTAGCTTCTCAGAGTTTATTAATTCAAATGAGATAAAACTCTCAGACTCTTTGTTTAATTAAGAAGTTCTGCAGAGTGGTTTTATTTTACCTCATGTATAATATTGAGGAAGAGGCCATGCCCATGAACCCCTTCTGATGAAAAAGAGAGAATTCACAGGTAATTGTTGGACCCTCCAAAACAGAGATGACAATTTAAATGTCATCACCAGTATAAAACATTAAGTGAAGTCACTCAGTCGTGTCCAAAAAAAAAAATTTCTAACTTCACTCAGATTCTTTGAGACCCCATGGACTGTAGCCTACCATGCTCCTCTGTCCATGGGATTTTCCAGACAAAAGTACTGGAGTGGATTGCCATTTCCTTCTCCAATAAAGCATTAAGACAACCAATCAAAATCATAGACTTTTTAAATTCCCTGGCGGTCCAGTGGTTAGGACTCTGCGTCTTCACAGCTGTGGGCCCAGGATTCAGTCCCTGGTCAGGGAACTAAGATCCCATGCAAGCCATGTGGTGAAACCAAAAAAAAAAAAAAAAAAGAAAAATCACAGACCTTTTAGAGGTTACAGCATGTTTATAAGACATAGCAACAACCTCTGAAGCCCAGATGTCTTGCCAAACATTTTGGAAATCACAATTACAAGGATGATTTATATGTATTTTTTATTTCCATCATTCTTTTAAACTTTTTATTACCTAAAATTTTCAGAATCCCCTTGATATCATCAACAACCATCAACTTTTGGCCATTTTCTCTCTCTCTCTTAAGAGTACATGAAGCATCAAGAAACAGAAAAACCAACTATATGATCTTAAACAAATAGAAGCACTATTTGTCTCAGATAACAGAAAGTCCAGAGACAGGTAGTCCAGGCTGCTG
Organism: Bubalus kerabau; assembly: GCF_029407905.1. Classification (NCBI taxonomy): domain Eukaryota; kingdom Metazoa; phylum Chordata; class Mammalia; order Artiodactyla; family Bovidae; genus Bubalus; species Bubalus kerabau. Next base: position 52,734,101 of record NC_073638.1, read on the forward strand.
TCAAACTGAATGGTGTCCCCCAAAATTCAGCTCCTTCTACTGCTTTGGTCCTCCATCTTTAGCATGTGATTGAAAGACCAAGCCTGCCAAGCCTCCAGAAATCATATCCTTGTTGCAGGTAGTAAAATTGAGGAAGAGCAAGAAGGAGCCTACGATACACCAACTACCTCAGATTTCCTTCAGAAACCTTTCCCGGAAGCTGTACTCAGTGTGGTCTCTGCTTTCTGCAAGGGCGTATGGGAGGTGAGCAGTCTTAGCTGGAACACAGCCACCCTGAACTGGAACCAGGTCCTATTAGTCAGGAAGAAGGGGCCTCTGTCCTTTTGCCCATGTTTTTCTCTCTGTTTCTAATGCCTTCCCCTCAGCCCCAGTCCCAACCCCTTGACTACCCAGGTTATTCCTTTATTTAACAAATATTTATTTAATACTCGTTCCCTGCCAGTCCTAAGGCCAGGTCCTGGGGCTCTAAAGAGAATAAAAAATAGTGTTTGCTCTTGAACAAGCCCTAATGTAATCTATAGCAGAAAGCCAGTACATATGATCTAAACTTGCTAAAAGCAGAGTCACACAAACACACACATTATTTAAAGATATGAAGGAAGCTCTCAAAAGATAGAAAACCAGAAATGACTCAAAGGGGCTGCCTCCAGAGGTCAGACTGTGACAGGAAGATGAAGAGTTGGGGACTCTGATACTGTTATAAGCTCTTTTGTACAGTTAGGCTTTTTATTTTGCTTTTAAACCATGTGCCGACACAACTTTGATAAAATGTAAAAAGCAACTCTGAAAAATAATACCGCAGTAGACATCTTTATGCATAAAAAATGGTTGCCGTTTTTGCTTATGTTTTCATGACATATTCTTAGAATTTCTGTGTTAGAGACTGCAGCTATAAATTTGTTTCCAGAAAGTATGAAAGATCATTGGGTTTAAATGGAGTGACATATGTAAGCTACCGAGTGCAGAGCAGGCCCTCAGTACACATTTGTTAGAAACAAATAAATCACCCAGCATTTTGTCTGGATTCCAGCCCTTCCCAACAGCTGCCACAAAGCACAGCCCTCTTGATGATGCTCCTCTGGGTCCTTTGCAAAAACAAATAGTGTGGCAGTGAGTAATCTTGTGCCAATGTCAATTCAGGTCTCTGCCAGTGTGTATTTGGGATGGATTCCTAGAAATGGGTAAACGCACGTGTCTTTCTGCTGGGTGTTGCCATGTCCCCTCCAGAGGGGTCGCAGCATTTTCTGCTGCCCCTAGTAATGTGCGAGTGTGTCTTTTCCTCATAGCCTCATCAAGAGAAATTGTTGTCCAACTGTGGGCTTTATTCTCATCTGATGGGTGAAAAAATGGTCTCTTGCTGTGGTGTGAATTTGCATTTCTGATACTTACCATTTCTCCCTGGTGCAGCCTGTACTAAATTTCCCTCACCATCAGGCTGCTTGCCAGGCAGATGACCCAGACCTTTGTCCCTGAGGGATCTGAGCCCTTGGCGGCCTTGCCTTTGTCAGGCCCAGGATGCCTCAGTTGCCCAGGCAGTGTTACTACTGAGCGCTTAAGTCATGTGTCCTAGGGAATTTGAGCTCCAAACGCCTTCCTTTCTGCCCCACTAAGCACCAGCAACCCTTTCTCTTCATGGCAATCAGGGTTGATTACACCCCGCTGCCATCACAAACCCATTTTGCCTTCTGCACCACTGGTATAGAGATCCAAAGTGATCAGGTGGCAGTGAGAGCTTCAGGCTCCTTGGAACCCTCCTGTGCCCTTGTGATGAGCTCACCCCTCCCTGGGAACAGGGTCTTCTTTCCAGCAGATCGGAGAGTTGTAGGAACACAATGCAAAATGATTGCAAGTGAGTCGCTGGAAATGAAGGTAAGAGGGGCCACTTCTTCTACCCTTGGTTTCCTGATGGAGAGAGTACCACATAACAGCCATTGGTTCAATCCACATTGTACAACCTCCAGGCCAGCACTCGACCCCACATGGAGTCACCCCTAGGCTAGTATCCTCACTAAGACTTCCAAACCAGGTACTTTCAGGATGAAACATTCCTTAGGAGACCCCGTGGATCCCATGGGAATGTGCCCCTTGACACACCTTCTCCATCATAAAATGGGGTGAGACATTAGGTGAGGCGGTTAGGGTGAGGCGGTGAGACAGAATGCTTTGTCAGGAAATCAGGCAGCCCTGTGTTGGCGCTGGCAGAGACTCTGTAGGCTGGGAAGGCAAACCCATACCCACAACTAGTTTAAGTCTCCATGAGGAAGACTCACTCCCCCTCCAGATTAGAAAGGATCTGATGCAATCAGCTTGCTTAAGCTTCTTGAGGGATGGAGCCATACTGTGGGTGGCAAGTTAGATAATTGGCAGAGGCAGCAGGTAGAACAGCCTCAGTGAGTGGCAGCCCCATGCTACTGGGCCAGTGCAGAGCCCCCATCCCTGCTATAGTGACTGCTCTACTCAGGGGTCCATTGCTCTAGCACCGGGGCAGCTAAAGGCAGAGGCTGACCACCATCCTCGAAGGGAGGTCATCCTGTCCACCGGGCCACCAGGTGCATCCTGTAAGGAAGATGCTTCCTGGTGAACATGGGTATGAGACGTAAACATCTTCACACCAGTGCCCACCCCGTCAGCCCCTCCACACGCCTCTCCCCTCATCTTCCTGTAGTGCTTCTTTCAGGCCCCTGTCCAGCCAGCCAGTGATTCACTGCTGCTCAGAAGCATGTATCTCCATCTTCGGCCACTTCTCACTCCATCAAATGCTCACAACTGAAATTCCTGCTCAGAGCTCTGCCCACCAGGAGGACTTTGCTTCTATACTGCATTTTAAGGCCACCACTGCCTAGGGCTTTAGTGTGGCTGCAGTCCACTTGCAGCTCACACCATCCTACCAGTGAGCTGATCCATTTGTGAAGCGGGCCAAGAGATGTTCTTTCTCCAGCATCCATTGGGAAGTCCTCACAAGACCGTAAGTGTGAGCTGCAGGAGAGGCATCAGTACAACAGAATCCGTGACACGGGCCACCTATGAGCCACCGGCTTGTGTGACCCATTTGTGCCCGCTGAACTTCCTCAGGCCTGAACGTACCTTTTCCACCATGGGTCCACACGGTTCACTACGGTGCCTGCCTGACCTTGTTATGACTTGATGGACCTAACGATACCAGGCTCATGATAGGCAGCGCCTGTCTCACAATCACGTGGTGCCTGTCCACTGGTCAGTGTCTACTAAGCCCAGGAGTTGCTTTTTGAAGGAATAGTTCCTTCATGCCAAAGGCATGGCCTAGAGGACTGTACCATGCATCTCCTATCGGGGCTTGCCAGAGACTCTGCCCAGCATCCCTGTCTCATGGGACATCTCTAACCCTACAGCCAAGTGGCAGAGCAACTTGTCCTGCAGTCTGGTGCTAAGGCAGAGGCCTCTCTTCCTCTGGGCCTCACTTGCAATTGTTAGACCCCTGACTGCTAAATAAATTGGCATAGTATTCTCAATGTAGCATATACTTCCCAAATCCAAAGGACCCATCAAACATGTGCACCTTGCTTAGCAAGGAGGAGTATAAGGTGCAATAACCTGTTTTTTACCTCAGAAGGAATGTGCCAGCATGCCTCAGACCTAGACTCCCTAAAACCTTTACCTATGTAGCAGGCTCCTAAATCTTTGTAGACTTTATCTCCTTATCCTCTGGCATATATGTGTCTTTTAAAATATATATTTCTTTATTTGGCTGCACTGGGTCTTAATTGCAGCATATGGACTCTTAGCTGCCCCATGTGGGATCTGGTTTCTAGTTTCCCAGGGGTCAAATCCAGGCCCCCTGAATAGGGAGCATGGAGTCTCAGCCAGAGGACCACCAGGGAAGTCCCTCATATGTGCCTTATTAGGATATTCAGAGTAACACCACATTTCTGTTTACCAGGTCCAAGTAACGTGATGTCATCAACACAGTAGACCAAAGTGATGTTCTGCAGAAGGTCAGGATGATGAGGTCTTTGTAGACTACACTGTGATAGAGAGCAGGAGAGTTACCATCATCTCAAGGCATGACCATGAATATGGCTGCTCTCCCCAAATACACCAGAAATGCTCTTGGTTCTCCTTACTAATGGGGATTGAAAAGTGCATATGGACAGACCTAACATGATCTAGCATGATCCAAATGGTTTTCACAGATACCTAATACAGGCAGATTCAATGGGGGCTATAATGGGAGCCATCACCTCTGTATCCTTTAAGCCTTTCACGGAGACATTAACTTCTGAGCTCAAGTAAATTGCCAACCTACAGATTTAGGAACTAAATAAGCAGTTCTAGTTTTAAGCTACTAAATTTGGGACATGGTTGTCATGTAGCAAAAGCTGCACTGGATATGCAGGCTGGGAATATAAAGAGCGATCTGAACAGGGCATATAGATTTAGGAGACAGAAGATGGGAAGCGAAGTCAAGGCAGTAGGTGAGACTATCCTGAGAAGTCATGTAGAGAACAGCTTGAGACCCCCAGAGTCAACATTACCAAACTAAGTTCAGTGATTCCTGCCTCAGAAAATGGCACCTTTGTGACTTCCCTGGTGGTCCAGTTGCTAAGACTCCAAGCTCCCAACACAAGGGGCTTGGGTTCAATCCCTGTTCAGTGAACTAAGATCCCTCAGGCCCTAACTAAGAGTTCCAGTGTCACAACTAAAGATCCCATATGCCGCAAATAAGATCTGGTGCAGCCAAATAGATAAATATAAATATAAATAAATATTTTTTAAAAATAAAAGAAAATAGCACCATATACCCAAGCAGCAAGCTGGACGTCATGCCTTTCACGCCCTGGCCCCACCAACGTCAACTGTCTCCTGCAGGCACCTTACACTCTAGCAAAACAGACTGCCCGATGCTCTTCACATGTGCTATGCATGTTTTCCTCCCAGCACCGTGTGGCTCTGTCCACGCACTTTCTTCTATCAGGAATATTCTCGCTAGTCCTGTTCTCATATATTTACCTGCCATTTCACCCTCATAGGTCACGACTTCTGGGCAGCCTTCCCTGACAACCCCTGAGTAGAAGGTAGATTCTCCTCATCCCAAATCATGGAACACACATCACAGAGATGATTGCTTTATCTCTGCCAGCCCTTCACATCCTCCCCATCTGCCTCTGTGACCCTGAAGGGTGTGGACTGTGCCTTTTATGTTTATTTATAATCAAGAACAGAGTGTCTCTCTGGGAACAAATAAATCTAAACAGCATTCTGCTTGGTGTGGGGAGAGTTCAGAATGGCCAGTCTGTGAGAATGACAAGTCTGATTATTTTTTTCCTCTCTTTTTGCTATAGAGTGAATAGCAATCACTGTTTATGGTTAATGTAACACTCATTCTCAAACCACTTTTCCTTTGTCTCGTTAACTATAGAGGCTGGAAAACCTCAATTGTTTTCTCAGGCTCCTTTATATTTAGCATGGCTAATATGGTAAAGCAAAAGTCTACTAGAGGCTTCTGGGAAAGTTTTTGCTTTTCTGATCAAAAGGACACATGAGCTGGCTTCATTTCTACCACCCATCTTCTTGCTGAGAATATAATGGTGAAGCCTGAGACTTTGTCAGCCACCTTGCACCATGAGGCAACCAGCCAGCCCATTACGGGGGATGGAGTGAAAAGCCGCCATGAGTCTGAGCTTTTGATGGCATCTTAGAAGCGCTGGCCCCAGCCTTGGACTGCCTGCCTCCAGACCTCTCCATATGAGAGATAATTAAGTAATCTGATTGCTTAAGACACGGCTTGTCGGGTGTTCTTGGTAGAGCAGAAAGCAGTCCTAACTGAGACAGAATACACAGAGCAGCAGGAACTAACTACCAGAAGAGAGCTCCGAGTCAAGGTGGTGCTGGAACCAGTGTTCAAGACAAACCTATCAACCAAGGAATGCAGAGGGTGGTTGTTTTTCAGTTCAGCTCCTGGTTCTGTGGGGGAGTCTTGGAAACAAGAGATGTAGCCTCTGTTCTTAAAGTGTTTACAGTCAAGTGGGAGGCAGTGATGAAATACCACACTGAACAGCATGCAGTCAAGAGCCAAATCTTTATAAAGCTCAGAGGAGAGGAAGCTTAGTGAAGAAGTGGCTTAGAAGGGGAAGGTTTCCTGGAGGCTGAGGGCCTTGAACCTCAGAAGATCAGTGGGATTTGGTGACATCATTAGCCCGTCCGTGACCTGTGCTGCCAGGAGTGAGGATGCTGTAGCGGGAAACATGATGACAAGGCCCCCTGCTCCCTGCCCCCCACCCAACCCCCGGCCTTCTGGTTCTCCATACAAGGGGTTTAGGAAGACGCTTTTCTCCCTCTCAGATTTATTTATTTAACACGTATTTATTGAGACTTTGGGCTTCCCTGGTAGCTCAGCTGGTAAAGAATTTGCCTGCAAAGCGAAGACCCTGGTTCGATTCCTGGTTTTGGAAGATCCCTGGAGAAGGAATAGGCTACCCACTCCAGTATTCTTGGGCTTCCCTGATAGTCAATAAAGAATCCACCTGCAATGCGGGAGACCTGGCTTTCATCCTAGGTTGGGAAGATCCCCTGGAGGAGGGCACAGCAACCCACTCCAGTATTCTTGCCTGGAGAATCCGCATGGACAAAGGAGCCTGGCAGGCTACGGATCATGGGGTCACAACGAGTTGGACAAGACTGAGCTACTAGGCACTCTGAGCCTTTACCATGGATGAGGAACAGTCTCGGGTGCTACGGAATCACCTGTGAGCAGCACACATACAGTATCGGACCCCAGAGAGTTTCTGTTCCAGGTAGGTGGGTGACAAATAGAAGGAAAACTCAGGGCTGGAGGGGCAGGCTGAACAAACTCAGTCCCTTTTTTTAGGCCTCTGCCTTTCCAGATTGGTTACACATCTGGTTCCTTGGCCCAAGTGACTCATTTGGCAACCCTGCTTCCTGGAGGAAATACTGGCCGGGGAGCCCCATGGGAGCTTCTGTGGGGCCTCTGTGCCCAGACCTCTCCTGTGTTGCTGCAGCCTGCAAGCTTCTGCCATCCCTTTCTTTCTTTCTTTCCTTGCCAGAACTATCTTATTTATTATAAAGATACACCATGAAGAACAGACCTGACCATACACTGAAACCTGGAATGGTCCATGCCAAAATGTACAATACCATACATTAAAGTGCAATTCTTTTCTTCCAACCAAGCAAATCACCCTGCACCCCCACCACCACCTCCCTTTCTGGGGTTTTTGTTTGTTGGTTTGGTTTTTTGACCCTGTCACATGGCATCTGTTCCCTGCCGTCTGCATTGGAAGTGCACAGTCTCAACCACTGGACTGCCAGGGAAGTCTCATTTTTTTTGTTTTTGCTTTTTAGTTTTTTTGCCCACCTGTGATTCATGGGGTCTCAAAGAGTCGGACACGACTGAGCGACTGATCTGATCTTTCTACATCACATGTATATCATGTGCTGGAGCTCAGCTTCATACCCCCTCATTCTTCCTAACAGGCTATGCCATCGCCCCAGCCAACACAGTCTGGCCACACCATCTTGCTACCCAGGGAAAAGCAGTGATCCCTCCCCCGACCTAAGGGGCCCCTCACTTCCTCCTCTCCCTGGGAAGCCCTCCTACTCATCCAGAGCTGAGTGATCACACAGTTGATCATCCCAAACTGGGACACAGTGAAGAAAGAGGGCACCGTGGGCAATCACATCAGACAACAGGCCGACCAAGGCCCGTGTGGACCTGTCCAGAGGAGGTCAGGTGCTCTGGACAGCCTCTTTGGGAAATGGTGAGGTAAAAGACAAACTGTTCTGTGGAAATCTGGGAGATATCAATAGAGTTTCACAAAAACAAAAAGAAACTAAAAATTTCATATTGAAATGATTTTGAGAAACTCTGAGTTAACCCAAGATTAGTAGGTAGGAGTATTCTTGCCTGGAGAATCCCATGGACAGAGAAGCCTGACAGAGTCAGACATGACTGAGCGACTCACACTTCACACTTATGTATTGGTAAGAATGCAGCATGCCAGTCTTCCAAGCTGATTTGACCACGGAATTCTTGGGCAGAGAGCATCTCATGGAAGTCACATACCTTCAGAAACATTGTCCTAGGCAAATGGAATTGTTCCCAGATTATGTCTTATCTCTGTCCTAGTATTTAGTATTAAGATAAGAAATGACCAGGATAGAGACCGGCTCATTCTCAGGTCTGCCTCTTTCCATCTGGGTAGTATTTTGCACCAGGATGATGTTGGCTGCAAGTATTGTCCCCCTGCTTATTTAACTTCTATGCAGAGCACATCATGAGAAACGCTGGGCTGAAGGAAGCACAAGCTGGAATCAAGATTGCCAGGAGAAATATCAATAACCTCAGATATGCAGAGGACACCACCCTTATGGCAGAAAGTGAAGAGGAACTCAAAAGCCTCTTGATGAAAGTGAAAGAGGAGAGTGAAAAAGTTGGCTTAAAGCTCAACTTTCAGAAAACGAAGATCATGGCATCTGGTCCCATCACTTCATGGGAAATAGATGGGGAAACAGTGGAAACAGTGTCAGACTTTATTTTTTGGGGCTCCAAAATCACTGCAGATGGTGATTGCAGCCATGAAATTAAAAGACGCTTCCTCCTTGGAAGGAAAGTTATGACCAACCTAGATAGCATATTCAAAAGCAGAGACATTACTTTGCCAACAAAGGTCTGTCTAGTCAAGGCTATGGTTTTTCCAGTGGTCATATATGGATGTGAGAGTTGGACTGTGAAGAAAGCTGAGCACCGAAGAATTGATGCTTTTGAACTGTGGTGTTGGAGAAGATTCTTGAGAGTCCCTTGGACTGCAAGGAGATCCAACCAGTCCATCCTAAAGGAGATCAGTCCTGGGTGTTCATTGGAAGGACTGATGCTGAGGCTGAAACTCATACTTTGGCCACCTCCTGCGAAGAGTTGACTCATTGGAAAAGACTCTGATGCTGGGAGGGATTGGGGGCAGGAGGAGAAGGGGATGACAGAGGATGAGATGGCTGGATGGCATCACTGACTGGATGGACATGAGTTTGGGTAAACTCTGGGAGTTGGTGATGGACAGGAAGGCCTGGCATGCTGCAATTCATGGGGTCACAAAGAGTCGGACATGACTGAGCAACTGAACTGAACTGAACTGAACAGATTCAGTGGACATTGTAGTTTATCACTCTCATAGCAACAACTCCTGAGCTAAGCATTTCCAGCCCAACAGCGTCCTCAAGGACCCAGGTGTTTTCCATGTCTTCTCCCTGCCATCTTCAGTTGTTGCTTATCTCCTCTCGTGGTCACAGGATGGCCACAGCAACCCCAAGCATAGCACATAGAAACAAAGACACCCAGCAAAGAAGGGCGTGTCCTCCCATATATGCCTTTAACATTTATTCTTAGCAAATAGAAGTTTTCCAGATGCCCCACCTCTCTCTCTCCCTCCCTCTCCCCGCACCCCTCCCCCACTCCCCCCCCAACACCTGTAGAAGTTTCTTCCTCAGGTCTCAGTGGCCAAGCAGGGTGACCAACCAACCCAGTCTGCCCAGGAATGATGTGTTTCCTGGGAATCAGCACTAATAATACTAAAACCAGGGCATTCCAGGGCAACTTGAAGGGAGTTCACACCTGGGTTGAAATGGACCCTGCTGCTGCTGCTGCTGCTGCTAAGTCGCTTCAGTCGTGTCCGACTCTGTGCGACCCCATAGATGGCAGCCCACCAGGCTCCCCCGTCCGTCCCTGGGATTCTCCAGGCAAGAACACTGGAGTGGTTTGCTATTTCCTTCTCCAATGCGTGAAAGTGAAAAGTGAAAGTGAAGTCACTCAGTCATGTCCGACTCTTTGCGACCCCATGGACTGCAGCCTACCAGGCTCCTCCATCCATGGGCTTATCCAGGCAAGAGTACTGGAGTGGGGTGCCATTGTCTTCTCCGGAAATGGACCCTATGACTGCCTAAATCAATGATTGGATAGGGGAATGGACTTACAGGATTACTTTGGACTAATCAGGATTTACACCCTGAAACAAGAGAGGAAGCCAGCTTTCCTGAGTGTGGAAAGATGAAACCTACTTCCTTATACTGATAATTCCCTCCTCATGATGCTGTAGGAAGGATTAGACAGAATGACACGATGACAGTGCCTTACACAGAGAAGCAATAATAGCATCTTTTCATTAAGCACTTATTGTATGTCAGCACTGTGCTAAGAGTATTACATGTGTTGTCACCACATCCATACAACTTTCTAGGAGATAGGGACATAAATCCCATTTTACAGAGGTTTCTGAGTCACCAAAGAGTTTAAGTGATTTTCCCAAGATCATACAACTGACAAAGCTTACAGCCATGTCTTGAAGCCAAATCTGTCTAACCTGATGGCCATCTTAATCTCTCCACCCCACCGCCTGGCAGAGCTGTGCACCAAATGCTAATTTCCTTCCCTTTAATCTCCAGCACCTGGCACAGGGCCCAGCATACAGCAAGAACATTAAATATTTTTTTAATAAGTAAATGGTAACAGCTGACATCCCTCAACCATAGAGGTTTACAAAGAACTTTTTCCTGAATTTAGGATTTTCTTCTTCAAATCCAGTCCTCTTGCAGAGATCCTTCTCCCAGCAAATGGCACCATCTATCCATTTGCAGAACCAGAAGAGTAGAAGTCACCATCAGTCCATGTCTCTCCATCCCACACATCATATCCAACCCATCTCCAAGGCTGTCTCTCAGACCTATGCGTTTCTGTCCATCCTCTGCTGGTGTCATGTTCTCAC